>NC_090931.1:773365767-773670993 GCF_040938575.1 Ambystoma mexicanum
TCAGTAATGAATGTGGCTGGGTTTACTGTTTTACATCTGACCACATGGACATTTGGGCTGGAAATTATTATTTCGTAGGCTGTTGCCCTTTGTGTTGTTAAGGTTGATTTGAATCTTTCTAGAATTGCAAAGAGTGAGTGCTCCGCGGGCAGTGTCACTGAGCATCCCATCACAATCGTGGCGCTTTTTTCAATGGAGAAGGCTGCGAGAGCTTGTTAGCATGCAAAGTGTCCTTGCATCACTGAATCCAATGTTCCGCTGGAATAGGCCAGTGGCTTGTGGCTTAGTGAAGTTTTCTGCATCAGCACTGCAGTCATTAACGTACCATTGCAGTGTGAAAATAAATAAAATTCCCTTGTCATTATCCGGGTTCGCGAGGACTGGTGCGTTTGCAACCAGGTCTCGCAACTTGAAGTATTGTGCCATCATTTCATTTGTCCATTTTATCGGGACATTATTCTTTTGTGATTATTTTAGCGCTTGCAACAGTGGGCGTGTGTATGCCGTGTAATGAAGTATCCATGCGTGGCAGTAATTGCAAATACCGAGAAACTTTTGCATGTCCTTTACTATTTTTGGTATTATCATATGGCGTGTGGCAGCTGCCCTGTCAGGCAGTGTCCTCTTACCATCTTTGAAAATTAGTTGCCCTAGGTATAGTACTTCTTCTATGCAATATTGCAGTTTTCCTTTGTCTACCTTGTACCCTTTTGTGGCCAACAAATTCAACAATGTTATGGAGTCGGCCCTGCACTGCTCTTCACTCTTGCTGCAGACAAGTAAATCATCTACGTACTGTATTATTGTGCTTTCTACATCAATGTTTCCGAGATTCATGCAGGATCCTATTGAAATTGCTGGGACTTTCACAATACCCCTGCGGTAGTGTGCAATGTTCATATCTGTTCCCCCCTAGCGTGAACACTGTGAGGTACTGTGAGCTTCGGTCAATTGGAATCGAGAAGAAAGCATTCTTCAGATCCACTACGGTAAATCATGTGGCATCTTTAGGTATGCTACACAATATTGAGGCTAGAATAGGCACTAATGGGAATTGTTTCTTGATGATGTCATTGAGTGGGCATAAGTCTTGTATAATTCTCCATGCCCCGCCTTTCGCTTTTTTGATCGGGAAATCGCTGTGTTAGATGGGGAATTGGATGGCACTATTATCCCCTGTTTTAGTAGTGCATTTATTGTCTCTCTAATTCCTTCCTCAGCTTCCCTTGATAGTGGGTACTGCTTAATTCTTGGAGGTATGGCACCTGGTTTCAATTTTATTTTGATTGGTGTTACTTCGTGCAATAACCCTACATCATGGGGGCCTGTGGTCCAAATCTCTGGCAGGACCCTTTCCATGTCTTTCTCAAATATTGTGTGTGGCATGTTGACACTAGCCCTGAGAGGGTCGTGTATTTCCCTGTGTTGGATTATGAAGTCACATGGTATGCTTATTTCCATTATTATCTCTCCATCACCCTCACTGTCAGTGAACAACTCTTCATCAGTTAAGTCGCGCAACATTATGTTTGGATCTATGTACAGTACTGTTCTCCACTCGCACCCATGTTTGTCCAGTTCTATCACCGCGATACGTTTGGTAGGGACCTGAACACCTTCTAGATCAATAGACAAAATATTTCCTGGCACGATGTCTGTATTTATATTTGGATGAAAAATAAAATCTGAGGGTACCTTCAACACTTTTCTCTTTAACTCTGGCACCACTCGCGCCAACAGCTTGATACCATAAATGAACATATCCCTGTCAATTGGCACCCCTCTTACCGCAACTTCTTTTGTCATGGAGCTAATCATCAACATTGCTCGTATGGGGCACACTCCAGGCGTTGAACACACTATCCCCCGTTCAGTAAAGTAGATCGCCATGTTTAATTTGCTCAAAAGGTCTCTTGCTAGCAAATTTATTGGCGCATCTTTGTGATACAGTAAAAGTGCGTGCACTGTTTTTCCCCCCACCGTTATGTCAAGGTCTTTAATGTAAGAAACTTTTAAAATAGCCCCAGAGAACCCCTGCATTTCCAAATTTCTTCCCGAGAGCGGAAACCGCCCTTCCATGAGACATGACTTTTCCACTCTGGAGTCTACCATCAAGATAAACTGCTTGTTTCCTATCTCTGCTCCCACTAGTGGTTCCTCTTCTGCACGTAGGGTAGTGGATAGGACTGGACACGCAAGCGCTCTCTGTGGGCTGTCCTAATCTGCATAGGTCTCTGTTCCTGGTACTGAGAAAACATTATCTCCTACCGCTGCTGCGCCGCGAAATGGCGCAGGTGTGCCATTAGCAGATGTTGCAAAAATGTTATTGTTTGCATTCCCTACAGTATTCTGTCTTGCCATTTGTTGTTGTACACCCCTCTGTTGTGATTTTTGCTGGGGCTGCTGTCTTTGTTGCATCTGGGGTTCATTGTAATATTGTTTATTTTGTCCACCCCCTCTCATAGGTAACCCGTAGGGACTACCCGTGTGTGGATGACCGTATTGTTGTTCATTTCCCATGGGGGGCTGTCCTTGGAAATAACCCATAGGCCGCATTCTACATTCTCTTGACTAATAGCCCCACCTCCCACAGTTCCCACATGACCCCTGCAATCCTCCTCTCATCCCAGGTCCAATAAATCCTCTATTTCCCATTCCTCCAAATCCGCCTGTTGGTCCTCTGTACCCACCTCGTCCTCTTGTTGGTCTTCCTTGCCATTGGGGCCCTCTGTATTGTTCTTCTCCATCCCACTGTTCTTGTCCTCCTGCAGCCCATGTTGCGGCCATTCTGGCTGGTGTGTTTCCTACTCCGTCATCCCCTTCACTGTTCCTATCAGTTGATGTTGCCGCATTCAGCGCTGCAACCTTCACTAACTTATTCTGCACTAACTTTGCTTCGTCTGCCAACCTTTTCTGTGCTATCTCCTTTTCTCTCTCTTTGACCCTCCTACAATGGTGCACAATTATGCTTTGGATCTCAGGCCAGCCCTTGGCTTCTTTCCCAGCTATTTTATCCAAGGCCTTCTGTACCTGCTTCAGGAGTCCTTTTTTAAGTAGGAAATAGAACAAGGCAGTGGATTGATCCCACGCCGTACCCGTTTCACTTCTCCACAGGTCTTGCACCCGGAGGATGAATTGTGTAGGCTCCTCCTCCTCTCCCATCGTGCACTGCATCACTAAGTTTAAATCTGGAATGTCTGGAAACGTTCTCCGCAATGCATCCCAAACCTGTGCTCTATCGTTATTGAATGGCGATCCATCATGGCGGTCACAGCTCATTGTCACTCCCGGGAACCCCGCCTTCACCCACACTGCGTCTGCTTGATCACTAACAGCGGACACCAAGAAACATTTCACATCCCCTATTGCAAATGGAACCCCTGCTGTATTCTTTTCAAATGCGTATATCCATTTCCCCACCCCACCCGAAAGTGGGGGGAGAAGTTTCAACAAGTTATTCTTATCCATTTGAGCCCATGGTATGTAGTGCGGCCTCCCTGTCCCTTTATGTATTAGCACCATTTGTAGTTTGTGTTTTCCTCCATGACTCCTTCTTCATATTCATCTAAATCGCTCCACACTTCTTTTAATTCTTCCTCTTGCTCCCTTTCTTCTTGCATCCCCTCGCTGGCTATCTGGGGTTGTTGGTCGTATTATTCTTATGGACTTACCAGTTAAATGGAACAGAAACTCACCCAATTGCCACTCTTGCTCTTGCCCTCTTGGTATTGGCGGTGGCGGGTCTGGCGTTGTGCTGTCTCCTTTTATTTCCGCCACCCACTGATCATGATATTTCTGTATCTTCTCACTGTACAAAGGGAGGTGTTGACAAATAAGTGCTAGTGGTGTTGTCCCCCCATAATAGAGCGTTTACTACTCTTATTTGTGGTCACTTAATCTCCTGTGTGCAGGTATACAGACACTCAGTTAACAATTTATTTGCTGTAACACTTCTTTCCAACCTTCTTTTTAGCTTTTGGTATCAACAATATTTCAACAACCTTCCCACTTAAACCATTTTACTGGGACCGTAAATCATTTCAACTGGAAATATTCATTGTTTACCAATATACAAACTATTTCTCATTTACTTACACATTTCATTGTCAATTTTCTTAATCAACCTTAAATTCTTTTCAGTTTACAGACACATAGGTATTTTCTAACAGACCAATATGTAACACTTTGGGGGTCATTACGACTTGGGTGGTAAGGGATACCGGGCACCGGTAAGGAGACCGGTGCCGGTAATCCCTTACCACCCTATGCCAAGGTCCCTTGGTGGGGACTGTAAGGAACGTGTGGTCTGACCACATGTCCCTTACGGGTCCCGCTAAGGGACCAGGGCGCTAATAACGGGCTTACAAGTCCCAAACCCTTATTAGCTCCCTCCCCATTCCTATTGAGCCCTATGGGGAATGGTTTGTTCAATGGGGATTTAGCGGTCCCGCCAGGGTCAGACTGCACCGGTAAGTCCCCATTGAACAAGACCGGTGCCAGTCCCGGTATTGGAGACAGCCATGGCGCAAATAGCACCATGGCTACCTCCAATCTCGGAATGAGGCCCTTTGACACACATAAAAACAGAAAACATGTAACATGCAACATGAACTGCCTGCGTGCTTAACTCCTTCTTTCAATTACTTCAGTTTGTTACCCCTTGCTCTAACTGGGCCTCATTACGAGTCAGCCGGTCCGGAAAGAACAGTGGTGGTAAATCTGCTACCACCGTTCTTTCCGGACCGGCTGATTAAGAGTCCTGCCGGCGGGAGGTGTAACTCCCACAGGCGGACATGGAAACACCAGCACCATTACAGCATGGTGCCGCTGTTTCCACTTCCCCATTCCCATGGAGTCCTATTGGACTCCATGGGAATGGGGATTAACAGAATTCCACCTCCGGAATTACTGGGTCACTGGGGTTGTAATGCCCCGGTGATTCCGGCAATCATGGAGGCGAAATGGTAATACGAGTCCGGGGGTAACCTGCCGGAATTTCCGGCACGGTTACCGGCAGACTCATAATGAGGCCCACTGTCTCATGCACTCCCCACCTCTCACTCCCTTCTTGCTGCCTCACCAAGAATTCTGCTCATGCAGAAAAAGAATATTCTAACTTACTACTCCGAGTCTACTACATATACGAGACTCCTACTGTTTTCTCTTTATCTTCACTTATTTACCTGCACTGGACGAGACAATGCTACGCGGTGCCGCATTCTACCCCTTTCGGGTTAGGATCCCTTACTCTTCTTTTACCTCTTTTATCTCCCCATAATCTAATGACCATATAAAGGATAGATCAGAAAAGCCTCAGTATATTCACACAGACCCTAACTTTTTCTCTTGTCCACTCTATTACCTGGTCCCTTTTACCCAACCCCTCCTTTACCTCTTGGAACCTTTCGCAACCAGTACTCACGTGTTCAGTCGGGTGATTCGAGATTCACCGTTCACGGTCTAACCACAATCTGGTCCTCACCCCAGCCAAGCCATGGCCCGCCTCGGCGAGCAGCTTTTTAGTTGGGTATTTGGTAACCGGGAACCCTTGGACCCTTCTTGTTGTGCGCACAGGCTGGTCGACCGCGGAGGTGATGGTTTTGCTGGGGGGCGTACTGTATCTCGCCTCATGGCACGGGGCCTCGGGGCACCTGTCCCAAATCACGTTGCAGGGGGTCACCAATTTTAAGGGCCCATCCCCGTCTTACTACGTGCAATACAAATAAATGAGACACACCCCACCAGGGAATAAGGCTAAGAGAACAGGTTGCGAGAGTTTGGATCTTTTATCGAGAATTGGCATCCAGAGAACTCTGCTGCCCGAGAGCGCTCTGGCAAACATTACACTTACATGACAATATAAAGTAAAACATTGTCATAAATGACGCAACTAACACAGGGTACTAGTCCAGTGCAGGATTGGATAGGCAGTATAGATACATATAG
Organism: Ambystoma mexicanum; assembly: GCF_040938575.1. Classification (NCBI taxonomy): domain Eukaryota; kingdom Metazoa; phylum Chordata; class Amphibia; order Caudata; family Ambystomatidae; genus Ambystoma; species Ambystoma mexicanum. The sequence goes on from NC_090931.1 coordinate 773,371,714, forward strand.
TCCACTGGGCGTTGCTCCGTCCGGATTGGTTGTCTAGTTGGCGGGAGGACGAGCGTCACAAGGTCCATCTGCCTGTGTGCGGGGGCGGGGTGAGGGTCAGGTCGCTGCGAGGCGGGGTAGCCACTAACTAAGCTAACATAATACAACCTAATAAAACATGCACTAAATAAAAGTCATCACATCTCCTTTGAGCAAATCATTGTAAACCTATGAATTTAATCTTTGTATTTACATCATCACTTATTGGGACTTATATGGGGTACCAGGTTAAGGGTCTTGACCAGTATGATAACATTGATTGCACCGTAGGTCTGGATTCGTCAAAGAGGCTGAGGCAGGTTGGCGTTCGTTAGTAGTAGGAGACCATATACTGTGACAGGAAGTCTGATTTTAGCTAAGGGCATGCTGGCTGGGCATCATGGCGGGGTCCCATATCTGGTACATCAAGAGAATACCTTGCAGGGACACAGGGTTACACTGGCAGTAATTTTCCAATAGCGGGGGTGAGGAGGCATGGGCAGGTTTGTGGAGATAGATGAGCTACAGGGCCTGGCTCAAGCCAGTTCACACACAGGACAGTGATCTCATAGGAAGAGTGAGATGTTACAGTTGTTTTTGTTGCAATTAACTCCGGCTTGAGCGTGAGAATGGAGCTGCGAAGCGTTCAGACACAGTGAGAAAGGGTTGGGGCCTTGTGCGCGGTGTGCGCTGCGCTGCTGAGGGGAGAGAAGCCTTTTCGTATTATTGCAGTGAGGCCTAGTCAAAAAGATGGAGTCGAGGGTGCACAAAATGGATGCCACATGTACTGCGCAACAGCCCCATCTACGCAAAGGCCAGCCGACACTGGTATTACATAAGGGCGATGGAGGCATCCCCCTCCATTGGAGGCACGTGGCCGAAGCTGTACTGAATGCATGGAGGGGGCGGGGCCCTAACGACCCCTCGCTCCCACACATTAGCAATGCTGCATTGGTGTTACTAATCCTGAGAAATTCTTCATAAGCCTCCCAGAACAAGTGGCAAATCTAAAATACATATTTCTTCCACGGTACTTAAGAGCTGCCTATCCACAGTAGCTCAAACCTTCTTATTGTCTATTTCCACTCCCAAGGGATTCAAACACAAGTCATGAAGCTTCACTGATTTCACTTGGAACTGCCATTTACCCCATTTGCCGCACAGATGTTCTCACAATTCAGTAAGGGTCGAAGACATTTGTAGGAGGTGTTTCCATGTAAAGGAAAAGGATATCATCTACATCAGACAAGAACCATTACATCCAGGAACTCATCCTAATTTACAAAAAAGTGAAACAATGTTGCTGTTTTACACAAGCCAAATGAGGTAACTTAGTACTTCAAACGACAGTACTAGGTAGGGAGCATGGACATCCACTCATTGCCTTCTATGAGCAGGTGAGATTATATTCAACTCAGAGATCTCAACTGAGGTAAATATCAGTGTGGCATACTTGATTGAGGAGTATGGATATGAGCAGCAGTGGGTACCGATTCCTAGTGAAAATGCAGTTGCAAGCTCAGAAGTCCATGTGTTGATGTAATTCTCTTTTAGCTTTGGAAAAAAAAAAGGGTGAGACTGCTATTGATTTCCAGAGGACTATCAAGCTGTTGTCAAGATCTCTTTCCATATACTCCTTTAGATATTTGTTTTCTTGCTCTGATAGATCCTAACTCTGCCCACATGGAATTGGTTCCTAGTAGAATTTTATGTTTTTAACAGTCAAAGGTACTTTTGTTGGGGCAGTATCCCAGCTTGTGATTCACTAGACATATATGGGTAGTCAACGTATTCATTGGGAAGATTTACATGTTCATACTTTTCTGCAAAATGCATATGTTCCAATTGTGCCTGGTCAAGTTGACCAACCTGAATGCACCAGACCTGGGTCAGCTCTGATCGATAAGGCAAATCTCACGACAGTACCCCAACAGAAGCAGACTGATTTCTACGGCCAGTTGATGGACAGATTGTGTAAGGTAAGCAAAGGCATTCCCAATATTATCCATAATTGAGGTGCATCGATCAAAGCACATTCTTTGTGGTGCCGTTCAGAGCACCTAATGACCAAGCACTTGTACAAAAAGATATTCACTCTGAGGTTAGACAGGTGCCATCCACAGCCCTGATGCATTCCTGTCGATCCTTTGTCTGCATTGATATTTAAATTAGGAAGCCATCCCAATGTCAAATAATTGCTCGGAGCTAAGTAGTCTGAAATAGTACAACCTGTGACTTCCTGATCTGACAAAACCAGGGTTATGATGAGCTTAATATACAGCACTGTGGTTTGTAGCATGCTAACCACTGATCAAAAAAATATTGCTGAGGCCATAGTTTTAATGTGTGGCCTAAGTAAAGGGATTTCACTTAGTTCCAAGCCAAACTGTTTCTCAGATGTGTTGATTCGACCGTACTGTCTCTTACTAAGTGTCCTACTTTTGTGAAATATAAGCAGAGATCACCTGGCTGCCACTTGTCATGTTTTTATTTACTCGAAGTCCCCTTAAATTCCCAAAATATGATTCCTTTCGCCCCACTCACGCTGGCAAATATGTTGACTCAGAAAGACTCCTATTACATTTTCATTTGAACAGAGGATGGCCAGGATGCAGTACTAAACAAATTAGATCCTCACACCTATCTGCTTGTGGCTTTACCTGGAGGAGAGTTCCAACAACTGTCCGGCTTAATATCCATCAGGTCACTTTCCATGGCTGTGCTGCTACGGTCAAACATAAGTTTAAACTCCTCATTGAAAATGTCTCAATTGTAGAGCATTAGACTATTTTCCTTCATAATTTGGACTGAACATGCTGCTTTGGTACGTGTAAGATTGGAAATGGTGAATTCTGCATAACTCGCAGGTGATAGCGAACCTAATTCTCCAGTGGATTTCTCCTCATCTCTGGGAGAAGACCAGATTCTTGGTTTATGGTATAGTCTAAACCCTACCAAGGATTATCCAACCTGTTCTGCCTTGGAAACTATGAACATTCTATCTGTCTATTACCTCAAATATAGGTCTAAATTGGACTTATGCAGATAACACAATAAAAGGTAATCTAACATCTTCCCTGAGTTCTTCATCTATGCTATTTCCTATACCTAAGGCACTATCAAATGATTGCAAAATGTATTGTACAGCGCAAGAAGATACATTATTCCTCTCACACTTTTGTCCTAGCGAGTTGGTGGTAACGCAAGCTTGCTAAATGTCCTTACAACTTAATCGTCTCAGAGTTAGTATGAGTTGCCTGTCAAAGTCATACATGGTTTAATCAAATGCAGTTTTAAACAGTGAATTGTATGTATACATAGGGCGTGTGCTAGATGCGTGCATCATCAGATGTTTATCCATGGTATTCACTGAGAGGTCTTCTTTGAAGCAAGCTGCTGCATTGCTGAGTTCTGCAGAAAGGAGTTCCTACAAATCGCAAACAGAATCTCCAAAGCCCCTCACCAAACCAGGGAACCCGTTGAGATCTTTGCTGAGTTGAACAACCCTGCATGCTCCACCAACTCTCCCCGCCACACTCAACTCTTTTGTGATTTCTCTCAGACTACTTCCAGAACAAAGCCCTTGAGAGACACACCTCTATGCTCTCTAAAATCTCAACAACCCCTCACACTCCATATGATCCCTGGTAACAGAACAACCTTGTACCCTTCCACTTTTCTCCTCCTTCTCACCCCTCCCCTGGAATTCCCCAACCTAGTATCCTTTAGCCAGCCAACAGGCTCCCCAGGTGAGCCCCCATCCCTGATAAAAAATTAATCTTGACATGGCAATCTAGCACGATCCATCATCAACTCTTCACTCACTTCCAGTATCTTCCCATCAGAATTGAAGACCTTCTTCATCAAGCTCCTCCTTAAAAAAAGGCTTTCCTTGACCCTCTTGACCTGACCAACTACAGACCCATCGTGAATAGCCACTATAGAGCCAAATTAGCTGACTGAGTGGCTTACTCACAACTATGCCTCTTCTCAGAATTCAAGAAAATCCTAGACGCTGCTCAATCAGGATTCAGACCATTACGATGAACAGAATCATGCTTAGTGTCCATCTTGGATGACCTAAAAAGACACACACCCCACACCCTCAGATGGATGCACTGCCCTAATCCCACCCGACCTCTCAGCAGTGTTCGATACAATAGACCACTCAAACCTCACAGAGAGACTGCACACCTTAGGCTTCAGGGATATAACTCTGAAATGATCTCCACCTTCCTCTCCTACAGATCATAAATCGTACATTTGCCTCTGTTCACCTTGGCACCCCTCACAGTACTCCACTGGGTGCTTTAAGGTGCCTCTCTCTCCCCCATCTCCTCTTTAACCTCTACCTGAGCCCACTGCCAGCCCTTATTCAATCTCACGGTTTACTATACTACAACTACACTGATGACATCCAACTCATCTTCAAAATCTCAGAAAAACCTTCCTCTTCCTCTCCCGATTTCTCAACCTGCTTCTCTGAGATCGAACTCTAGATGATGGCCAATCACCTTCTACTGAATCCGTGCAAAATGGAGATCATGCTATGTGGGAAGACCGCTCGCTTCGCTCAGCCCACTCCTGGAACACCTCTCTAGGCCCATCTCTCCACCAACACCTCAGTAAAGAATCTTGGGTGCATTATGAACTCAGGCCTGACTCAGACACATCACATCAAATCAGTTGTAAAAAGCTGTTTCCTCTACATACAAATCCTTGGCCACATTTTTCCTTTTCTGACCTTTCCACACAGAGTCACTGCTATTGTTGTAATAATCCTATATTTAGGAGCTCCTGCCTCACAGCTGAGAAAACTCTGAGTGCAAAACACTGTTGCGAGACTCCTCCTAGCTTTAGGTCCTACAGAACACATCTCTCCCTCCCTCCAAGTTTTCCATTGGCTTCTGATGGTTGGCAAGCTTCCTTCAAGGCAATTTGTATCACTCATCGAGCCTTCTACAACAAAAGGACCTGAATTACCGCAGCAGAAATGTACTCACTACAGGCCAAACAGAAACCTCAGATCTGGTTCAGCACTTCTACTCACAATTCCAGTAGCCAAATCAACTCGTACAGGGGGAAACTCCTTCTCAGTAAAAGCATCCACAATCTGGAACCCTCTCCCTGTAGCTATCCACCGCATAGAACTACCTCGCCTTCAGGAGAGCTTTCGAAACCTGGCTCTTCCCCTCTGCACCCTTGTATATGTAGTCTAGGCCACTTTTCAAAACACGACAAACAACACTCGCTCCAGCCTCATCCACCCAACTAATTCTCAGTGGCACTTTCCCTCCTTTTCAAACAGCCAATACAACCCCATCCACCATCCTTGCTTCCTGCGCCCTTGCATACGTAATCAGAGTCACTTGCCCAATGCAAGAAACAACCCCCCTCATGTACCCATCCAACCCTACACATTCTAAGTGCCCCATTCCCTCTCCCTCACACATCCTATAAAGCCCAATTATCAGCCCCCCTACCTTACCTCTTCCACCCTGGCCAATCGACAAGAGCCACCAAATGAGACTTAATGGAATCAGACCCTCCCAGCATAACTCCCTGTAGCCCCCCGCCCCCAAGAGCCCACCTGTTAGCCGAATATAAGCAACTCTAGGCCCTCTTAACTCAAGCTGTCCTAGTACCTTATGGACTTCTCGTTCTGGTATTTTATCAAACTGGCTCTCCGAAATATAAGCTTCTCTTTCCCCAGATGGACCCTCCGGACTTTGAAGCCTTCCATGACCCATCACTCCCTAGTATACTGCCATATGTACTCAACCTCTCCATCAGGTTTCCCTACCTCACCAAGGAATATGGACTAGGCAGTCAGAACTCTTCCATGCACTGAATCGGGCACAAATGGGACTCAGGTAGGTGGTTGATCAAGGGGGATTAGCGTGAGGTTTCTCTCTGAAGGACTGGATACACTAGGAGACTGTCAATGGCACGGGCGACAAGCCCGATTTTCCATAGGGGAGTATGCATTATCACCACGATGCTTGAAGCCAAATTAGTATTTACTACTAAAGTAAAAGATGTTACAGACAAGAAGTTTCATGCTTGTGGTATTTGTGTCTTATCATACACTAGTGCATGTGATTTGCATATTGTCGCATGTTAGCCATCAAAGTAGATGTCCAGCATATATCATACAGCAGAGCCTCAATTGTAGAAAGTTGCCTTGGAGATTGACAGGCTTCTTACATCACCCTCGACCTCTCCCACTGCCACCCATAGAACACAGCTCAGTCCCTCAAAAAAATTCAGTCCAGCTTTCACATAGCCACTGCACTGACACAGCACTCTTCCTTATGGCTTACAATATGTGCTGCATGCCTAAAAACAATTGCTTTAAACCTAGTTTTTCTCAGTTTATCCCTGATGTGGCAATACATGTACACAAGCATTGTACCGCTTTCATTTACATCTCTGCTCAGATTACAGTCTTCCGAAGGGCGTACATCCACCACAGCGCTCCGAGGCCATGCCAATGGCAGTAGGTGCGATACAAATATCAAATAACCACAAATAACTAAAAGGCTCCCGGTTTCATGAAATTAATTTTTTTACCATTTCCATCTGTATTTTCCATATTTATTCTTTGGTAGTTTTTCAGTATGTACCCATGTTTATTTGTTAATATGTAGAAAAATGAGTTTTAACTAGTATTTTTCTATATTAATTTACTTGAAGAAAACATATCAGTACTTTCCTGTATTGGGTGAACTGCGAGAGCTGCGTTCTTGCACAACAAGTCAAGCGCTGCATATGTGCAACTATTTAAACAACTTAAAAAAGATATCTGTTCCTTTTTCAACGTTTTTGTTGCGTTACTTTGCACAGCCACTAACCTGCCATGCATTTTTGACAACTTAAAGACCCATCAAGAGACATGCATTTCCGTTCTCATCCATTTTTTGCAAATAAATAATGAAAGGAATAAGAGTGATTTATATCTGTATTTATCTGTAAAAAAATCAGTCAAAATGGAAAACTGCAAACCTTAAACATAAAATAACCTGTGAAGACATTGGGGTGGTGCCGGCTTTTGTAGTCTGGATACAAAGATGGCTAGCCACTTAGCCTAATGGGAATTGTAATCCCACCTTTAGTTTTCCTCTATAAAACAACACAACAGATATATTCCATATTTCCAATATCTCCTAAACAGATATCACTGAGAGCTTCCACTTCTTGAACCCTTCCACCTCTAGTCCTCTCATGCATGGCCCAGCCATAGATAAGAGGGCTAGAGCAAATACAATTTCCACTGCTGACCCTCAGGACCAGACTGATGATGAGCCTCATAAATTACTGCTTGAGCTGGCCAAATTATTTTGTAGGTACATGAGAACGATTTACATACATAACAGTGGGACACCAGTGGGGAGTGGTGACAGCAACATGGGACCTGCATCATAATCCTATGAGTTTCACTGAGCCCCGGCTTCAGGGTGGGGAGATGATGGGCTCTGTCAATTGCAGCCAGTGAATTAGGTGTGTTAACGTGTGCCTGTCTGACATTTTCTGGTAATGCTCCCAAATTGTCTCTCTCAGTGCCCTCTGCCAAACCCAGTAGCCAAATGTTTCTTCTTCTAGATGTATCCTTGAGTGTGTCCACAATTCTTTATTCCCATGGTGCAATCTCATATCTGAACTATAGAGAGGGTCCTTGTAATTGATAGAGATTAGGGATCCACTGTGTTGCAAATAACACAGAAATTGCATTTTTTCATGTCTCCTTTCACTCTTTATTATGTTGTGCTTCAATCATATTTTGTATATTATCCAATCTAACACACCTGTCTCCTTCTGAGCAGATTATAACTTTCTTCACATATACATATTTTAAATAGGATTTGAAATACAGTCAATAACAAACACATGTATCTTTCAGCATATATTTCAATCCACTTACCGTGTTTTTACACATTCTCATTTTAAATGTGTAGTTCACAGACGTTTTCACAGTTTTCGTTTTTTAACAACATGTGTTTTGTTTATTTGGGGTAGGCGATTGCGAGGTGGTGGTTGGCAGGGAGAGGTGGTGTGGGTTGGTTAGATGAGAGGTTAGAAGGGGTAACCCCCATTTAAAAAACTGTAAAACGGCTGCAATCTAAAAATACATTTAAAATGACAATTGAGTGCGTGAGCTGAGTGCAGTCTTCTGCAGGGAGCAGATTGGACCACAATGTTTTCTTTCCATTTGGATTTATTGCTGTAAGACGTGCTTTCAACGTGACACACCCTGTGAAAGGGCCATCACACCTATAGATTACATCTTGTGACAGAGGTGATTCTTCTAAATTGCAGATTACTAGAGATAAAGGATACTAATTCCAGTGTTCACTTCCCCCTTTTTTCAAATCTTGGGCTATATTCTACCCACAACTGACATATGATGCTTTTTTTCAGAACGTGAGAGCTAATATCGCTCGCAACAGACTCATGTGGAATAATAGAAACAGAGCCAAGTTCAACAATTGGCTTGAAACAGCCTCAAGAAATAAAACATGGACAGCCATTTTGCCCCTTCAAAGCCAACTCAGAAAAAAAGAAGATATACTTTGATAGGGTTGTTCAAGACCAGAAGAGATCTATGTGGACCGTCTATGAGCACTGGGTTTCGTAATCACATCGGGAAATTGTGTTGCCCGTAGATCTCTAAAACAACAATAGACAAATGGTCTTCATCAGTACAAAGAGACTCTAGTTCAAAGAAAATTCTGTACGCATGCTAAGAGCACTATCTCTTAAAAATTCATCAGATTTTTGGAAAAGGATTAACTCGGATGCCACTATGTAGGCATCTGCTCAAGTCAATACATTCTCTAAACCATCTACTTGGGTCTCCCATTTTAAGGCAATTAACTCCTTAAAGAATCAAACTAGCTCTCTCATGATGGCACCGTTGGTGCCTTCCTGGCCATTAATGTTTAATACAGAAGATATTTACAATCTAATCTTGAAAAGTAAAATATTGCATGCCTCTGGCCCTGATGGTCTTTCAAATATGACCTTGAAATACAATCCCTCCTTAGGGTCTCTCATTTTAGCAGCTGTCTTCAGGCATAGACTTACACCGCACAAGATCCTTAGCTCATGGAAACTGTCTGTCATCATCCCTATATTTAAAAAGGGAGACAGAGACAATCCACAGAACTATTGCCCGATGCGTGCTACATGTTGCCAGTAAATTATTTTCATCGCTATTGGAACGCCAACTTCATGAATGGGTGATGGAGTCTGGGAGACTTGATACTTTCCAATCAGGCTTTGTGAAACGGACTGTGATCTTGCTAAATTTGTTTATTTTTAACTTAATCAAGGAACGAGCCCTAAGCAACCTTATGTGGCATTTGTAAATTACACCATGGCTTTCGATAGTATTAGCCGTATTAGTTTGTGGCCAAAACTCCATCAATAGGGCTGATTACACTATCTGGTTGACATGAATAAAGTTCTTTATTCTGATACATCTACTACAATTCGATTAAATAAAGCAGGTATTTTGCCCTCTGCTCTAATCCCCAGTGAAAGAGGGCTCAAGCAGGTCTGTGTCCTGGCCCCTTTACTTTTGAACTTGTTTTTCTCTGATATATATATGAAGCTCTTATAAAAGTGTGTTCGTTCCCTCCTCAGTTAAGTCACTCAAAAATAAACTGATTATTATATGCAGACGATCTGACATTATTGGATCGGACCCTGTGTCATAAATAGACGCTGCTTACCATTACAGGTGCGGCAGCGTCCCATTCTCCACCATGGGACACAACCCACGAACGGCGCATGGAGGCACCCTTTCTCTCTGTCGCTGCCCCGTAGACTGCGCTCTCCCTGGGTGTTGACATAGCACCTGTGAGATGCTTCAGCGTGTCAGTGTATGTTGGGCACCAGCACATAGGTGGTCACGTGACTTTTACGAGTCATGACATGTTAAACCAGGAAATGGCCCACTACATCCAGCATAAAAAGAGAAAGCACCTAAGTAACGGTGCTTCTCAATGTTTTCTGTTGGCAGTGTTTCATTTACAGTATAACTGGCAATCCGGTTTTGGCTTTCCTGGTTATCTGGACCCCTGGCTTCTTCTCCACTGGATTGTTTATGGACTTTTCTACGGATTCTGGCAATCTCATGTATGGACTTGGCTTTGCTCTCTCGATTGCCCCTCGAATTTCCTATTGCATTTGTGAACTGTTTTTCTTCTGGGTGTTTCTAAATTTTCCTGGATCATATGACATTACTTCTGGGTTTTGTCTGGATGAAGTGACATTGGACCTACTCTGATCACTGCGAGTTTGGCTGATGAGTACCAAGTCCATGCTATCCTTGACTCTCGTTTCCACAGAGGTCATTTACAATATCTTGTTGATTGGAAGTGGTATGGTTCCGGATGAGAGAACATGGGAACCCAATGAGAACATCCACACCCCTGAGTTAGTGCGGGGGTACCAATGATTTTTTCGTCATTGACCGCGGGGTCTGCAGTCCTTATGGAGGGGCTCTGTCTTAAATAGATGCTGCTTACCATTACAGGCACGGCAGTGCCCCATTCTCCACCATGGGAGATAACTCACGAACAGCGCACTGTGGCTCTCTTTCTCTTTGGCGCTGCCCCGGAGTCTGCGCTGTCCCTGGGGGTTGCTATGGCATCTGGGAGACCCTGGTGTGTCAGCATCTGCCAGGGAGCGGGAAGACAACAAGAGCAGTCACGTGACTCCTTAGAGTCACGTGACACGTTTAACCGGGAAATGGCCACTACCTCCATAATAAAAGGAGAAAGCACCTACGTTATGGTGCTTCTCAACATTTTCTGTTGTCAGTGTTTAGTCTACAGTATTCCTGGCTATCTGGTTCTGACTTCCCTGGCTATCTGTGCCCATAGCTTCTTCTCCAGAGGATTGTTTAGGGACTTTTCTATGGATTCTGGCAAACTGATATATGGACTTGGCTTTTCTCTCTGGATTGCCCCTGGATTTTCCTATTGCATTGGTGAACTGTTTGTCTTCTGCATGTTTCTAAATTTTCCTGGATCATGTCACATTACTGCTGTTTTTTCTGGATGAAGTAACATTGGACTGGTTGTTTTTTGCACCTCTGTTTTCTGGAACTGTGACTTTTGAATCCGTGCTGGATATACCACCTTTTCTGCACCAAATTGTGGTACGCTTTTTATCCTAAGCTGGTTTTACCCGCCTTTAACGTATCATCTTGGTGGTTGAACTCCTGCCATCTTTTGGTAGGTAAGCATTGCTGGGGATACCTCTGTTCATTCACTGTCAGGGGTCGGCAAGTTGGTGTGGCCCTGTTTATAACACTGTTGATTCCCTTTGAGCCACCGACGACCTGGCACAGTTACCCCCAGTCCCACCTTTGGTTCTAATGACTGGCTAGGGAGTTGTTTTACCCTCTCTGGCTGGTACTTGGGAACACAGGTATAGATTCACCTGCGATTTCAGTCACAACACCTTGATTGGATTGTAAAGACAGTTTACGGCACTCCAAGTATATGCCATATTACAAAAACAAAATACTGATACTAAGAGCAATGAAATAAAACTATATGCGTCCTTCAAATGGCATTTAAACCAATCAGAGATAGAGGTGGGAAGCTCCTTTACCGATCTGGGCTTCTCCTTGAATGGTGGTCGAAATTCAGCAAATCTAATTTCGACTTTAAAATTCAGAACATGCAAGACTGGCATCCCAAGCCAGAATTATTAATGCAAAATATGGCAGCTATTCTCTTCTTCCGGTATTAAGATTTTATAAGTCCAAAGTGGTTCCCATTTTGACCCATGGTGCTGAAATATCCAATGTTAGCCAATTTGATACATTTGTCTGAATTTGAGGGAATATTTTGGCGACAGGTCTTACAACTGGCATCTGATGTCCCTGCCCCTATTATTCGTTTCTAATTAGATCTGCTTTCTCGAGCAATGTTATCCAAATGGAAAACCCTTTCCATTTTCTGAATAATACTTTGCAATTATAATGTTTCCCTATGGCCATTGCTGAATCACTAAATGAATGTCAACAGTGACGAAAATTGTAATACATGGGTTTATTATTGCCAAAATACTCTGAGTGATCTAGAAGCCTCGTGTGAGGCATTGATGGCAAATTCTTATAATATAACAATCAAACTATGGAGAAAAGATTGAATATCTACAACCAACAAATGGCAAAAATGCAACCTATTTACTTACATCACTACTATGGGGAGGCTGCTGAATGCTTGACGGGAATATCTGGACCCATTTCTGGATGCGCATTGATGAGTTTCTAAGACTGCGCTTTAACCTTTATCCTAGGAATTAAGTTTTGGGGTCCCACAATAAAATTGAACATATTTTGAGATTTGTCGCCTATGCAAGACACTCGACATTGTAGAAACGCTATATCACTTACTGGCATAGTGTAATGCTATAAAACTCCTTAGATTTCAGCATGTCGGTCAGCTGATGAAGCAGTTCATAATTATCTCACCAGAGACCCTTTGGTATACAATCCTATCAGGTCCCCAAGTTGCTTGGAAAATAGCAGCTATTGGGGTCTGAAATTACATTTTTCCCCCCAAAAAACATAAATGTTTAGTACTTGACGGAATGCAAATACACTAAGATGGCTCTTGCTGGTTTGTGTATTATTTTGTGTATTATCGTGTGTTCCTTTCACTTTTAATATTTTTATATGTGGATTTTAACTCTATTGTTTGTGATGTACATTTTATTTAAGGATTTGTGTAAGATTTGATTGTCGAGCCAATCCACAACAAACAATAAGAAAATGACAACGTGTGAAATGCCCACAATGAAAACACGTGGAACCATTCTACGAATGTGCTGTCCCAAGGAAGACCAACCGGATACGGCACAAAGGAGGGCGGGGGCGGCTACATAACTTTACAGTGCGTCATCAATCAGGCCATGATTTACGTGGCAAGTGTGTGGAGAGCAACATAGGGAATCTGTCCCAATTTTCAGAGCTGCCTTATGAGCACCAGGTTGGTGGGACACAATGACCACAGTGTGCCTAGACTGGGTTATTCCTGAATACGAAATGATTGTGAATAATTTCATTTCTTTTCATTACTATTATTATGATGATAACAGTTGGAGCATCTAGGCATTCCCATGGGTTGCCTCATCCCATCGTATGGAAATAAGCGAATCTTCGTCTCGAACACCAGTCTTGGCATCAGTTTGTTCAAATCTTGACTCGCAAAAGGTAGGTCCATAGATTAATTGCCGGTGTACCAATCTATTCCCCTAAAAAGCTACCAATGTCCATTATAGGTATTTTGCATTCAGAATTCTATTGGGCTGCTATGTTATTGCCAGCTTTTGCCCCCTTCCGACAGCCACTTATGCTGAAGGTTGGATCACAAAGTTGCTCTCTATAGACTCCAGGTGATTGCTACAATGTGTCCTTGTGTTCCTTTATCTTTACACTGATTGGAGAATCAGCTCCTGCACTGCCAACCTGTTCCACCAGTCCTTGGAAGCACAGACTGTACTTTCCATTAAAGAGTCACCTGCTGCCACCTTTTGCAGTCTGTTGCAGTTGGACACACACACACACACACACACACACACACACACACACACACACACACACACACACACACACACACACACACACACACACACACACACACACACACACACACACACACACACACACACACACACACACACACACACACACACACACACACACACACACACACACACACACACACACACACACACACACACACACACACACACACACACACACACACACACACACACACACACACCCCCCCCCCCCCCCCCCCCCCCCCCCCCAGTCATTAGATTGGCATTTGCAAAGAACTGCCAGATATGAACAGGGACTAAGACAGTTTATGTTTATGTTATCACATGGCCAAGCAGTATCAATGTTGCTGTGCCTGTACATGTCTATCCCATACCCACACAATAGACATAACATGTGATTTTGCCACTGCTTCCACTCAGAAGAAAATAATAGGCCTCACCACCAATTTGGGGATGTGGTAAAAAAGTGGCAGTAATTGTGTTACTTCCCATTTGTTTTGGTATAACAGAATTAACACACATCCAACATCCAAGAGCCCACATCGAAGCCCGCGTCTCTGCGGCATCTAACAACTCGGCCAAACTCTTTCAAATCTGCAAGGAACAGGCCAATCCTGCTGCAGTCTCTGCCTCTCCTGTCCCCTCACAGGCCCTCTGCATGGCTCTGGTTCCCCATTTCATCTCTAAAACTCAGGATATCCTGTCCTCTATCTCTTCCTCTCCCACTCCTCCCTCTACTACCTGGTGTTCCTCTGGCCCTTCTTTGGCCTCTTCTCCCTCCTTCTCTGCCTTTCCCCTGTTCTCTCCTGATGAGGCTTCTAGACAAGCCCAATCTATGAAAGTCTCATCCAAACAGGTTCACCCCTGTTCCTCCAAAACCATCAAGGACCCCATTGACACCCTGGCTCCTGCTCTTGCTGACTTCTGCAACCACTCCTTCGCCACTGGCGTCTTCCCTTCCCCCCTGAAGGACTCCCTTGTGCACCCTCTTCTTAAGAAACCCTCTGCTGACCCGTCCTGCCCAGCAACTATCACCCAATCTCTATCACTCTGGTCCTGGGCAAACTCCTGGAAAAGCTTCCCATCTCCCAGCTTAATCTTCACACTGAATATGTTGGTTGTCTTCATGACCATCAATCTGTCTTTCAGAGCTGCCAGAAGCACAGAAACTGCTCTCCTGAACATCAGTGAAGACCTGCTCTCCAACCTTGATTCCAACACCCCCTGTGTCCTCATCTTACTTGATCTCTCTTCTGCCTTTGACACAGTCAACCGCAGTCAACCATGCGATCTTGCTCAACCGTGTCCGTGATAACCTTGGTATCACCGATCAGGCCCTGGCTTGGCCTACTTCTTTCCTCTCTGATCGACCCTCTGCAATGATTCCTGCCCCTCATGTCCCCAGCCCTCCAAGATGTCAGGCTGGAGCCAGGCCACGATCACCTACATGGCCCTCAAGGGTCTCTCCATCCCTCCAAAGACCCACTTGGAGTCAGACTGGGCGCTTGTGGCACCAGACTCACTCACTCCCATAGGATAACATTGGGGATTGGACTTGTAATGCATTGATGGGGACAAGATGGATGCCCGCACATATTTCGGTTCCCAGAACTGCATGTGCAGTCTAGTCTTTTGGGTGTGGTTCAGCCCAGAGACACCTGGGATACCCAGAGACTATTTAAGCCACGCCCAGGCTGAGAAACATGCTTTGTGTTTTCTGCACCTGCAGCGTGACACTCACCATGTTCGGATCGGTCTCCAGTAGGCCTGCATCTTTTTTCTGAGCTCAGCTCCTGCAAGAACAAGAACACTGTTAGGAACAGCCTTACCTTGCGGCGCTTCTGCCCATCATTCATCGCTCCTTCTGTTCTGCGGGCATCTTCGGCGGTGTCATTCCCATCCCGGCACGCCGCTTCCTAGGGAAAAGGGAAAAGAACAGAAAAAAGGCATTAGTAAGCATTCAGCAAATCTTCGCTTATTTTTAAAGACTGTACGAGCTTCAAACGCTTACCTGAATCCCAGCCGCTCTGGGGGAACTCTGTCTCCGGAACTTCTCATCCATCTGCAAGAGGGAAAAGACACTCCAGGTTAGCGTGGAAACATCTAGAGGTGCCGCATACCGCGCTTACTCACCGCATTTCTTCTTCATAACCGGCATCCACGCTGAAAATGTCGCGGCACCTAAAAGACACAGAAAAAGAACTCAGTTCCATATAAATATGAAAGGGTCGCATTGCGCATCGCGCTCTCACTCACCTTCAGCGCTACTCATCTCAGCAGCACGTCGCCATCCCCGGACGCCGGCCATCATCTAAGGAAGGAAAGGAACGAAGTTAGAGAACTGTTCAAAAGACTAATTATACTAACCTGTCAGACTCTTGCCAGTGAAGTAACTAGGCAGCAACGAGCCCGCATCAATCAACGTGCCCCTCCGCTGAAAGCAGGACGAGAGCACACTTTCCAAGAAAACAAGGCCCAGTCTCCAGTCGAGTAGACTCCAGGGAAGGGTTTGAGGTCATAAGAGGTCAGAACAGGCTGAGTGACGTCCCCGTGGATACCAGGTGAGCGTTACAGAACACAAAGCCTCACATCAAAATCCGCCTGGGCGTCATGGAAACATCAGAAACCGACCAGTTAGCCCACATGTTGGGGCAGCTACGTTCCGAAGTACATGCAGCCAGGCAGGAGACCAACACCCTGAGGAGAGAGCTGATAGTAGCCAAAGAATGCACTGATGATTTAAGCCAGCAACTTCTCCAGAAACAAGCAGGGCATGCACCATTGCCGGGAAGCGTGCCCTCGATGCCAGCACCATCAGCTAATCCCGTTCAGATAACCCTTCCTGGGGCAGTTCCCTTGGCCCCGCCCGAACAATTTGCGGGGGATCCCAAGAGGTTTGCAACGTTCATGAACCAGTGCCACCTGCACTTCCTTTGTAGACCAGGGGCCTTACCGAATGACCAATCACGGGTCACTTTTGTGCAATCCTACCTGAGTGGTAGCGCCGTGGACTGGTCTGTACCCTTTGTGGCCCAAGACGATCCTTTGCTGCATGACTTCAGGGGCTTTCAGCAGGAGATGGAAAAGCTGTTTGCCCGTCGTACTCATGGGCAGGCATTAGACAACAAACTTCTGTCCCTACGCCAAGAGAATCAAGATCTATTAACATACATAGCCACGTTCAATAGACTCGTAGTGGAAGCAGAATGACCAGTGGAGAAGAGAACCACGTTATTACATCGGGGGTTGTGGGGGGAGCTCAAGGATGTTCTCGCACAAGTAGCGAACCACCCGAAAGACTGCTCAGAATTCATTGACCTTGTGTTCAACTGGATTATAGGTTGCAGGACTGAAGAGCAGATCGAACCAGACCGGACCCTCGCCTTATGTATGTGCGTTCAAAGGACAATATTGCCCGCACCACGGAAGGTTCAGAAGAACCAATGCAAATCGGGGGGGTCAGATCCCCCTTGACTAAAGCGGAAAGGGATAAAAGGAGACAGCAGCAGTTATGTCTGTACTGTGGAAGGTCAGGTCATTTCCTTAAAGAGTGCCCTGTGAAGCCACCGAGGAGGAGGGTAGGGGCCACGGACAAGGAAGATACCATCAAGGAATCGGAAAACTCCCGAGCCCGGCAAGTGTAGGGGTCCACTTGTCGAACGAAGAAAGTGAACTACAGACCTCCCATTTTGCAGTATCTCTGGTCTTGATCAATCACCAACAACCGTCTCGGATGCACGCAGTAAGAGCGTGCATTGACAGTGGAGCCGTTGGAAATTACATCGACCAGGATCTTGCGGCAAAGATGGGGCTTCCGTTACGCCCTAAATCAACCACCGACACTGTTACCACTGTCGACGGCACGGAAATAGCTTCTGGTCCACTATCCCAATGCACTGCAGCTTGAACCCTTCTGTGCCAGGATGGACACCAAGAATCTATCGTTTTTGACCTCATTAAGGTACCACAGTTCCGGTTGATTTTGGGAATGCCATGGTTGGTAGCTCACAATCCTCGAATCGATTGGCGAGCAAAAGAATTGGCCTTTCCCGAGACTTGCACCCACACATGTTATCGCCAAGAGAAACAACCAATAGACACCAGAACCTCCACACTTGCAACTGTGGCAATCAGCACCCTACCAAGTGAATACCAGGACTTTCAAGATGTCTTTCAGAAAGAACAGGCTAATACCCTGCCACCGCATAGACCATACGATTGCCAAATCGACCTGATATCCGGTGCACAAATCCCTTGTTGCCCAATTTACGCACTCACGGAACCAGAAAACCAGCACCTGAAGGCCTATCTTGACCAATACCTGGCCAACGGGTTCATCCGTCCCTCGAAGTCTCCGGCAGCAGGCCTCTATTCTTCGTACCGAAAAAGGAGGGGGACTTGAGAACGTGCATCGACTATCGCGCACTGAACCAGATTACCGTAAAAAAACGCTACTCCCTGCCACTGATCCCTGAATTGCTTGATCAAGTCAAAGATGCCCAAATCTACACAAAACTAGACCTGAGGAGGGCATATCACCTTGTTCGTGTAAAACAGAGGGACGAATGTAAAACTGCTTTTCGCACTAAATATGGCTTGTACGAATATCAACTAATTTATTTAATTATTTATTTATTTATTTAATTATTTGTATTGCGCCGTTAACTCGCGAGTTTCGGGCGCAGAAACGTGGACACAAAGACAACAGAAATGGACGAGACAGTTCCTGGAATCAATGATTTAGTGGGTCATGAAAGTGGTCAGTTGAAAAGATATGTTTTCACTAATTTACGAAAACGTAAGTAGTTAGATTCTTTCCTTATGTGGGCTGGCAGATTATTCCAGATGCTGCTTTAATGACTGGGAAGGAGTTTCCCAGTCCAGATCTAAATTTGTGTGGCATCACTGCGATCCTATTTTGATCCGAGGATCTCAAGGCGCGGCTTGGAACATAAGAACGTACTTTCGATTTTAGATAGCCTGGTGCCTTCCCGTGGATGCATCTGTGGGCTATTGTGAGAGCCTTGAAGTGGATTCTGCTCTCCACTTTGAGTCAATGTAGTTCCCTCCTAGATGCACTGATGTGGTCTGATTTAGATTTGCATTTGATTATCCTAACTGCGTTATTTTGGATAATCTGGAACGCTTGGATGTTTTTTTTTGTTGGCTCCTAGCATAAGTGCCTTCCCATAATCCAAACGGGAAAGGATGGTTGCTCTGGCTACTGTGGCACAGTTGATCTCCGTGAGATACGGTCTAATAGTTCTGAGGAGTCTCAAGTAGTAATTGCAGGTTTTTTTTATGTATTGAGTCTGGGCCTCTGCTCCTAAAGACGCTTCCATCATCATACCCAAAGTTTTTACTTTCTCAAGTACTTTGATGTTAGCATCCTTGATCTTGAAATTTGCATAGTCGTGGGGCAGTGATTTTCTGGCTTGGGTGGATCCGAAGATCATCAGCTCAGTTTTGCTGGCGTTCAAACACATCCAGTTGGTATCCATCCATTGTTCTATGATGTTATAGATACTACTTAGATTGTTGTTATCGGTTTTATGGTCCCCGCTGAGTTCCAGTACCAGCTGCGTATCGTCCGCATAGTTGGCAAAGAATATATCAGCATGGTCTAAGATGTAGCATAAGTATCTAATGTAGAGGTTGAACAGCAATGGGGACATGCTGGCTCCCTGGGGAACCTCGCAGAGGATCTTCCTTTCCATTGAGAATTTGTCTCCCCAATGGACTCGGGATGTTCTGCCTTTTAAAAAGGACATTATCCATGTTTTTGCCTCCTGTGAGCAGTTTGCTGTTTTGCCTAAGGCAGTTTCGAGCAGGTTATGATCCAGGAGATCAAAGGCAGCACTGAGGTCTGACAGGATGAGAAGTCCCGTTTTCCCCTTGTCTAAGATGCTAAGCATCTTTGTCTGTAAGTCGAGCATGGCTGATTCTGTGCTATGAGATGGTCTGAACCCTGATTGATGTGGGTGTAGCGCGTTAGAGGCCTCAATGTGTGCCTGTAGTTGTGCCGTGGCTACTTTGTCCATAATCTTTAGCAGGAGGTTACAGTTGGTTATTGGCCTAAGGTTGCATGGGTCTCTTGGATCCAGGCCGTTTTTTTTATTAGTGGGGTAACTGTGACTTTTTTTATAGCCTGGGGGACTAGTTGGTCCCTAAAGGAAGTGTTGATGATCTTAGCAAGTATAGGGGCAAAGATATCTGAGTTTTCTAAGATTATTTTGGCGGGTAAGATGTTCTCCGCGCACAAGGTAGGTTTCATGGAGACGAGTGTTCTTTTCATCTCTTCTGTGGTGATAGGTGAAAAATGAAAGGGTTCTATGTTTTCAAGTGGTTCTTCAGCTGGCGTTTTAATCATGGTGGATTTGTTTAGTTGTGATTTTGTGATTTTATCTCTAGCCTTTTCTAATTTCTCAAAGAAAGCTTTTTGAGTATTGTCGCATTCCTGTTGGGATGGTATAAAAGGTGGCGATATAACTGAGGGTTTGTCTAGGGATTTCAAGATGTTAAAAAGTTTGCTTGAGGCATTTTCTGCTTCCAAAATTTGTTTGTTGAAATACTGTTTCTTGGCCTCTGTTATTTCTTTCTTGTATTTTGTTTCTATATTTTTCAATTTTTCCCTGTTTTCAGGTGTTGGTTTTTTTATTCCAGTTATTTTCCATTTTTCTTTTGTCCCCTTTAAGCTCGAGTAGTTCTTTAGAAAACTATTCTTGCTTTGTATTTTTGGTTCTAAATGTTTTGGTCTGCAAGGGTGCGTTTTTCTCTACTAGCTTATTGAGAGGGTCTAAGAGCGTCGACATCATAATTTCGCATGAGTCCTCTTCTTTAGAGATGGCGATGTAATCTTTTATGCATGATTCAAGTTGTTCTTTCTTGATGTTTTTAAAGTTCCTTTGCATAGCTTTTTTGGGGGGATTGGGATTTTTTTCTTTAGGTAAGGGAAGTGAGACTTGAAATGAGACACTGTAATGGTCTGACCAAATACAAGGTTTGGTTTGGTAGTTGTGTGTTTCAAGGTTATTGGTATTTATCCAATCTAGTTGGTGTCCATTTTTCATGGTTGGTTCTTTATTTGTGATGGTATAGTCTATGTTTAATAACGAGTTTTCGAGATTGGTGGCCTCTTTGTCAGTTTGATTGCCGTACCATCTATTAAAATCTCCGACCGCTAATGTGGCACAGTTTGGACCTTTCAAGAGATTGAGGAGGTGTGTAAAGTTGTCATTAAATTCCGGAGTGGGAGATGGTGGTCGATAGACTACTAGAAGGTTAAGGCATTTCTTTTCAGTGGGCGAGTGCTTGAGGTGGATCATTTCGAATTCACCACATGATGATTTGCCTTGGAAGAGTGCAATGGAGCTTCTGGCAATAACTGCAACTCCTCCTCCTTTACCGGTTTCCCTGTTGGTGTAGTAAATTACATACCCATCAGGGACAGCGATGTCGCAGGTGGGGCCTATGGGATCTACGAGCCATGTTTCAGTGATGCAGAAAATATCAATATCAAAAACTAATGCCCTTTGGCCTTTGCAACGCGCCTGCAGCATTTCAATACTTCATGAACGATGTCCTACGGGAATTGATTGATGTCTGTGCTCTAGTGTACATCAACGATATTCTAGTATATTCCGCATCAAAGCAGGACCACGTTAAACACATCCGATCCGTATTGGAGAAACTCTGTCAACACCAGCTCTACGCCAAGCTCGAAAAGTGCTCATTCCACGTCTCCGAGGTGGAATTCCTGGCCTTTATTCTCAGCCCGAATGGAATCCGAATGGATGTACACAAGGTATATGCTATCCTGAACTGGCCATCCCCAAATTCATTCAAGGGGGTTCAAAGTATGCTGAGTTTTGCAAACTTCTACCGCCGGTTCATCCCAGGATTTTTGCAAATCGTGCATCCCATCACGTCATTGCTAAGGAAAAGCAACAAAAAGTTCCAGTGGACAACAGAAGCCGAGGAAGCTTTCTGGGAACTCAAAGCAAGATTCACATCTGCCCCAATCTTATGCCACCCTCGCCCTGATCTCCCATACCTGGTGGAGATGGACACCTCAAGCATGGCAATGGGAGCCGTCCTCTCACAAAAGGACCCCGAAACGGGCCAGTTACACCCTGTTGCCTTCTGGTCGCGTAAATACACACCCCCTGAACTCAATTACGCTATCACAGACAAAGAACTCCTGGCCATTAAGTCAGCCTTTAAGGCATGGCGACACTACCTCTTGGGCGCCAGACACACAATCACCGTAATAACTGACCACCGGAACCTCCAGAACCTAAAAATGGCAAAGGCCCAATCCTCACGACAACTACGTTGGGCTGTTTTTTTTTGCTGAATATGACTACGTGATTACATTTTGACCAGGGGTGAAAAAGGGGAAGGCCGATGCCCTTTCCCGTATGGGGGTGGAAGAGCAAGGGTATCAGACCCATGACCCAATAGCAATCATCCCGAGTGACAAGCTCCTAGGAATCACAGCAACCATAACTCAGAAAGAATTACATGAAGAAATCCAAAACCTGATGAGTCCGGAGCAATTACAAGCATGGCGTGCACAAGGAGAACATTACATGATAAAGATCAGTTGCCCTACTTCAGGAAACGTTTATTCTTACCAAACCAAGAACTACGAGAACAAGTCATGTCCGGTTATCATGATTCCTTGATCGAGGGCCACCCCGGAATCGCTAGAACCCCAGCCAAAGTAAACCGAAATTATTGATGGCCCACGTGGCGTAAAGACATTGGGCCTCATTACGACCCTGGCGGAAATGGAAAAATGATGGCGGAAATGCAATACCGCCATCGAACACCGCTCGTTGCGATTATGACCCGTCACCGTAAAGTACGATGCCATTAGCGACACCGCAGTGAACGGCAACGCTAACTGCACCAAGTACGCGCACGCGCGCCTTGCAAAACCGGAATCACCGCCATGGCGCAACGGTACGCGAATTCTGACCCTAGCGGACATGTACTGAACGCCATCAAGCACGTCGTAAAGTACCATTCCGCCATGGCGAGAAATACGGCATCGTGAACCAACCGTAAATGGCCCACTGAGTGCCTGTACTCCACTCCCTGGCCACATTGCACAACTCCTGGCAGGCGCAATGTACTCACACTATGCAACCAGTGAAATCTACAATTCACCCATGCATGCCAACGTAGAAATGCATGCAGGGGCTCAAAGCGCCCCGTGAGTGGGCATCCATGTACGGCATGTCACCATAGCCGTACTGATGCAGCACAGGCATGTGAAGGTACAATACATCAAAATGAAAATCAAGAACACATGACACAAAACAACAGTAGTCCCCCATCGCTTGCCACCAGCGCAAGGCAACATCCAAAACAGCATCCTGAGGGGGATTGCACCAGCCCTGTACTCTTGCCAGTAAACAAACCAACCATCAGCAGAAGCATGTACCACACAAGTTGGCAGAGTGACTGAGCAGCCAGGCTCATCCCAAGAGGGGCCGATGGGAGCTGCAGGGCACAGATGGCATGAATACAGAAGCTATTCCAATGGACATGACCCCAGTCCCCCTCCAACAAACGCACGCAAACACAGGCACCTGTGACCAGCCACATTCTGAACATCCCATCATTCCACCAATCGACCTGGCTGACAGGCACCAGTCGGCCAAAAGCCAATCCCCCGCCCCTGAACAGCACATCATGTAAACAGTCACAATGGCAGCCCCTATCCGTGACCATACTGTGCTACGTAGGCAAACGCGGCCAGTACTGTACCACACAACTCAACTCAGAAGGCGGAACACAATGCAGATCATCTCGCAATACATACCGCCACAAATCGAAAATCGCCACATCACCTGCAAAGAATAACGCAACACGACAAATATCGGAATACAATTTAAAAGCACATCCAAATGACAAAGGCCCCACAGCAATTTGCAAAATAACACCAAAACATCCATCATCACCGAGGGCTGCATCTGCAATAATTGACCAGCTTCCACTTGTGTGACGCCCTGTACCATCATGGCACACAGGGCCTACATCAACGTTCCAAAAGGCAACATGGAAGCGGCAAGAACCGCAGGTCCGTCCCATGAGGCAGGCACTAGTCGAGCTGAAAGGCCGAAATGTTGCACCTAGCCACCAGTACAGCGTAAGGGCATGTGGCCCATTGGCGATCGTCCCATAAGATCGAAATGGTGCTCCACTGATTCACCCGAAGCTGCAGGTGTCGAGAGTAAAACCCATCTGGAGGAGTGGCGTAGAGATGGCATCTGCAATAGGGCAGGAGATACCTGTCACCCAAATGAAACACAAATTAACCGATTGCATTACGGGACTCATGATGCATTACAATCTTCATTCAACACACCAAATCCACACCCATATGCATGCTAGCCCACTCCAAAGGAATATACAGACCCCTAAATCAGTATCGATTCATAACGAAATCAATCGAGGTAAATACACCATTGGCAACGTCGGTTACTGTGCATGCGTCCGTCAAGATAGAACCCATGACATGGGATTAGTAACGTGCCTAGACACAAGTGTATGAAGGCGCGTCGAGACAGGGAGGATCCGACAAGGGCAGATAGACGTAAGTCCCACTATGGCAGCCTTGCATCACATAGCGCAGGGGAAGGGGAGTGATTCAAAAAACCCATGTACATGGCAGACCCTAAACGGAATCATCTGTCCATGCATCCATTCATCATTCCCTCATCCCGCAATGAAAACGCATGAATATTCACTCACATAATATGTGAAACTTCCATCGCGTCTGTGCGTAATGCAGTCTGCAAAAACCACTGTGCTCCTGGCCGGATCTGTAGTGTTGTGAAGCAAGATGGATTTGGGAACGTCCTGCCTTATCGTCCACTACGCTATTGCGCATCCCATTCAATTCATATCATTCATTGCTTGCTCGTTATGGGCCATGTCCCAAGGACATTCTACAATAGAACGTTACATTCCCAGCCAGACCTGTGGGCGTATCCTCGCCGCTACTTCAAAACCAAAAATGCTGGCCTTCGAATTCCTCACTTGCAACATTACGTCGAAAAGGCTTCTGTGAACGCTTGCATTCACAATTACATCAATGTAGTGCGGCTGTGTGTCATAATGCTAACTGGCTGCAATCACAAATGGGACGCCACGCCCGTCGGTGAAGTACGTTACTGTGCTGCATGAGGGTCGGCCATCGATCGAGCCCTACATACCACTGACTCTTCACAGGTATGTAAGCGGCTGCAATCATAGCATGTGTAACAATGGGAGCATAGCATGAAAATCAGTCAAAGTACATCACACTGCCATCGGGATTTGATACATGATTCCAATCCCAAGATGCCATGCGGCCAAATGCAGCCTTACGTGCGGGACGTGCTCGGCCAGAAGGGATTGCATCTGCCACAGATTCATTCAATCAGCACAGGTGGAGGCCATACAGGCCGACAGCACATATATAGCAGACCCAAACCCCTCCCACAACCACTCCCACTCCAAAATGCTACCGGCAGGACTAGCGATGTTGGGCCTGGGGGACCAGATAGCACTGCAAGTGCTACAACTACAAGAAGACGACGAACAACAACAGGTACAACAACCGGGCGCACAGGGGAGACGGAGGAGAAGGAGGAGGAGGAGGGCAAGGCAGGGTCAGCAAGGCCCACAAGCACTGCCACTACCACCACGCAGGCGGCCCGCAATCCCACGCCTCCGAGCTGATCCGTTCAACCTCACTGCTGAGCAGATCCACACCCTCTACCGTTTGGACCGGGACACCATAATCGCCATTGTGGACATGACACATGCTGACCTCGTGAGCATGATAGATAGCCCAACCGCCATCCCACCCCTACTGAAGGTGGTGTCTGTACTCCACTTCCTGGCCACAGGCACCTACCAGCACACAGTGGGACAGTTGCATGGCATTTCACAGCCACTGTTCTCACGGACACTCTTCCAAGTGCACGATGCCCTCCTGAAGCACGCCGACGACCACATCACACTACCACGCACGTACCAGGAGATTACCAACGCAAAAGTGGGATTCCATGCACTTGGCGGCATCCCGGGTTGCATTGGTGCCATCGACTGCACCCATGTTGAATTGGTTGTCCCACATGCCATGGAGGTCCAGTACCGCAACCGGAAACAATTTCATTCAATCAATGTGCAAATGGTGTGTGACTCCAACAAGATCTTTACGCATTGTTGTGCCAGATTTCCAGGATCTACCCATGATTCTATGGTCCTGAGGAACACAAGAATACCACTCTACATGGAGCGACACGCAGGGCACAGATCCTGGCTACTCGGTGAGTCTCATTCCATGCATGACATCGTGGCCCATTTGATGCGTCAATGACCTTGCAGGAGGGGGGGGGGGCTACTTAGCACTATCATTCCACTGACACCCTTTATTCGTCTCATACAGGTGATGCCGGGTATCCACTGAAGAGATGGCTCCTTACACCAATCAGGAACCCACAGAACGAGCATGAGGAGGACTACAACCATGCCCACTCACGTACCCGTGTGGTCATTGAACAGGCATTCGGCCTACTGAAGGCTCGTTTCCGCAGCCTCAGCAGGTCTGGCGGGGCACTCATGTACAGCCATGAGAAGGTTTCTAAGATGGTCATGGCATGTGTCATGCTGCACAACATGTGCATACGTAGGAATGTGCCCATGCCCCCTGACGCTGTACTGCATGCACCTGAAGATGATGATGATGATGATGAGGGTGGGGATGTGGAGGCACCTCAAGGAGTCCATGAGGCACAGGATGCACGTGCAATCCGACAGAGCATCATAGATGCATGCTTCTAGCAACCACGCATGGTGCCTATTACACGGAAAGGGGACCTGTGGCACTGTGTGTGTGTAGTACAGGCACATTGTGGACTGTACGCCTATGAAGGCCTCGTACGCAAATATCAATGTCCACACATGTCATTGGATGATAATGAGGTGCTGTATTGTTAATGTGATTTGATTTATACACCCTATGGACCCGCCACCCAGTGAAGCCCAACACACCCCCTCCACCCTACTACCTCCCCCCCCAACACCAGTGTCCAAATATGCATGCTGTCCGTGGGTAGACGCTATTGCAAGCCCCCTCTACGGGTATCAGGGGCACCCCTGCCCGTGGAGCGCAGGTTCCTGCCAGATCTGCGTTGGGGGCTGCCCTGGACGGAACTTGCCACGGATGATGTCTCTGCCTGCTCGCGTCCATGCATGTCTCTGAGGGTTTGTGAGAGCTCCGAGAGCACACGGCGCACAGCAGCAAGTTCAGCACAAACGTCTTTGGACGTCGCATGCAGTTCCCCCCTCAGGCTCTCGGTGCTTTTCTCCATTTGTGCTCTCAGGCTCTCGGTGCTTTTCTCCATTTGTGCTCTCAGGCTCTCGGTGCTTCTCTCCATTTCTCCCCTGAGGCTCTCACTACTTTTCTCTATTTGTGCCCTGAGTGTCTCGGTGGATGTTTCCATGGCTGCCCTGGAACCCCCGCATTCATTTGCATGGTCCTTGAGTAGCGTGGACACTTCCTGCTGTTGCTCGATCAGCAGGTCGAGGGACTGTTGCCTCTGCTGGGCCATGGACATTTGCGGTGGTGTGACAGGGGGGCTGCTCAACACATGTTGCCTTGGCACAGGACTTGTGGGGGTTGGCCAGTCGTCGTCTTCAGGGTGCCCCTGCGTGGTTTCGTCATGGTGTAGGGGATGGAACATGCAGGGGGATTGGGAAAGGTCATGGATGGTACCTACGTCGCCAGCACTGTTTTCCGTGTCGGAGCATGCTGGCATGACAGCTGTGTCACCTATGGTGCTGCTACCACCAGAGGCAGTGCCATCAGATACGTTCTTTGGGGGGACCTGTGGTGCTGGGGTTGTGGACTTGCTGGCTGCTGGGGTGCCTGTTGCAGTCCCCTCCAGTGTGCTGCCACTTGATTCCTGCTGCTGCCGTGTCTTGATCCTTGCACCTGAGGTGGAGGCTCTTGGGACGTTGGTCCTGGCCCTCTTTGCAGGCGTGCTGGTAGGGGTGTCCTGCAGCTCGTCGTTGGTATCGGACCCTGTGGTGGAGTAAAGAGGGGCGAGCGTTAGTTATGGGTCTGTCGGATTTGGAATGGCAACGTATCAAATGCATTGGGGTGGTACATGAGGCTGATTTGGGACTGGGCCTTGGAGGTGGTCTCATTTTCGTGTGGATTGAGGATGCATTCATTTGGCTGCCTGCAGTTAGGGGGTGCATGCTGCACATGTAGGGGTTGTTTATGGCATCTTGATTGATTTGTTTATTCATTCTGACTTTTAGAGGGCGCTGTCAGGGCAAAGTATGTATTGCACTATGGGGTCACATGGTACTGCACATGTTCGTGTTTTGTGGATTTCGCATTGTTTCTCTTGGCCAACCTACCTGATTCTCCGGATGTCGGCACTCCTTTCTCCATCCCTCCGACTCCCTCTATGCTCTCCATTCCTATGGTGGAGGCGCAGATATCCTCCCAGGGGGTCAACTTGATGGGCGACTCTGAACCCCCCCCGGTAGCTGTGGCGATGTTCCTGTTCGCAGAAAGTATGCTGCGTACGCGGATCCGCAGGTCGTCCCACCGATTGCGTCATTGCTGTGGCGTGCGGGGTGTTGTCCCCACCGCACTTACGCGCTGTGCCACCAGGGCCCATATGGCCTTCTTGTTGGCAAGGGCCGTCCTGGTCATTTGACTGGAGAAGACGACGGCGGCATTTTCCTGGAGGGTCTCGGTGAGCACGGTCAGTTCCTCTCGGGAGAAGTGTACCTGCCGCTTGCGATCACACGCTTTCTTGGCTACCTTTCCCATATTTATTTTTTTAACTGGGGTTGCTAACGGGTTGGGATGTGTGTCAGGGTCGGATTTTTAATGGTTGTGTTGGGATTCGGATTTTATAGTTGTGCGGCGTGCTGTTTCCCGTTCCGGCCACATGCTTTTACTTCCGTTTCCGTATATTTACGGTGCCCGTAATTTGCGGTGCCCGCTCGTTACGGTGACCGCTCATTACGGTGACCGCTAAGATGGGTGGCGGTATTGCACCTGGTGCAGCGTACGGCGGCGGTAAGGGCCGTTTTGGGGTCATTTCCGCCATCGCAGCCTTTCGGATTCCGCCATGGCGTAATGCTCGTGCCCGATGGGTCGTAATTAGCCGCACTTTGCTCCTTCGTGCAATGGCGGAAACGCTATTTACGCTGTTGCGGTCCGGTCAGTCACTTTCCGCCAGGGTCGTAATGAGGCCCATTATCCAATTCATCCTATCTTGTGGAGTGTGTGCTCAAAACAAGTCATCCAAGCAGAAACCAGCTGGGCTATTACAACCATTGTAACTCCCACCAGCACCCTGGCACACGTTGTCCCTCGATTTTATTACTGACTTGCCACTCAGTCGAGGGTTTAACACTATTCTTGTGGTTGTGGCCCTTTTTTCAAAAATGGCACATTTCATTCCTCTTAAGGGGCTCCCAAATGCTTCCACTCTGGCAAAGGTATTTCTTGAAGGCATCGTACGGCTCCATGGGTTTCCTTCAGTTTTGGTCTCAGACCGAGGTACTCAATTCGTATCTAACTTCTGGAGAAAATGCTGCTCTATGGCCCAGATCGACATCCGGCTATCCACCAGTCACCATCCCCAAACGGATGGTCAAACTGAGAGGACAAATCAGACGCTCGAGCAGTATCTGCGTTGCATGTTACACCAAGCTGAAGGAAGCTGGTTCGACCTATTATGGATAGCTGAATATGCTTATAATAATTCCCTACACACCAGCACTGGGCAGACACCCTTTTATACCATGTATATCAGGCACCCACGTACTTCTGAGTTGAACGTTCCTACAACCCTGGAAATGCCAGCAGTCAAAACCTTGCACACAACCATTTCTCAAACCTTTAAAAGGGCAGCTGAACACCTACTTCAAGCTAACAATCGCCAAAAGAAGTTTGCTGATCAACACCGAGCAAAGGCCCCCAACTACCAAGTGGGAGACAAAGTCTGGCTGGCATCTAAACACGTGTCCATTAAAGGAACCCGAACTTTCTGTCCAAGATACCTGGGTCCATTCACTGTCACCTCCGTGATAAATCCTGTGGCGGTCAGACTAGCTCTGCCGTCAAACATGCAGATTCATCCTGTGTTCCACGTGTCTCTCCTTAAACCTGTTCAACCTGGGACCCGGGTAGCAACGCCACCGCAGCCAGTAGTAGTCACCGGGGAGCCAGAATTCGAAGTCAAGGACATCCTGGATTCAAAGTACGTCAGAACCAAATTATACCACTTAGTAGACTGGAAGGGGTATAATTTGGGACCAGACAGAAGAGCCACCTTGAGAGGGGCCTTGGGGCGTAGTGCTGCATGATTCCTGCCCCTCATGTCCCCAGCCCTCCAAGATGTCAGGCTGGAGCCAGGCCACGATCACCTACATGGCCCTCAAGGGCCTCTCCATCCCTCCAAAGACCCACTTGGAGTCAGACTTGGCGCCTGTGGCACCAGACTCACTCACTCCCGTAGGATAACATTGGGGATTGGACTTGTAGTGAATTGATGGGGACAAGATGGATGCCCCAACATATTTTGGTTCCCAGAACTGCATGTGCAGTCTAGTCTTTTGGGTGTGGTTCAGCCCAGAGACACCTGGGATACCCAGAGACTATTTAAGCCACGCCCAGGCTGAGAAACATGCTTTGTGTTTTCTGCACCTGCAGCGTGACACTCACCGTGTTCGGATCGGTCTCCAGTAGGCCTGCATCTTTCTTCTGCGCTCAGCTCCTGCAAGAACAACAACACAGTTAGGAACAGTCTTACCTTGCGGCACTTCTGCCCATCATTCATCGCTCCTTCTGTTCTGCAGGCATCTTCGGCTGTGTCATTCCCATCCCGGCACGCCGCTTCGTAAGGAAAAGGGAAAAGAACAGAAAAAAGGCATTAGTAAGCATTCAGCAAATCTTCGCTTATTTTTAAAGACTGTACGAGCTTCAAACGCTTATGAATCCCAGCCACTCTGGGCGACCTCTGTCTCCGGAACTTCACATCCATCTGCAAGAGGGAAAAGACACTCCAGGTTAGCGTGGAAACATCTAGAGGCGCCGCATACCGTGCTTACTCACCACATTTCTTCTTCATAACCAGCATCCACGCTGAAAACGTCGCGGCACCTAAAAGACACAGAGAAAGACCTCAGTTCAATATAAATATGAAAGGGTCGCATTGCACAACGCGCTCTCACTCACCTTCAGCGCTACTCATCTCAGCAGCACGTTGCCATCCCCGGACGCCGGCCATCATCTAAGGAAGGAAAGGAACGAAGTTAGAGAACTGTTCAACAGACTCATTATACTTACCTGTAGGACTCTTGCCAGTGAAGTAACTAGGCAGCAACGAGCCTGCATTAATCAACGCGCCCCTGCGCTGAAAGCAGGACGGAGAGCACACTTTCCAAGAAAACAAGGCCCAATCTCCAGTCGAGTAGACTCCAGGGAAGGGTTCGAGGTCGTAAGAGGTCAGAACAGGCTGAGTGACGTCCCCGTGGATACCAGGTGAGCGTTACACCCTCCCAGGTCCAACTTGGGTCCTTCCTCTCCTCTATCTCTATCGCTACCTGTGGTGTTCCCCAAGGGTCTAAGGTCTCTCCTGGCTGTTCAGCCAATATCTGGCACTTCTTGCCCACTGCATTGCTGCTCTCTGCCCAACTTTCAGTGCTATGCGGATGACAACTCATTCTCAGGCTCCCCTCAGCCACCTCCTCTCCTTCTCTCATCTCTAACTGTCTGTCTACTATCCAGGAGTGGTGTACCACCAATGGTCTCTGCCTTCATGCCAGTAAGACTGACATTCTCCTCATCGGCAAAGCCTCTCCATCCTTTCCTGTTGCTCTCTGGCCAACCTCTCTTGGCCCTCTTCTTGCTCCCACATGTGAGGCTAAAATCCTTGGGCTCATATTTGACTCCACACTCTCCTTCTCTCCTCACATCTCTGACATCTCTAAGAAGTCACACTACCAGCTGCACCTGCTCATAGGTATTCTTCCTTTCCTCTCCTTCCCCCAGAAGCTCACTATCAGAGCTCTGGTTCTCTCTAGGCTACTGCAACAGCCTCTTTCTAAACCTGCCTGTCTCTACTCTCTGCCCTCTGCAACTCATCCAAAACAGGACTGCAAGACTTGTCCTTGCCCACAACCCCAGGGATCATATCTCTCCAGGACTGAAATCTCTGAACTGGCTCCCAGTGGCGGCGAGGATTATGTTCAAAACCCTCTGCACTGTCCACAAATCCCTCTGGGGCCTGGGGCCTCAATACTTTCAACTCTCTCTTCCTAAACATCTTCCTCCTCGAGCTCTTCGCTCATCCGCCTCCAACTCCCTCAGGGACCGTCGCTTCTCCAAGCAACGAGTTGGTGGTAGATCTTTTTCTTCGGCTGGGGCCTCCCTCTCGAACAGCCTCCCTGCCTCTCTGAAAATTGAAGAGAACCATCTCCGGTTCCGGAAGCATCTCAAAACCTTCCTCTTTGCTTCTGCTTTCTCTCCTCCTCTCTTCCTCCTCTCCCCTGCTGAACTCCTGGCTGAAACTCAAACTGCACTGCTTACCTGGCTACCCTCTGTTCTAGGGCCCAGGTCCCCTACCCGCCAGTTGCACAACTGCACTGCCCCCCTGGTAACCCTTGCACTAGGGGCTGCTTCTGTATCCCTACAGCCCCCTACCAGCACTTGACACCTGTTGTCTGCACTTACCCTTGCACCTGCCACCGGCTGGCTGCACTTCTTATTGTTCTTATTTATGGTCTCCATTGCTGTTTTATTGTTTCTATTTATTTACTGCTATCCTATGTACTGCACTTCCCCTCCCCCTTAAACACTTTTCCTCCCCCCACACCCCTGCACTCAATGTCACCTTGTTGGAATTGAAATAATATTATACCTCCTATCGCAGTATTTGAATGTGTGTTGGCCTACGCCAAGTTGTCTAAAATATCGTGTAAATAGATTCCGCGGCAAGGTCTTGACCTTAACAAAAACTGTGTAAGTCGCCATCTTGGATTTAGCCGCCATTTTAGGTTCTCTTGTAATGTGGAAGTCACCCTGAACATCAAAATGGAGGCCGAATGACATTCTGAGTGAGATTCTGTCCGTTGTGACCTCCGCACACATGAATAAATAATATGCCTGCAGGCCACTTGTTGGGGTCGCGAACTGAGACCTTGTCCTATCCCTGACCTATGTGTAAATGAACAACTGTATCAGCGGAACTGATCAAAAATGCATAAATTATAGGATTGACCTGGCAAGGAACCCTAGGCCTGGTCTTAAGAATGGTTAACCCGCGAGGGGGTTGGCCAGGGCTGGATAAAGAGTATAAAAAGCCCAAGTATTCCAATGTACGGTCTCTCTACTAATGCATCGAACCTTTGTTGAAGTTCGTTACGTTACTCTGAGAGCCGAATAGCTATCCGTTTGTCAAATGACTTTTTGGTAACTGCTGCAGCTTTTTTAATGAAGCGCTATGTATGTCCTTTGTAACCTGTGTTGGTGTGTTTCCTTTGGGCTTCCCAGCCTCATATCAATTTCTTTGTTTTCACAGTTGGCGCCCGAATAGGGACCCTCAAGATTGATGCCGGATCATTGAAGGTTGACGCAGACTATCGAACCGGGATCGGACGGTGTGATTCTGCGGGCCCGACCGATCGAGACGCGATACCTCGGCAGCGCTGCACGATCCGATCCTTGGACGATAGTCGTTTGGTCTGACACAGCATCTTGACGAGGGTCCATTTTTGAGGCGGGCAGATTTGTCGAAACCACCAAACACAAGGTAAAATTCATTAGGTAAGTTCTTTGATAAACCGTACAGTCCTCCTTCGGTTTGGTCAGATGCAATCGTGACCCGGCTCTTAATTTAACCCTGACAATTTGAATTTGGCGTATTGTATCTGCAGACACAATTATTGACCAGGTAACACCAATTCTTTGTGAAATGCCTGGGAAATTGTCTAGCTGCTTTAGGGCTCTGTTCCGCAGCGATCGACAATCCTTGGAATTTAGCCGCCCGGCACCACAGGAGGGGTCGCCGGCATGTACTATGTACTGTAAGTATGGCATTGGTAGTATAGTATTTAATGATATTTGGCACAGACAGACCAGACATGCCTCCGAATTTCAGTGGCCAATCAACGGTAGTTTTGAGATCCCCCGTATTGAATACCTAGAATCAGTCTTGTTGAAAAAGAAGGCTAGACCTGCAGCCTTTGATGTTTTACAGAATTGGAAAAAAGAAGCGTTACAGCAGCTTAAAAGTAGGGACAAACATGCACGCCGTCATAAAACAAACGCCGAAAAAGCGTTGTTATATGATAAAGAAAAACGTTCAGAATCAGTTAAAAATATGGATAGGGCTTTTTCACTTGGAATGCAGAAAATGTACCCCTCTAAAGATTTCCATGTTCCCGACGAATTTATTGAGAAATTGTTAAACGAACGCAGTCCTGATGCCTCTGCGCCACCTCCGTATGTTCCTATTTTGGGCGCTCTGCCCATTCCTGCTGTTGTTCCTGCTGTTATTCCTGTTCCCCCTGTACAACCTATTGTTCCTAGTCCTCTAGTTGTTGTTCCTCCACCTATCGCACCGCCCCTTCCTTCTGCACCGATAGTTGCACCTTTATTAAATTTACCTACACCTCCGCTCCCGAGTGGCCCCGTATTGACTGAAGTTGATCCAGGTACAGGATCGAAGATCGTCACTCGTAATACTGTTTCTGCAGATAAGAAACAGGAATTGTTTGCATGGGCTAAGCATTGTATGGAGAAAGGTGATCAAGTTAATGTTTTTTCCACATTATCTAATTTGAATAGTTTTCCCAAGAAAAATGTTTTTATCGAAGGTTTGGGGACTCATTTATGTGTGATGTGGGGTAGATTACAAAATTCGGATCTTCCACAAGGGGTGAGAGATCTGAATGCTTTGGCACTTTCGAGGGACACAGAACAGAAAGTATACGGGCATGTTGAAAAATTGTTTGAGTTTAGGAAAGACTTTGAAAAGTCACGAGATGAGGACGACAAAGACGATAGAATATATGTACAGAAACGGTTCCATCCGTGCCGTAGATCGGCACCTGAGGAAATACAAATTTGTACTAAAGATGCGGTTCGATGGATCTCGGATTCATCGATTCCGCCAGATGAAGTATATGACACGTATAGTCAGGATACAGTAGAAATGCAAAGAAAGGTAATTCAGGTAATGGTACAGTACCTGCAAGAAGAATGTGTAAGAAAGAAGGTTAGTTGCCCCATAGAATTATTGGGGATTTGTAAAAGGGCTTTTTCGCCCCGATACTTCTTCAGCTGCCTTAGCGCTCGACCTGGCTCTATTGCTTAGTAAGCGGCCGGAGGCACCTGTATCTCAGTTGCCTATGAGAGAGGTTCCTCCGACCTTTGTCCCAAAAGTTGAGATCCCCGCCAACACTGGGACTGGTGCCCCCGCTGTGGATATCCCTGCACATTATGTATCACAATTTGTTCACGTCCCGTTTTCACGACAGGAAGTGAACACTATTAGACAATCAGTTCCCGATATCAGGAAAAACCCGACAGGGTTTTACAAAGAAATAGAGTCCGTCTTGCAGTCCTCTGTGTTCACCTTGAGTGATATTGACTTGCTATTTCCTGTACTCCTACCCGTAGATGTATGGAAACAGGTTCGGACAGTAGACGATGTGCCAGGGTTGGGAGATACGTAGGCTAATATGATTAGGATTGATGGGGAAAGACCAGCTGGTGAGAAACCCCCACAGGTAATACTTACTTTGCCTGATAGAATTGTCGCAAAATTAAAAACTATAATTCCAGAGAAAATAATTATTTGGGACAAGCTTACGGCCTGTGTCCAAGGAAAAACTGAAGGCGCCACCAAATTTTTTAATAGATTCGAGCAGGTATTTTCTGACTTCAGTGGACAGGATTTAGGTACAGAGTCTGGGAAAAGGTTGTTCGTGGACAAATTTGTACGTGGACTGTTGCCTGACATCCAGTCACAGATTATGTCCTCTGAGAGCGCTTGGCAGGCAAAATCTCAATCTGAGGTTTTGCACATGGCTCAGTATTATGAGAACCGTGTTAACAATGAGAAGGACAAAATTGAAAAGAGGAAAGGAGATTTGAAAAACAAAGTATTATTACAGCAAATTGTTAGAAACCCCAGAGGAGACACGACACAGACTAGAGGTCAGTATGTCCCAAAAGGAAATGCTCCTTTGGGTCCTGTGAATATTAATCAATGTGCCTATTGCCGCCAGGAAGGTCATTGGCGAGCACAGTGCCCTGTCCTTCGCCAAAGGTCAAACAGTGCGTTTGGGGGTATGGGTAGACGACCTAGGGGCCGCCCTGGAGCAGGGGGCCCTGATAGAGGTCAGTTTTTACAAGATCCTCAGCAACCTTTTTCACGGGAAAATCAGATCTCGAGTGTGGACTTGAGGAACATATTTGATCACCCTTCTGCTGCCTACCTTTCTGAAGAGCTTCCTTCCAACGATACTCTATTTCATTAGGATTGCCCGAAGCAGGGTTTGGAACCTTCACCTATTCCCGTTAATCAGAAAGGCCCCTACGTTGAATTATTAGTAGGGAGTAGGAAACACCAGTTTTTGATAGACACTGGAGCGCAGAAATGCTCCATTGATCATTCTCGGGTTCCAAACATTCCACTGTCAGGGCAAACAAATGTTTCCGTAGGGTTTTCTGGTATACCAACTGTCTGTCCAGTTTCTGCACCGGTGTCTGTTTCTTTGGGTCCCTTTACGGACCATTGCCCTTTTCTTCTCACTTCAAACTGTGGAGAGAATTTGCTGGGGTTGAATTTGTTAAAGAAATTGAACGCAGTAATTCATTGTTCTTCTGATGGAGTACGGCTGACGGTTTCACCACAGCAACTTCCTAATTCTCAGTTCTTGATTCGACCTTTACCTCCTGAGTTTAGCATTGTCCCGGAATGTTTATGGGCGGTAGATGACAATGATGTCGGGGTATTACAGATCGAGCCCGTTAAAATAGTTCTGAAACATGAAGTGAAACTACCACGCATTCCGCAGTGTAAAATATCAGTTGAGGGCGAACGTGCTTTGAAATGCATTGTCTCCGATTTTGTGCATCGTGGGGTGATCGAAGAGATTACAGGTAGTTTGTGTAATAGTCCGATCTTGCCTGTATATAAGAAAGGCGACAATGCAATTCCATACCGGTTCATAATTGATCTTCGTGCTATTAACAGAGTGGTCTCCCCACAATTTCCAATTGTGCCCGATGTGACGACGATATTGACAATGATCCCTGCTACGGCTACGCACTTCAGCGTTGTGGATTTAAAAAACGCTTTCTTTAGCATTCCTATACATGAGGAAAGTAGATATCTGTTTGCGTTCACCTTGGGGGGACGCTCATTTACATTTACCAGGGCACCTCAAGGGTATACTGAAAGTCCTAGCATTTATAGTAGAGCTTTGAAAGAGCAGCTCGACACCCTTGAATTGCCACCTACTTGTACGCTGCTTCAATATGTTGATGATTTGCTTTTGGCTGCAGACTCTGAGAGTGCTTGTAAAGAAGGCACTGTACTGTTGCTTGTTCATTTAGCTAAAAATGGTCATAAAGCTTCGCTTAAAAAATTTCAATATTGTTGTCAGGAGGTTGCCTATTTAGGCTACCTCCTGTCAAAGGAGGGGAGAAGATTGACACCTGAAAGAATAAAACACATTTCTGGCATGTCTGTTCCAAATACACAGAAGGAAGTCAGAGTCTTAATAGGTATGGCTTCTTACTGTAGGTTGTGGATCCCAAACTTTTCGCTAGTGATAAAACCGATGTTGGCTTTGACGAAGAAGGGCATTTCTCTGCCACTGCCATGGAAATCGGAACATCAACGATCATTTGAGCTTCTCAAAACCGCGTTATGCTCTGCACCGGTTCTGGGTACTCCAAATTATGACAAGGCCTTTGTGTTGTTTGTGCATGAATGTGATGGATGTGCTTTGGCTGTGTTAACACAGGAACACGGAGGGAAGAATAGGCCGTGCGGCTACTACTCCTCCGCCCTTGATCCTGTCGCATGCGCTTTGCCAAGATGTTTGCGCGCTGTCGCTGCTGCTGCCGCGTCTGTAAAACAGAGTGAGGGAATGGTCCTAGGCCATGATTTGATTTTGATGGTACCTCACTCTGTTGATATTCTATTGAACAAAACCCAAACGCAACACCTCACCTCTGCGCGGTTAACAAGGTATGAACTAATTCTGTTTGCCCCTCACATCCAAATTAAGAGGTGTTGTGTTCTTAATCCGGCTGAACTCTTACCTTTCCCGCAAAACACTGTTTGCGGTG
Source organism: Ambystoma mexicanum (assembly GCF_040938575.1). Lineage (NCBI taxonomy): Eukaryota > Metazoa > Chordata > Amphibia > Caudata > Ambystomatidae > Ambystoma > Ambystoma mexicanum. Next base: position 773,409,719 of record NC_090931.1, read on the forward strand.
ACGAAGAATTACATGACTGCCTGTATACCACTGAACAAGAAACAAAGAGCAGGATAGATCTCATAGATACTCCTTTGGATAATGCAGAAGGGGAGCTGTTTTGCGATGGCTCCTGCTTCAAACTTCAATGGTACATCTACAGCTGCTTATGCAGTTACTACATTGAGCAAAGTTGTTGAAACTAAGAGAATTTCGCATAACTCCGCGCAGGCCGCAGAGATTATAGTGTTGACCCGAGCTTGTGAACTCTCCCAAGGGCGTATAGTAAATATATATACTGATAGCCAGTACGCATTTGGGGTGGCTCACAACTTTGGAAGGCTCTGGTCGAAAGAGGGTTCCTGACCTCACATGGGGCCAAGATCCAGCATGGCCCCTTGATAGTGCAATTACTCTCGGCACTCTCACTCCCCAAACAGTTAGCGATCATGAAATGTGCAGCACATCGTAAGGTCATAGATGAGGTGGGCAAAGGGAACGCTTTTGCGGACCTGATAGCCAGACAAACGGCCACAGACCTTAGCACGGACATGTATGCCTTGAGGGAAATGAGAGATGCTTACATAATGGATGAAGGTATTGGGTCTGTGCGGGATATTCAAACTGATGCCACAATAGAAGAATCTAAAAGTTGGGCTGAAGGAATGGGGAAATTGGATGATGAAGGGTGTTGGGTGGATACATCCGAAGGAAAATGGTTGCTCCCTGATTCATATGTATTGGCAATGGTTACGATGGCACACGGTCCTACACCGTGTGTGCCCAGCAGATCATGAAAATGTTAGAACAAGTTTGGGTGAATAACAAGATTCTGGAGACTGCGAAGAGGCATGTCCAGAACTGTATGATCTGCTTACAGCACAATGTGGGTAAGGGGACAGTAACTCCAAGGGGAAGCTTTGGGCCCCCTTCTGTTCCCTTCGAGGTTATTCACTTTGATTTTATTGAGATGGAACGATGTAATAATCTGAAATATGTTCTTGTAATTATTTGTGCCTTCAGTAAATGGGTCGAGGCTTTCCCCGTTAAAGATGCTACCGCCATGACCACTGTAAAGATTATGGTAAAATAATTCTTTCCGCGATTTGGGCTCCCGAGGGTAATTTGGTCGGATAATGGTCCCCACTTTATTGCAGCAGTAATTTTGCAGATATGCACAGCTTTATGTTTTGAAAAACGATTTCACTCAGCTAGACATCCTCAAAGTGCAGGGTTGGTGGACAGACACAATGGTATCTTAAAGAATAAGCTTGCAAAAACATGTGCTGATACCAAACTGAAATGGCCAGATGCCTTACCTATTGTATTATTAGCTATGCGTACCACACCTCAGACTAAAACCTGCTTTCTCCATTTGAGGTAGTGATGGGGAGACCTGCTAACATTTGGGGTCTCCCAAAACCTAAAGCCCTGAGAGAGGTGGAAAATGTATTGCTTGTAGACTACTGTAACCAGTTAACTAAAAACCTGTATTTCATTTATCACCAGGTGCACTCAGCTTTACCTGTACGGTTCACAGGCCCAGGACACGATATACAGCCTGGAAGTTGGGTCCTAGTGAAGGCCTACGAGAGGTCTTCCTGTCTCGCGCCTCGCTGGCGGGGACCCTACCAGGTGTTACTGGTCACCAGGACAGCAGTGCGGGTGGCTGGAAAGAAGAACTGGATCCACGCGAACCATGTCAAGAAACTTCCTCACCCGACGCCACACGTTACAGAAGAAGCAGAACCCCTCGCTGATGCTACAGTCTCTGATCTTGGAGTAGCAAACAGCGCTGTGAGTGCGTCGGAGAATTTCTCTGAGCCCGAGGAGCTTGGGGAACAGTCCATTTCGTCTCCTCACTCTCTTGAAAAATCACTTCCGGAAAACACTGTTTCAAGCTCTGCGACTTCCGTCGCCTCCGATACGTCGCTTTCCTCAGGAAGTGACGACACCTTATTTCCAGATCAGACAATTTTGGGTACCATCAGGTACAACCTTCGATGAAGGAAATAGAACTACGGCACAGGTTTTTCCGTGCATCTGGGAAAAGGAAGTGATTGGAAGTTTTCCTTTTTATAAGAAAGTTCTGTTGAACAAAAGGGATTCTGCTGGCTAGGGTTGGGAAGGACTAAGAAATCGCGCGACCGTAGCGTCGCCAGCAACGAACATTGGGGTCGTCGATTGAGGAAATACAATGCCTGCCACCTCAGCTGCTGCTCCCCGCATTGGACTTGTGAATAAGGGGGTGACCAACTTGGACAATGAACAATGTGCCTGGGCCCCGAAAACGTGCTGCTGTGTTTTGATAATGATAATTGTTATTTTTGCAACTGCTGCTGTAGGACTTTGGTATTTTGAAGAAATCTATCCTCTGAAACCTTTACTACCGACCGAGAATGTACCAACTGTTTTGACTCCCTCTGTACACCTTCACACTCTGTCCCCTAGAGACTCCCAACATAGACAAAAGGATCATAATAACACTCTAATGACAGTAATGAATGCAACTCATGCCATTTTTAATAAGAGTAATTGTTGGATTTGTACTCATTTACCGCAACATGGGAACAAGGGACTGGGATGGTATATACATCATTTACCTTTAACGACCGCTTTCTATGCCTCCCTTAGAGCATTATTCTTTGGGCGATGGAATGATAGCATCTCAGGGAATTTCGAGAAACGTGAATTGACTCCCCTGGGATGCTCGCTTTTTGCAAATAGAAGTAAACCTAATGTCGCTTATATTAGGCCGTCTGATAAACTATCTCTTCCTTTTCAAACTCTAATTTCCTTTAAAATGGCTCCGATAGGCAATAAGGACGCCGTACCTCCTTCTTATTCTATAAATCATAGCCCTGATTCGGTTCCCTTTTGTGTACAAAGAAATGGCACTCGGCCAATGGGAGATTTTGAAGGTTGTAAGAACATTGTAAATTTGACTGGAGAAAACAAGCCTCTGTATGTAGGGGGGCCTGTTTATTTTGTTTGTGGTAGTTTAGCATTTCCCTGGTTGCCCAAGGATTGGCAGGGAACCTGTTATTTAGGAATATTATTACCCGGGGTATTTGTAGCTAGTAAATTGGAGGTTTCTAAGGCTCGCCCAAGGCGGGACAAGAACGGAGATACCCCTGGGCAAGTATTGGGAGATATAGCGAAATCAGTTGTGCCCTTTTGGGGACAAATAACAAACTCAGAGAACATTAGGGGATTAGCAAGGGTACTGTAGAGAACGATCAACCGGACCACGGACATACTCTACAATATGACCTTAGAGCAAAAAGCAATAAGATTGGTAGCACTCCAAAATCGGATGGCATTAGATGTCATTTTGGCAGAACGAGGTGGAGTATGCAAATTAGTGGGGTCCGCTTGCTGTGTTTTCGTACCAGATTCCTCGCCAACAATTTTTAAAGCAATACAGAACTTGCATACTCTTAGTTCTGAAGTACATATCCCTGTAGGAGATTGGAATCTTAGCACTTGGTTCTGGGATTCTTTACGATCTTGGGGTTGGAAGGTGCTTTCTGTTATTCTGGTTATTTTGGGGATCCTGCTATTCCTTTGTTGCTGTTTTCAATGTCTTCCGAGTATATGTGGAATGCTAGGGGGATGTTGTGCCCAAGCAGTGAGCACAATAGAGCATAAAATATATGCCCCAGATGCAGCATCTAAAGAATTCGTGTTACAAGAGGTTTTGATGAACGACCTAATGGCTATAGATATTACAGACAATGATTCAGGATCTATGGATGACAACACATGGAGTTATTTTCAAAAGTATTAGAAATGATGTTAGCACTTGGCATAGGCCAAAAGGAGGGTCTGTTGGAATTGAAATAATATTATACCTCCTATCGCAGTATTTGAATGTGTGTTGGCCTATGCCAAGTTGTCTAAAATATCGTGTAAATAGATTCCACGGCAAGGTCTTGACCTTAACAAAAACTGTGTAAGTCGCCATCTTGGATTTAGCCGCCATTTTAGGTTCTCTTGTAATGTGGAAGTCACCCTGAACATCAAAATGGAGGCCGAATGACATTCTGAGTGAGATTCTGGCCGTTGTGACCTCCGCACACATGAATAAATAATATGCCTGCAGGCCACTTGTTGGGGTCGCGAACTGAGACCTTGTCCTATCCCTGACCTATTTGTAAACGAACAACTGTATCAGCAGAACTGATCAAAAATGCATAAATTATAGGATTGACCTGGCAAGGAACCCTAGGCCTGGTCTTAAGAATGGTTAACCCGCAAGGGGGTTGGCCAGGGCTGGATAAAGAGTATAAAAAGCCCAAGGATTCCAATGTACGGTCTCTCTACTAATGCATCGAACCTTCGTTGAAGTTCGTTACGTTACTCTGAGAGCCGAATAGCTATCCGTTTGTCAATTGACTTTTTGGTAACTGCTGTAGCTTTTTTAATAAAGCGCTTTGTATGTCCTTTGTAACCTGTGTTGGTGTGTTTCCTTTGGGCTTCCCAGCCTCATATCAATTTCTTTGTTTTCACAACCTGGCCTAGTAAGATCGTTGTCTCTGTCTTCCCTTTGTTCATTTATGCGTTATAAATGCCATATCATATGATATCATATCATAACACCCATTTTACAACATTCCGAGTTTGATTTTAAAGCGGAATATTTACTTTTAGAAAAAAGCTGGAAGTGATCTTACATTTAATTGTTCATTTATAATGCGAGTGGTTTCTATGGGTGGGATCAGGATTTGAACCTGTGTTGTGCTGCATTTTCTTTTTTCCAAAACAAACGTGTTGCCCCAGAACTATCCTTCCTCCCAAACTACTTTACTCCAGTCGTTACCGCTCGCAGTAAATCCGCTAAATATTTTCAATGTGTCGTATAGGCTATAAAAATTGGGATTTACACTTCCATACCACCACTCATAATCCTGTGCTATAGCCACGAGAATGAGTAGTATTAACTGTAAATGATTTGCCGTCGATTTACTGCCAAACTCGTAATAAGGCCCTTACTCCGTGCCCAGTATGTACTAAAATAGAAACACTTTCAAGGCAATGTGACAAGCAAACACCCACAAACCGAAACTATTTCTTCTTTGGGCGCATAGCTATCTTGTCTTCTTTTAAAATATGGACAGTAAATCAGTTATTTGCAAAGATTATCCTTGCCCCATTCCTCAATGCCATTGGAAATATATTTTGGCACAAATAATGGCAGCCACCAGTGATAATTTAATGACAAAAAGCCATCCGCATCGGCATCTAAATTATACATCTAGACCAGTCAGCTCAATTGCCAAAGCAACACCAGTTCCAAAATATCAATGCATTTATAATGTGTAAAACGTATACTATGAGCTGTTGTCTCGTACCAACATAAAATCCATACATTTATCTTATAATGGAATCTGAGTGTACCTGCAGCCATTGCAATACACATCTCTGCTTTGGGTGTGCAGTAATCACCAGTACACACACCTCTGACAACTAATTTGTTAATGATTTGGAGATTACTATTGCAATTGCAACACCAAAGTGTGTACCGCTGGTGCAGCAAATTAATTCGCTGGTGAAAGTAGTTTTCAGAGTGAGATAAACACTCAGGCCTTCATGGACTTCAAAGAGCTTCATTAGGGGATGGGAAGGAGGTGATGAACGATGGGAATTGTTGATGTCAGCCTCATCCACAGTGATAGAAATGTGATGCCAAGCCAGCGAGATAGCGCAGCAATTTAATTTAACAGTTGCAGACCCACTTTGATCCTCTAGTAAAGATCAGAGAAGATGCACCACCAAGCCCCTTTCACATAGTCTTATGAACACAGACTGCATAAGGAGCTCAGGCTATGTTTTCTCACTATCAATGGCTATGTATTTTCATACTCTGACAGCCTACTCCAAGTAAGGCACCACCCTGTCTCACCGTGAATTAAAGTAAAGTAAATTAAAGTAAAGTTTACCATGACATGGCTTGGAACCACATCTTATGAATAACCTTTGTGACATCAAAGAGGCAGGCATTTCCAATGTTGACATACTAGTTTGACCACTCCATTCCCTTACCTTCTTTGACCACTCACCTCTATAAACAGCATATTCGAATGGATTGTGTCCTCCCACGTATTCAGCATCTTAGATATATCCTTACCTTTAGGTTTCGCCTCATAAATGTTTTCTCTCTCCAGCAGAGGGCGCTCCACTTGAGGCCGTGGCGTCGATGTCCCTCGGCAGCACTCGTCGAGCACCAATGTCATCCACTGTATAAGAGCCTCGAGCGCGCCCGTTGGCTTCAGTTCCGTTTTTCCATTAGCTTTGCTTCGGATCGAGTTAAACGGCGCTTCAGTATTTTGTGTGAAAAAAATAAACTATGTCGTCGTCTTCGCACCCTTCCACACTGAAGACAGGCTTTAAAAAATGCCTAAAATGTGGAAAGAAGATGTCCCTGACGGATCCACATAAGAATTGTTTTTGGTACCTCGGTCCCGACCACCGTACGGAAGACTGTGGTTCGTGCCAGTCGATGACCCACAAAGCCCTAAAAGAGCATAGAGGTGTACTGGCGATGGGGGAGGGTTTATCAAAGTCCAATTTAAAAAAGAGAGACTTGGACGACTCTTTGAAAAAATACCATAAAAAACATCATTGGAGGAGTAGATCGAGAAAGTATTCTTCGTCTTCAAAAAAGGCTAAGAAGAGACAACATCGATCTCCCTCATCCTCTTCGACATCTTCGGAAGAGGTCATAGCATGTCCATCAAAGCATGACTCTCTGAGTAAATGGGAAGGTTTTCGAGTTTCCATGCTAAAATATTTTGAGAATGTGGCCCAGACCCCCTCAAAGAAAGCTAAAGAAGACCATGCTCCTATTCACAAGAAAAGTGACAGAGGAAGGTCCAAAACAAGAAAAGCTGATAAAAATACGTTGAGAGCGTTATCGAGAGACTCTTCTCGATCACCTCGTAAGACAGATCCTTCGGTGCATAAATCGAAGGTAGAGGGAAACAAAATGGCGTCGAAAGATCATACGCCATCAAAGTCGACATCGAAGGTCCTCGAGTAGACAACTCCCTCGAAGGAAGATACGTTGAGTTCACGCGTGAAAACCTTGAAAGCTCCTTCGACGGTCTCCACAGCGCCCTCGACGATTACATCGAGGTTGTCGAAAGTTCCTTCGACAGTGTCGAAGGAGGTGATTAAAACTTTGGCGCCATCGACACTTTCGTCGATGCCCAAGCCTTTAATAAGGGAAAAACCTGTAATGCCTGAAAAGGTTTTTCAACCTGAGTCGACATGATTTTTTCACGACCATGTCATCCATCTATGAGGGAGATTCATCGGAAGAGGAGGAAGTCACCTCTGCTGGTGTTAAATTTGGCACAAGATCTGTGCCAGAGGAGTTAATTAACCCTCAATCAAGAATTCAAGATCTGCAAGAATGTTTGCAAACAGAAAGTGGCCTGGATACTTCTCCAGAGTATGAGTTTGACAAACCAGACCCATCAGAACAGGTTGATATGGGTTATAGAAAACTCATGAGCAGAGTTACAGAATTTATGGGGTGGGGTAGGAGTTCACCAGTCTGTCAAGATGATGACATGACGGATATATTATCTGGAACACCTCAAGAAGACCCCATTCTACCCTTTCAGATTGCCTTACAGAGAAGGGTTAGTCCTGAAGCCATAGGGGCAGTACATAGAAAGTTTGTGGCAAAATATAGACCTTGCACATCTTACCCGGAATACCTCAGCAAACACCCAACTCCGGAAACTTTGGTAGTACAGGTAGCCACTTCCACAAAGAATGTGGCATACCCTACAATCCCTCCAGATAGGGACGATAAAAAGGTGGATGCATGGTCTAGGAAAATTTTTACATCTGGCAGTATGGCTTTGAAGTCTACTAATGTAACTTGTACCTTGGCAAGGTTCACATATTCCCTGTGGGACTGCATGTCAGCAGCAGCTGAACACATCCCGGAAGGTGAAGAATGTGATGGCTTTCTAGCTATAATAAGGGATGATAAGGAGGCTTCGGGAGAATGCCTTCAATCAGGGTTGGACACAGATGACAGTATCAGCAGGTCCATGGCAACTAGCACAGTGCAACGTAGATTTCCGTGGCTAAGAAAGTCCGGGTTTGCTCCTGATGTGCAATCCAGGCTTCTTAATATGCCCTTTGATGGCTCGAGGTTGTTCGGTAGCAAGGCAGATGAAAGTTTGGAGAAGCTACAGACCAGCAAAGCGGCGGCGAAATATCTCAGTGCCGCTATAAGACAACCTCAGCAACGTCCCTAGACAGGCTTATCTTCTTGGAGTGGTCGTCCTTTTCGCTATTATTCCTCAATTGGAAGATGAAGAGGGCAGGCCAATCAGAGAGGTCATAGAAAATTTCCTCGGGGGCGAGGAAAAGGTGCTAAATCAGCCCCAGCAATGGCATCTGTACCTTCAGCCGCTGCTGCAGCTGCCGCAAGACCACTCTGAGGTTTTGACCCACAAGACCCCGGTGGGAGGCAGGATCTCACAGCATCTAGAAGAATGGCGGGGCATTACTTCAGATGCTTGGGCACTGGAAACAGTATCCCAAGGTTACTGACTTCCTTTTCTAAAGAAACTTCAGAATCACCCTCCGGAATACAACTCTACCAAACATCTGGATCTGCTCCTGTTGCAGGAAGTTTTAAGCCTGCTACAGAAAGGTGCAATAGAACATGTACCTGTAGCGGAGAGGAACAAGGGTTGGTATTACCCATACTTCCTTATTCCAAAGAAAGACGGAGGACTGAGACCCATCTTGGACTTGAGAAACTTGAACAATTTCCTAAGGAAGGACACATTCAAGATGGTCACACTTTCTCAGATCTTTCAGGCTCTCCAACTCCAGGATTGGTTGGTATCATTGGACCTTCAGGATGCTTACTTTCATGTGCCAATCCATCTCAAGCACAGAAAGTACCTTAGGTTTGCGATTGGCAATTCTCACTATCAGTTTTGAGTTCTGCCATTCGGGTTGACCTCCACCCCAAGAGTTTTCACCAAGTTGATGATGGTGGTGACAGCGAGTCTCAGGAGGGGGGTGGGTTATGTCTACCCCTATCTGGACGATTGGATGATCAGAGCACGTTCTCCAGAACAAGCCCTGGATCATCTGTCCAAGACTTCTCACTTCCTTCACAAACTAGGTTTTTCTCTGAATTTAAAAAAGTCAAACATGATACCATCACAGAAATTCCAGTTTATAGGAGCAGTCCTGGATACCTTCTCGGGCAAAGCCTCGCCTCCCGAAGAGAGAGCTCACCACATTCTGCAGATGGTAACAAGATTCCAGAATGCCCAGTATCTTCCGGCCTTCAATTTTCTCAGGTTGCTCGGTCTGATGGCATCCTGCATTTTTCTGGTGCCAGAAGCCAGATTGAGAATGAGATCTCTTCAATGGGCTCTCAGAACTCAATGGTCCCAATTCTCAGGGGAAATGTCAGATCTGCTGCAGGTGCTAGCCCAAGTAGCACAGGATCTACAATAGTGGGCTTGCAGACATCATATCCTCAGAGGAGAATCTTTTTGGCAGCCATGGCCGGAGATAACAGTAGTGACGGACGCCTCACTTACGGGGTGGGGAGCCCATATCAACGATCTGACAATCAGCAGACGTTGGTCTCCATCGGAGTCCAAACTATACATCAATCTTTTGGAGCTGAGGGCAATCAGACTAGGGCTGGAGGCCTTCCTGCCCTCTGTACAGGGAAAGAATGTTCTGATAATGATGACAATACAGTGGCCATGTATTACCTCAACAAAAGAGGAGGAGTGGGGTCACTGCCGCTGTGCAGAGAGGTGATGCAACTCTGGTTCTGGGCAATACAAGAAGGGATCTCTCTATAGGCAATTCATCTAGCCGGAGAGAAAAACACAACAGCAGGCACTCTGAGCAGGCGGAGCACAGTCTCTCACGAGTGGGAGATAGCTCAGGAAGTCATTCAAGAGATCTTCACCCTTTGGGGAACCCCTCAAGTAGATGTGTTCGCGACCAGGGCCAACCGGAAGTGCAAACTATACTGCTCAAGGGAATTTCCCCCGAGAGGAGCTCTAGGGAACGCGTTCGTAGTGGAATGGGAGTTTTCACTTCTGTATGCGTTTCCTCCAGTCCCTGTGATCCCTCAAGTAATCAGGAGGTTGAGAAAGTTCGGGAAAACCATGATGCTAATTGCCCCGGATTGGGCCAGGAGAACGTGGTACATGGACCTTCTGGACATGCCCATCTGCCCTCCGATACATCTTCCAAGAAGAGAGGATCTTATCTCGTGACAGGAAGGTCATGTTCTCCATCCGGAGGTCAACACACTGAACCTTCACGCATGGCTTCTGAAAGGCTGAGATACAAGGATTGGGATCTTCCGGATGACGTGATGGAGATTTTGCTTTCGGCCAGAAGGCCAGCAACCACATCTCTATATCGGTGCCATTGGAATAAGTTCAGTAACTGGTGCAGAGAAAAGAATGTGGACCCATTTCAATGTAATATTTCCACAATATTATCTTTTCTATTACATTTAGCTAACCTGGGGCTCCAGGTTGGAACGATAAAAGGATACTTAGAAGCGCTATCCATCTTTAAGCGCTCTTCAGAAGAAGAATCTTACTTCAAGATACCCTTAATATTTCAATTCTTAAAAGGTTTAAATAATGTGTTTCCACCAATACCTTTCCAGGTTCCAGTGTGGGATCTGAACTTGGCTCTAAAATGTCTTACATGCATTCCATTTGAGCCTTTACATTCTTGTCCACTAAGGCTCCTAACTTTGAAAACAATACTCCTTGTAGCATAGTCATCAGCCCGCAGGGCAAGTGAGTTGCAGGCACTTGCAAGCGGCCTTCCTCACACCATCTTTTATAAGGACAAAGTAGTTCTTAGGATCAAACCTTCTTTTTTACCTAAAATTGTTTCAGATGTTCATCTGTCACAGAAAATAACTTTACCTACTTTTTACCCTCCTCCTCATGCAAGCAAGGAAGAGGAGCGGTTGCACAGACTAGATCCCAGAAGGGCTCTTAGGTTTTACATCTCACGATTGGCAAAGATTTGTCAGTGTGACCAACTTTTTGTGGGGTACTCTGGATGCAAACTGGGTCTCCCGGTAACCAAACAAACTTTAACCAGATGGATAATTTTAGCCATAACAGAATGTTACAGATTGGTTGGAAAAGAACCACCTGATGGTCTGAGAGTTCATTCAACCAGGAGCATGCCAACTTCAACAGCTTTAAAAAGGGGTGTCCCTATACAAGATATTTGTGCAGCAGCCACATGGTCATCCATGCACACTTTTATAAAACATTATGCTTTGGACTCGACCTCTTCTCAAGGAAGTCTATTTGCCAAATCGGTACTCCATTCTGTCCATGATTAAAAGGATACTGTACTCCCACCTCCAATACAAAACTGCTTTGGGAGCCTATCTAAGATGAGGAATACGTGGGAGGACACAATCCATTCGAAGAACAAGTTACTTACCAACTGTAACGTTCTTTCGATTGGATGTTCCTCCCTCGTATTCCTCATCGACCCTCCCAACCAACCCCATAGTACAGTTTACGTGAAGTACACTCTAAACTCTTTTAAGGCTGGGGTCAAAAAAGGCACACCTTTAACAAATTAAGATCCATGGACTATATTATACGAAAAAACAGAACTGAAGCCAACGGGCGTGCTCGAAGCTCTTATACAGTGGATGACGTCGGTGCTCGACGGGTGCCGCAGAGGGACATCAACGCCACAGCCTCGAGTGGAGCGCCCTCTGCTGGAGAGAGAAAACATTTCTGAGGCAAAATCTAAAGGTAAGGATATATCTAAGATGAGGAATACGTGGGAGGAACATCCAATCGAAAGAACGTTACAGTTGGTAAGTAACTTGTTCTTCTTGTCAGTGACACTCCTAGCTCAGACTTGGCAGTCAAGAGGTTACACTGTAAAGAGATGCAAATAAGATACCAAATGTGCAGGATTCCCTGAGCAAACTCTGGAGCCTCTCATTGGGTACTCATTTACAGTTATCCAAATCTGTCTTAGACACACAATCCAATTACCACGAGACTTCAGGACATAGCCTCCTTCCCTTGTGCAGCATTATAGTCCACCTTACAGGACTAACATCCAAAGATGGTATCACAAAATATTCTTACCCAGCAGCATCCCTTCCAGTCTGTTTGTAGCGTCTGTTTCTTACATTCAGTATCTTCCCATTGCTTCTTATCCTTCCTCCAGCAGACTCAGTCTGGATAACCCTTGCTGGAGTACAATACAACACTTCATGTCAAGACTAGGCACTCTGGAACTACTACACAGGTGATTTGGCACAGCTTAAAAGCACATTCACATAACATAAAGAACAGAAATCTAAGATGTTCCATGTTTTCCATTATTTGTAAATGCAGCACACTGACCAAACAACGTTTTTGGTCTCCATTTCGTTTTTTGTCATACGCATGTCAATTGTTACAGCTATATTACGAATTGCATTGTTGTTACATGTGCACATGCAATAAACGCACATTAGAAATGTTATGCTTCCTTTATTGTTAAACCTCATCTTACCTCATATCACACGTTTAAAATTGACAAATATAGCATTAGCTGCACAGCAATCTAAAAGACTACATCATTTCCCTATCATCAAGCATACCTGAGAAGAATACAATTCCTCTTAGTTAAAAAAAGTATCGTCTATTTTTTGTTCTGTGACATTATTAATATAAACCAAATTGAAAGTATATAATTTTCATCTGTGGAGGCTTTATTTAGGAAAAGTATCATAATTGTTCCTTTATTTGTTAATATTATGACTCCCATTTGTTTTGCACATGACGGCTACGCCATATTTAAGCATGATTGGCTATTTTTTGTTTTGGTTAAAAGTTGGCAAAACAGACATTTATTCCTGTATTTCTGGGCTTTCGTATTTGTGTAAGGAAGCAAAGTGGTTTGGCTTGCTGTTTCCATCCTGTAGAGCATTCATCCATTCAGATGTCTGCCTGACCCTTAAGTGGCAGGGTGCAGCAGACCTTGATTGATTGAATGCTACTATCACTCCAATCTGTCTGGCCCCACCTTCTCTTACTAGCACCATACTATAAAATAAAATTGTGCATTTATTAATTTTGTTTCTGAAACATGACCCATTGCACTATAGACAGCATTGAGGAGTCTGCTAGTCATGTGATCAGCCCCTGCCACTCAATTGTTCTGCCCACCACCTGTTTTCACGCCAGCCAGCTACTGAAGGACTGCAGGCCAGCTCCAGGCAGACAGCATTAAGGAGGCTTCTGGTCATATGACCTGTCCCTGCCACTCAGTTGCCCTGCCCACCACCTGGTTTCGCACCTTCCAGTCAGCTAGTTAATGACTCCACGCTAGCTCCAGGCAGACTTCAGCGAAGAGGCTGCTGGTCACGTTATCTACGCCCTACCCACTCGAATTGCGCTGCCCCTTCTTTTCCTTTATTAACTTGTAGATCAAGGACGTCTCTCAACCGGGTGTCCAAAGAGAAGGGCAGATGAAGAAAAGGGCAATTCCTAATTGGATCAGTTCGGATCGGGAGGACCCAGGACTGGAACCTATGCTCCTCAGACATCAGGTAAGCACACTCATATATGTGTTTCACCCCTTTCTCCCAACAGCCCATCCCTACAATCACCACTCATTGCCAACCATGCCGCTCACCAACAACATCAGGTACACTGCATCGCAGCAATCAAACTCGCATCATCATAGGCCCATCAGCGCTCCATCATCCACAACTACAAGAAGACTAATTCTTGCCAATGTCTGCTCAGCAATCAGTCATGAAGCTCACATCACCAACCTCATCACCACACATGACTTAGATATCATCTTAATTACTGAGACCTGGATGACTTCCACCTCCACCCACATCCTCAATTTCCTCATCCCCAATGGCTACAGAATTCTTCAACAAGACTGTCCAAACAAGGTTGGTGGAGACCTCACCATCATTCACAATGTATCATGGCCATGCATCCAACTGGACGTCACCACTATTGACTCTTTCGAAAGTCTTTCCTGTCACTTCCCGCTCTCCCCAAAGGACAGTGTCACTGTTCACCTCATCTACAGACCACCCAAGCAAAAAACCTCCTTTATTGAAAACTTCACCTACTTGGTCACCACCATATCTCTCACACATGCCAACTGCATATTTTTTGGTGACTTCAACATCCCTGGCAATCCAGCAACCAAGTGTGAGAAGATCTCCACTGGCTACTCAACACTGTGAACCTCATGCAGCACACAAAATACACAAAACACAGTTACGGTAATATCCTCGTCCTCATTATCACTGCCCTGCACACCCTCAATCACAGCTCTCCAATCAGACCACCTGGGAAGCCCCTTTGACATAAGTCAAACAACACCAGTCAAGCATTGGAAACCCTGAAAACAAGACTTCCAATCATTTAAAAACTGCCCAGCGGAGGCTCTCACTGAAGACTTCTCCAAACTTCACTTCACATGTGCTGATTGACCTCTAACTAACCATGACTGTGACTCGCTACTCCAAGAACTCAACACCACCCTCACAGCCAACATCAACCGTCATGCCCAGTGAAACAACGTGTCATCAAGCCTAAAACTTCCAACACCCAAGAATTCAACTTCAACAAACAAACCATCCAAAAACAAGACAAGACTTGTCAAAAATCCTGCAGCCTATCTGACCTTGCCCTGCTCAAGAATCTCTGTGGTATGCGGTGACGACTGATCTCCACTGCCAGGGCCAACTATTATCATACCGTAGCAAAGGCCAACAATGAAAGCAGAGCCCTCTTCAAAGCCATCAAGTACTACATCAACCCTCTGCCCGACCCACCCATGCAGCACTCCATTGAGAAAGTCACCATCATCAGTTCTTTCTCATCAATAAGATCAGCATAAGATCAGCATAACCCTCCAACAAAAAAACACTAGCACTACAACTGACAGCACACTACACATCCCCTCTCACAAAATTACAGCAGAAACTCATATGGAAGACCTTATCTTACTGACATTCTAGCATCCTTCCAGGTCACATCAAATGCAGATGACATCCTCCCTGTCTGCATACTCAAGACACTTCCAACTGAAACACTCTTCCCTTACCCGACAATCATCAATAGCTCCCTAAATCTCAGCACCTTCCTCTCAACCCTCAAGAGTGGACAAATCCTCCCACTTCTCAAGAAACCAACACTGAACCCTGACCACCTCAGTAACTATCGCCCATCAACCATCTGCCCTTCCTAGGTAAGATCCTTGAGAAAGCAGAAGCCACGCAACTCCCCCAACACATCAAAGCCAAAAACCTCCTTCAGTCTGTTGGGTATTTTGTGTAGATTTGGGGCCTGGCGGTATTTTCTTACCGCCAAAAATAATAATTTAGTAACGATCACTCCCTACATTCAGATTGGGCCATGTACAACAATAACACAGTGGATATGCATTATTTCAGCACACAGACCCATTTACATGCTATGCGCGGTTGGTATGCGTGGTTGGTTTGTGTCGTTGGTTGGTATGGTGGTGAGCATAATTCCTTTGGTTTATTTGTGGCCCCAATATCCAGAACCCCTTGTTTTTGTTTAGTTTGTTCTTGTGATGACTAGAGAGACCTCAGGCCTACATTTCAGAAATACCACATTTTAATTTTTAGTGTGCCACCATGGGCAATTCTCACTGAATTATCTACAACAATGAACTACATGTGGTATTTTTCACTAACTTATATACGATAGTGAACTATGTCCCGGGCCTCCCTTTCTGCCGACTCATAGACCTCCGGCAGACTACAACACACACAGTTATTTATAATTGCTCATACTGAATGACATGCACACAGCTGCAGCCAAATCTTATTTTTAGCTACCTTAAAAATGACAATTGCACTGTCTAAACATCTCCCCACATCATCCGCACTGTATTGATAAATATAAAACACACCACCCGTCTGCTTTCAGATATTTTTGTGTATTATAAAAGTTGCATTTAAACATGATCTCACTCTTTACAGAAATAAATGAAATAGCACAGTAACAGCATTATTTGTGATACACTGAAAAGAGAGTGGCAGGGAACAAGAATTCAATTTGCAACATTAAACACGTGGGTAAAGCACAGAAATCTCCTTTCCTACACTGACTGAATATTTCCGTACACACTCAGCCCCCACACCTCAGCGAGATAATTACCAGGCTTATTCAGCATGTAACTTCTTTGGCTGTTCGCCTTCTGGAGGGGTTCACCCAGCAAGGACAAGCATTTACTGTCACTCAAACTGGGACTTGTTGACTGGAAATCCCAGTCTCTGCAACCAAGTTGAATCTGCTTTAGGAATCAGGCATCCCCAGCTATCAACCCAGTCCTTCTTCGAGCTGTGTCAAGATGTCTCTCCCTAGCTCCTTCCTCGAGATTCTACAAGAAAACTCTGGTTACCTCCTACCAAAGGATCCTAACCAATAAAATTCTATCATGCCCTAACCACCCTCTGCACACAATGGCTTGGCTTATACAGTTGCAACTGTAACCAAACTGATTTCCTGCTTATTCGAGGTCTTTGCTTCCTGCAGTTACTGTGGACAGAACAGCAGAGCAAAAATAAAAAAAAAACTGAATGTGCATTTAAATAATGACTTTCCGAGCCTGTCATTTTCCATTCATGTTGCACTGAAGAACACATTATTATTAGTGGGTTATGATCAGGTTAGTTGTTAATGAGGTTAGTTTATTAATTTTCAAATGTGTCTCTTGCAACATAGGCATTTCAGGTGAAAAATAGTGCACATTTTGAATGTACAAATGTGTGCTTTTAACTGTGAAAAAAAAATGATTTGCTTTTTATATGTAAACATCGTTTTTGACTGAATAACCTGCCCTCACTTATATGTCCATGTTACACTGGCAACACATAGCTTATAACAATTGCATCATAGCAATGCCCCAAACCCATGCAGTGGTACTGCATAAAAAAAATAAAAAAAAACATGCTACACATTGATCCTGTGCAGTAGCGCTGTACTCTGTGTTGTAACACGGTAAATAACCTTAAAAGTCCTACCAATCTGGCTTTAGATCCAGATGCAGCACAGAAACAGCAACCATCAAGGTAATCGACTATGCCATTAAAATCCTTGATGATGGACAACCTTGCCTCCTTGTTCTCCTTGACCTCTCAGCAGCATTTAACACTCTAGACCAGAAGACAGTCACGACAATCAACATCGCTGCACAGGGATCAGCAAGGTCATCCTCAACTGCTTCAAATTATACCTTGCTAATTACACCAGTTTGTACACATGGATTCATACAGATCCCCAGCTCTACCCATCCCCTGTGGAGTTATGGAACTATCCATCCGCTCCCCTGTGATCTACACTATTAACATGCAACAGCTTGGAACACTCCTTGCTCCATACAACTTTCACATCCATCCATACGCAGATGACATGCAACTCTACCTCAAGAAATCCGTTATCAAAGACATCCATAGGCTCAAGGCCTGCCTCTCTTTGATCCACTTGTGGATGTTCTGTGCTTACTTGAAGCTCAACCCATCCAAGACTGAATTCCTATTGCCGACCAACAACACTGAACACCCGGACATCCAGACCTGGCTCTTTGCTAAAAACCTCAAAGGCTTCAAAGCCCAGCTGGTCACGTTTGCCAAGTCCCTTGGGTTCGACATCGACAGACACCTATCCTTCAAACAGCAGATAGAAAGGAAGAAACAAACCGCTTGGTACCAACTTTCTCTCCTGTGAACAATCAAGCCCTTCATCTCAGAAAACAACTTCATATCTGCAGTCCAAACCTTGGACCTCTTCCACCTGGATGGTGGCAATGCTCCTTTGGACAGCCTTACGGCAAAAACCCTGGCTCCCCTGAGCTGTGTTATGCATGCTGCAGCATGACTCATCAAAAGATTCTGCAAATTCAACCACATAAGCCCGACCCTCATCACACTGCACTGGCTCCCGCTGCAAGACTTTATAATTTTCAAATCCTGCTACATCATATACAAGGCTGTCACCCTGAAGTCCCCAAGCTACCTCACAGAGAAACTCAGCCTCTTCGGTGGCCTTTGATCAACCAGAAGTAAAGACATCTGCAGACGTGAACTCTGCCGGTGCAGGAGGAAAAAAAAACAGAAGACAGATCTTCTCTGTCTATGCTGGAACCCACTCCTATAAACATCTGATGTGCCCCTTCACTTCTACAGTCCAGGAAGGAGCTCAAGACCCTCCTCTTCAAGGAATGGATCTTCCCTAACACCTAGGTCTGTACACCATCCACTCCCCAACGTACCTGAGACTGGTGGAGCTGATGCCTGGTCACTTGTAGATCCATTGGTGACTATTACCCTCCCTCTCCTGTTAGATCCCTAGTCCCTTGTTTCTATGCTCCCTAACCTTATTCTTACCACCTAGGATTGTAAAGAGCTCCATTGCTTCCAGAAGCTAGGCCTGTGCTCAATAAATACCCTAGTAATAATAATAATAATGATATAGGAAGTCATTTGTGTCTCTTGCAGAATGGGATTTCTGGCGTTCCCCTTCCTCCCCTTCCTCCTACTGCCTCCCATCTTTCATTTCTAAGAAATGGGTTACTACTCATTCTTCGCGACTGGGCTCCATTGGAAACATGTTATTTCCTATTGTCTCTTAAGTTTTTATTTCTGTCAACCAAACTGAGCTCCTCAACCCTGGTGGTGGGCACCCAACATGTTCTTTTCAGGGGTGCTGCTATTCAATTCCTAAATGTTTGTCCCTGGAGTTGCCTGTCTGTCAGGCATGCCATGTTTTAAGATTAACTTTGCGTGCTGTGCTTCCTTATGCTGAATGTTTTCTTGCTGACCATAATGAAGAGAAGACTCAAGTGACAGATTACCATGTAAGAAGGTAAGTAGAGGGATACAAGTTTGAATGTGTGTCTGTTTAAATTGAATGTAATATGCATGTGAGTGTGTGTTGTGCATTCACACACTCTAGAGTATGAACAAGTGTGTGTGCTTGGTGTATATGTGTAAATGGGTATTTCAATGTGACTGTGTATGCATGTGTGTAGGTAAATGCAAAACAAAAGAGTTGATGGCTGGAAGGTTTAGAATAAATCTTGACCTCTGGCATTGCTCTGGGCAACCCTCCAGACCATCGTTCTTCGCCTGCCAAGCCATTACAAAAGGGGAAAAACCATATGCAAATCAGGCTTGGTTCCACCCCCAAAGGGGGTAAATGCAGCCATGAATTGTTTGTTTGGCTGGGGAGAGAGGCAGCATCATTTAGGGGACTTACCATACCATACCATACCAGAATGATAGCATATATCCTGGGCACATCATCATGAATGTGATATTAAAGCTGCAATTCTGGCATATATTGTGGGCACAGCTTCATAAAAAGGAGATTTACCGTGGCAATACCGGAATATATTGGTGTAGCTTCATGAAAGTGAGATACACTGGCAATGCTATCATATATTTTCTTTGTGACATCATCAAAGGGATTAGCAGTAGGAATACTGGCACATATTGTGGGCACAGTGTCATGAAAGAGATGTAAAGTGGCAGTTATTTTATATATTGCAGTTGCTGCTTCATGAAAGTGATATACAGTGGCAATGCTGCAAAGTATTATGAGTTGAGCTTTGTGAAACTGATTTACATGGGAAATGCTGGCACACATTTGGATGAGAACTCATCAAGGCACCTTACATTTGGAATGCTGGTGCCTTTTGTGGGGGCTGGATCAGGAACGTGGTATGCAGTGCCAATGCTGGCATATGTCATGAAGCAGTTGGCATTGCACTGCTGCTCTCACATGAAGTCATTCACCCTCATTTATTGATCATACAGGCTTTTCCAATTATCCATTCATCCATAACACACTTGTGCATTTATCCTTCCAAGTATCCTCATAATATATGTGCCCTTAAACTTTATACATTCATCCATCTTCAAAATCGTTTGTACCTCCAGCACCAATCGTTATCTACACACCTTATTTCACCCTCATTCAATCATCATTTCTTGCATTCATATTCATTCATTCACCCACATTTCCCACATCTGCCAACGTGTGTCAGTGTGTCTGTGTGCCTGAACTCAGATAATGTTTTCACCACACAACAGCCACACCTACTGCCGTTGTCAATGCTTAATAGAGGTGAGTACTTCCTAAGGCAATGACTAAATGGACTATGATATCCAGACATTAAATGACAATAGTATCTCAGACTTATCAATTTTAATACAATTTCTTATTTAGGACACTGGTATTTCCAATGACAAACTCACAATGCTATTTCTTCATCGGTGTCTCATTTCAAGATAGTTTAATAACTATTTTTTTCTTTCCATCAGGTATTTTATGCACCACATTGCAAGCTTACCAGTGGCCTGCTGTGGGCAAAGTGGTGCAGATGAGAATTTATTGAAAAATCTTTAATGAAAAACACTAAGCTTTTGCTTTAATGGCTGCCGTGGTGTTTGTATTACACTCTTGAATTTCACTGATCTTATTACTACCAATATTTTGACAACCCTTTTAAAGATTAAACATATGCTATATTTGACTGTAGCGGATACATCAAAATGTGGACCCCCCCTTTTAACTCACAGATTTTACATTCTGACCTTCACCTTCCTCACTGACTGTTTCCTAGGGCTTATGGTCTTCTGTGATGAAAGGTGGAGCTCATTTCTTTCTAGGAACATGTGTATTTCTATGTGACGTTACAAAGGTGACAGTGATACATTGTACCAAGTTTCATGAACGCCAGACCCACCACATCTCTGGACTCTTCTAGTATGTCAGGTTGTGGTAGCTGACTGGCTTTTTGATGTTCATTGCAATATCGTTACACAAAGTCTTTTTGCACAATCTATTATGAGGAGGAAGTAGAAGGCTGAACTATTTGTATTTTCGTATTTGTGGTTTTATAAACTTAACTGTGAAGCAAGAGAGCACATTATTTGCCATTGGGGGGACCATATGAAGTAAAAAGGGGGCGGTTAGAGTATGTGGGATGGGATGTTCCAGCCATGGGGATGGGATAGGATGCCTAGGTATTGACTGAAGGGCGTGGTCCGGATTACCACCAGGATTGTGTTGCAGTGGGCAGAGGCGGAGGAGCACAACCTGTCTGAGCTGCATATTGTTGCAGCTAGGTGAGCAGGTGTGCAAACAATGGTTGCCTTATAAGTAACACAGGCAATCTTAAAGAATATTCTGGCTGGGATAGCTGGGATAGAAAGCCAGTGATACTACCTTATGATTGGAGAAATGTGGTTGAATTTCTTGTTCGTTGTTATGAGTCACACTGTGGTGCCAGGTGCTTTGCTCTAATGCCAATGAGGGGGGTGGGATTATCCCTCATTGATGCGGGAGATCATTGGGTAGGATATTATTGTATTCTAAGCATCCCTTGGCAACTATTTCTCTATGATGTGATTTATTATTTGTATTTATTTGAAGCACATGGATGTAAATTTTGATCAGAAATGACTTATGGTATCACATTTAAAGATGGCAGAGGCACTCCCATGAAGCATGCCTATACGATAGCACAAAGATGAGATAAGAGGCATGCTAGTTTATGAGGGTGTAAACAAGTGAGACATATATCAGGCACAAAATAAAACAAACAGAAAAAATACATAAGAAAACATGTGACTGACACATATATCCTTAACCTAAGGGGGCAAGTGCTTCAAACAAAAGAGGAGTACTATTTCAATATTCAAAAATACTTTATTAAACGTCACTGGAAGCAGGGATGGGGTCAGCTAAGGCGAATGGGTAGAGGGAAGGGGAAGCTCCCTCTTGAGCATGTAAGTGAAGATTAATCCAAGCTTTAAAGAGATAAACTGTTGGGCTGGCTTTGATTGTTACGGGCAGTGGGATCCAGTGGAGCGGAGCAAGTAGGGACAAAGAGCAGAAGCATCAGGAGGCACAGAGAGGTTATGGGGTGGTGAAGTTGAGTGCAATGGAGGATCAGAGTGAACGAGGCAGTGAGTAAAATGAGATACAATAAGACAGGTGCTGAGGAGCAAGACCATTAATAGCTTTGTAGACTGGGAGCTGGAATTTGAAGAGAGAGTAGTTGTGCATTGAGAGACAACACACATGTTTTCGTCAGGTAGCAGTGGGGGAGGATCTGGGTATGTTGTAGAGAGTTCATGTGGCAAAGTTGAGGAATTTCAATTTCACCTTTATTCGCATAAATCACATAATACCAACAAAAACATCACTGTATGCCAAGTAATCACATTGTACAATTCAATAAATAAGTGGGTGATAATACAAGATTCTCAAAAATTCATATGAAACACCAATTAAAATAGCACTAGAATATGGGATCATAATCATATACCAGAAATCACCATGGCCCTAAAAAAAGGAAAAAGTAGAAACAATAATGATTGGGCTACCCTGGTCGTTCTCATTGTACTCATAAGGACAAGAACATGAACACCTGCACAACCCTACTAATCCTACCACACACATGTCCTGGGGAGCAATATATGTCATGGATATTGCTTAGTTCCAGTACTAAGTGCAGCTTATCATACATGCGAACCCTCCCGATTTAGGCAGGAGACTCCTGAATTTTTGATAAAAAATATTGCTATTTTTTTTACTTACTCCCACCTAAAATTATTAAATCCCCAATGCAATCCAATGGTGAAATTCCTGTCTCCCGCTTTCTGTTTCAAAACCTCCCTCCCAGGTGGTCGAGAATGTTGGCATGTATGGCTTATTGAGACAACATAAAGGTCCTTCTGGCTAAGGCTCGCTTTAAAAACTGTAGTAATGACCAGCTCATTAACAGATTCTCAGCCCACAATAAATATAACAATGCTGGGCGACAGGCCATAATTCATAGAATTCAGCGCACAAGTAGCGCACGCGGCTGGCGCACAGCGTGCGCGTGCGATAGTCTGCGCCAGCCGCGTGCGCCAAAACCGAATCCGGCGCACAGCGTATTCATGGATTTTAGGCTCCCAAACCAGCCGTGGCGCAGAGTATCGCAGCGACCCTGCAGCAGCGCCAGTAACGCCCCCAAGAACGCCCTCGCGCAAGGAAAAGCCATCAAAATCACTAAATCATCGCAAAGGGCTGCGCTAACCCTGGACCAGTTTACAGGGCTGCCAAACAAGGAACGCAAAGCGGGTAACGTGCATATCAGGGGTACACGTGAAGTTATACACGCGATTAGCCAGGGTACGTGTATTACAGGGGTACGCGGGAAGTATAACACGCGATTAGCCAGGGTACGTGTATTACAGGGGTATGCGGTAAGTTTAACATGCGATTAGCCAGGGTACGTGTATTACAGGGGTATGCGGGAAGTTTAACATGCAATTAGCCAGGGTACGTGTATTACAGGGGTACGCGGGAAGTTTAACACGCGATTAGCCAGGGTACGTGTATTACAGGGGTACGCGGGAAGTTTAACACGCGATTGGCCAGGGTACGTGTATTACAGGGGTATGCGGGAAGTTTAACACGCGATTAGCCAGGGTACGTGTATTACAGGGGTGCGCAGGAATTATCACACGCGATTTGGCTGGGTACGTGTATTACAGGGGTGCGTGGGAATCATCACACGCGATTTGGCTGGGTACGTGTATTACAGGGGTGCGTGGGAAGTCACACGCGATTAGGCTGGGTGGGTCCTCACAGGTGTTCCCTGTACACCCTCCACGGCCCCTGCAGGCAGCCTACAAAACAGGGGACTACCCTGCACACCTGCTCATGTCCCCCTGCACCCCCACCCCCCAGCAGTGCAGGGGCAGCCTCCACCAGGCCCCCACCCATGCCTCCCACCACCCCCACCCCCCAGCAGTGCAGGGGCAGCCTCCACCAGGCCCCCACCCATGCCTCCCACCACCCCCAACCCCCAGCAGTGCAGGGGCAGCCTCCACCAGGCCCCCACCCATGTCTCCCACCACCCCCACCCCCCCGCCACCAGGGACAGCCTCCACCAGGCCCCCACCCATGCCTCCCACCACCCCCAACCCCCAGCAGTGCACGGGCAGCCTCCACCAGGCCCCCACCCATGCCTCCCACCACCCCCAACCCCCAGCAGTGCAGGGGCAGCCTCCACCAGGCCCCCACCCATTTCTCCCACCACCCCCACCCCCCCGCCACCAGGGGCACCCTCCACCAGGCCCCCACCCATGTCTCCCACCACCCCCAACCCCCAGCAGTGCAGGGGCAGCCTCCACCAGGCCCCCACCCATGCCTCCCACCACCCCCACCCCCCAGCAGTGCAGGGGCAGCCTCCACCAGGCCCCCACCCATGCCTCCCACCACCCCCAACCCCCAGCAGTGCAGGGGCAGCCTCCACCAGGCCCCCACCCATGTCTCCCACCACCCCCACCCCCCCGCCACCAGGGACAGCCTCCACCAGGCCCCCACCCATGCCTCCCACCACCCCCAACCCCCAGCAGTGCACGGGCAGCCTCCACCAGGCCCCCACCCATGCCTCCCACCACCCCCAACCCCCAGCAGTGCAGGGGCAGCCTCCACCAGGCCCCCACCCATTTCTCCCACCACCCCCACCCCCCCGCCACCAGGGGCACCCTCCACCAGGCCCCCACCCATGTCTCCCACCACCCCCAACCCCCAGCAGTGCACGGGCAGCCTCCACCAGGCCCCCACCCATGCCTCCCACCACCCCCACCCCCCAGCAGTGCAGGGGCAGCCTCCACCAGGCCCCCACCCATGCCTCCCACCACCCCCAACCCCCAGCAGTGCAGGGGCAGCCTCCACCAGGCCCCCACCCATGTCTCCCACCACCCCCACCCCCCCGCCACCAGGGACAGCCTCCACCAGGCCCCCACCCATGCCTCCCACCACCCCCAACCCCCAGCAGTGCATGGGCAGCCTCCACCAGGCCCCCACCCATGCCTCCCACCACCCCCAACCCCCAGCAGTGCAGGGGCAGCCTCCACCAGGCCCCCACCCATTTCTCCCACCACCCCCACCCCCCCGCCACCAGGGGCACCCTCCACCAGGCCCCCACCCATGTCTCCCACCACCCCCAACCCCCAGCAGTGCACGGGCAGCCTCCACCAGGCCCCCACCCATGTCTCCCACCACCCCCACCCCCCCGCCACCAGGGGCAGCCTCCACCAGGCCCCCACCCATGTCTCCCACCACCCCCAGCCCCCACCATCCAGGGGCACCCTCCACCAGGCCCCCACTCATGTCTCCCACCACCCCCACCCCCCCGCCACCAGGGGCAGCCTCCACCAGGCCCCCACCCATGTCTCCCACCACCCCCAGCCCCCACCATCCAGGGGCACCCTCCACCAGGCCCCCACTCATGTCTCCCACCACCCCCACCCCCCCGCCACCAGGGGCAGCCTCCACCAGGCCCCCATCCATGCCTCCCACCACCCCCAACCCCCAGCAGTGCAGGGGCAGCCTCCACCAGGCCCCCACCCATGCCTCCCACCACCCCCAACCCCCAGCAGTGCAGGGGCAGCCTCCACCAGGCCCCCACCCATGTCTCCCACCACCCCCAGCCCCCCGCCACCAGGGGCACTCTCCACCAGGCCCCCACCCATGTCTCCCACCACCCCCACCCCCCCCCCGCCACCAGGGGCAGCCTCCACCAGGCCCCCACCCATGTCTCCCACCACCCCCAGCCCCCACCATCCAGGGGCACCCTCCACCAGGCCCCCACCCATGTCTCCCACCACCCCCACCCCCCCGCCACCAGGGGCACTCTCCACCAGGCCCCCACCCATGCCTCCCACCACCCCCAACCCCCAGCAGTGCAGGGGCAGCCTCCACCAGGCCCCCACTCATGTCTCCCACCACCCCCACCCCCCCGCCACCAGGGGCAGCCTCCACCAGGCCCCCACCCATGTCTCCCACCACCCCCAGCCCCCACCATCCAGGGGCACCCTCCACCAGGCCCCCACTCATGTCTCCCACCACCCCCACCCCCCCGCCACCAGGGGCAGCCTCCACCAGGCCCCCACCCATGTCTCCCACCACCCCCACCCCCCCCCGCCACCAGGGGCAGCCTCCACCAGGCCCCCACTCATGTCTCCCACCACCCCCAGCCCCCACCATCCAGGGGCACCCTCCACCAGGCCCCCACTCATGTCTCCCACCACCCCCACCCCCCCGCCACCAGGGGCAGCCTCCACCAGGCCCCCACCCATGTCTACCACCACCCCCACCCCCCCGCCACCAGGGACAGCCTCCACCAGGCCCCCACCCATGCCTCCCACCACCCCCAACCCCCAGCAGTGCACGGGCAGCCTCCACCAGGCCCCCACCCATGCCTCCCACCACCCCCAACCCCCAGCAGTGCAGGGGCAGCCTCCACCAGGCCCCCACCCATTTCTCCCACCACCCCCACCCCCCCGCCACCAGGGGCACCCTCCACCAGGCCCCCACCCATGTCTCCCACCACCCCCAACCCCCAGCAGTGCACGGGCAGCCTCCACCAGGCCCCCACCCATGTCTCCCACCACCCCCACCCCCCGCCACCAGGGGCAGCCTCCACCAGGCCCCCACCCATGTCTCCCACCACCCCCAGCCCCCACCATCCAGGGGCACCCTCCACCAGGCCCCCACTCATGTCTCCCACCACCCCCACACCCCGCCACCAGGGGCAGCCTCCACCAGGCCCCCACCCATGTCTCCCACCACCCCCAGCCCCCACCATCCAGGGGCACCCTCCACCAGGCCCCCACTCATGTCTCCCACCACCCCCAGCCCCCCGCCACCAGGGGCAGCCTCCACCAGGCCCCCATCCATGCCTCCCACCACCCCCAACCCCCAGCAGTGCAGGGGCAGCCTCCACCAGGCCCCCACCCATGCCTCCCACCACCCCCAACCCCCAGCAGTGCACGGGCAGCCTCCACCAGGCCCCCACCCATGTCTCCCACCACCCCCACCCCCCCGCCACCAGGGGCACTCTCCACCAGGCCCCCACCCATGTCTCCCACCACCCCCACCCCCCCCGCCACCAGGGGCAGCCTCCACCAGGCCCCCACCCATGTCTCCCACCACCCCCAGCCCCCACCATCCAGGGGCACCCTCCACCAGGCCCCCACTCATGTCTCCCACCACCCCCACCCCCCCGCCACCAGGGGCAGCCTCCACCAGGCCCCCACCCATGTCTCCCACCACCCCCAGCCCCCACCATCCAGGGGCACCCTCCACCAGGCCCCCACCCATGTCTCCCACCACCCCCACCCCCCCGCCACCAGGGGCACTCTCCACCAGGCCCCCACCCATGCCTCCCACCACCCCCAACCCCCAGCAGTGCAGGGGCAGCCTCCACCAGGCCCCCACTCATGTCTCCCACCACCCCCACCCCCCCGCCACCAGGGGCAGCCTCCACCAGGCCCCCACCCATGTCTCCCACCACCCCCAGCCCCCACCATCCAGGGGCACCCTCCACCAGGCCCCCACCCATGTCTCCCACCACCCCCACCCCCCCGCCACCAGGGGCACTCTCCACCAGGCCCCCACCCATGCCTCCCACCACCCCCAACCCCCAGCAGTGCAGGGGCAGCCTCCACCAGGCCCCCACTCATGTCTCCCACCACCCCCACCCCCCCGCCACCAGGGGCACCCTCCACCAGGCCCCCACTCATGTCTCCCACCACCCCCACCCCCCCGCCACCAGGGGCAGCCTCCACCAGGCCCCCACCCATGTCTCCCACCACCCCCACCCCCCCCCGCCACCAGGGGCAGCCTCCACCAGGCCCCCACTCATGTCTCCCACCACCCCCACCCCCCCGCCACCAGGGGCAGCCTCCCCCCGTGCCCTTTCCCCTCCCATGCGCAGCGGCTGTGCATGTGGTTGGGGATGTGGGGCCACCACCATGTCCACGGCCAGGCCCCGGCGTGTTGCAACGTTGTGCAGGACACATGCTGCCACTATGATCCTGCACACTACTGGGGGAGCGTATAACAGCTGCCCGCCAGAACGGTCAAGGGAGCGAAAGCGTGACTTTAGCACTCCGAATGTGCGCTCCACTATGCCCCTGGTTGTAATGTGGGCTGTGTTATATCTTACCTGGGGTGGCGTGGTGGGGTTCCGAATTGGCGTCATCATGTGGGGGCTGAGAGGGTAGGCACTGTCCCCTGTGGAGGTGGTGATTGGTATCATTGGTGGGGTTGTGACCTTGCTCAGTATCCAACATGCATGCATGTGCAGTGGCATACATACTCACCAAGCAGCCATGTATCGCCATGCCGCCCAGCATCTATGTCCCGGCATAGGGTGGACATTCGGTAAATGAAGCTGTCGTGGGTGGACCCGGGATAGTTGGCATATACTGAGGTGATGATTCCCTTGGCATTACATACTACCTGCACGTTGATGGAATGCCAGTGCTTGCGGTTCCTATAGATGTGCTCTGATGCCCTGGGGGGACGTAGAGCCACATGGGTGCAGTCGATGGCACCTAGCACTTTGGGGAATCGTGCCACTCCGTAAAAATCCAGGGCGGCAGCATGCCTTTCTGCAGGTGTTCTGGGCAGGTATATGTGCCTGCGGACTGATGGGCGTGCAGTCATGATGTTCAAGACCTGGTGTAGGCAGCGTGACTGGGTGGCCTGTGACACCCCACCCACTATGGCACTTGTCCGCTGAAATGATCCAGTGGCTAAGAAGTGCAGTACATTGAGGACCTTCTCCAGGGGGCTGAGTGCTTGGGAGCACAGGGTGGGTGATGTGAGGTCATCCTCCCACTCAGTCACCAGGTCCAGTATGATGTGTGGTGGAAACCTGTACCTCCCATACACCTGGTCATCAGGCATCCCGAAAAGGCTGGTTCTGGGTGTGAATATTCTGGCCCTGACTATCCTCCTCCTCCTCCTTTGGTAGCCCACTGCCACTGCTGCTAGGAACGGTATGTTCATCCTGGCATCTGGCTTGTTATTTGAAAAGTCCGCAATTTTATGCTTTGCGCGTGTTCTAGGCGAGCGTGTGACCCGCGCACCCCTGGAATCCAGTTCCCAGTCCAATAGCGTGTGGAAATTCACACGCACCACGGGATACAGCGTGTGACCCGCGCACCCCTGGAATCCAGTTCCCAGTCCAATAGCGTGTGGAAATTCACACGCACCACGGGATTCAGCGTGTGACCCGCGCACCCCTGGAATCCAGTTCCCAGTCCAATAGCGTGTGGAAATTCACACGCACCATGGGATACAGGTTCGCTGACGTACTTGCGTGTGTAAGTGGCCGCGCACCCATTAAATACACGTACATAGGCCAATCGCGTGTACGCGCACTTTTGTCCAATTACACGCAATGAAATACACGTACATAGGCCAATCACGCGATGACACTCTGACGTGCAGTATTTCCACGTGTGTTCCGTCATCACGTGCTGAGTGGGGAACGCCCGTGCGGGTCACGTCAGACGCGCTTACGCGCTGAGGGACTCTGGTCCAATAGAATCGCGTATGCGTGCTGACGCGCTTACGCGCTAAGGGCCTTTCCTCGGATTTCACGCTGACGTGCAGGTTTTCACGTGCCAAATCACTCCGTATCAAGCTGGCCACCCGAAAACACACGGAACACCACGCTCCTGCCCAGAAGGCCGAGTTACTGCCCCCCAGTGCCCCGAGCAGCCTCCCACGTGCTATCTGCTGCTGCCTGCCTGCCTGCCTGCTGCCACCGTGCCCTGCCATTTGGTGCCTGCACATCAGCCATCTGCAGGGGTCCAGTTGCTGTGTCCACCCCTGCTGGAACTGAAGACTCCCAACTGGGATTACATCGCTCCACAGCCCAGCCCCAGGACCCAGTTGCCCACCCACACCTGCCTCTGGGGTTGCCATGTCGGGCACTTCCACATCTGGCACCAGTGGCAACCCCAGGCCAGAGGGGCAGAGGGGCACCAGCTTCACTGCCACCGAAGTTGGTGTCCTGGTGGAGCATGTCCTGGGGCAGTATGATGCCCTCTTTGGATCGTCCCGCGCCAGCAAGGAAGGACGGGAGAGGATCTGGGCCGACTGTGTGGTTGCCATCAACGCGGAGGGGGTGGCAACCCGCAACGTCCAGAAGATCAAGAAGCGCTGGGAGGACTTGAGGTCCAGGACCCTTGTGAAGGCCCGGCGCCTCGTGGAGGGGGGCCGGGGCCGCATGAGTTCCATCCAGAAGAGGGTCCTGGAACGCGTACGCCCAGCGCTCCACGCCCAGGTCCTTGAGAGGGAGGCCCGTCTGGAGTTGAGCGGTATGTGTCCAAGCATTACTGTGTGAGACAGGGCATGTTGCGGTGTGCTGGTTCTATGATATTTGCCTGTATGTGTGCCATGGGCCATGTATGCATGTATGTGTGCAGGGACATCATGGTAATGCATGTGCGACCAGTGATGTGTGACCCACATGGTTGTTGCATGTGTTGAAATGCGGCATGGGGAGCCCTATGCAGATTTTGGACATGAGAGCATGCCAGTCTCTGTACCTGGACATGGATGGGGGTGAAGGATGGGTGCTGATGCCAGGTACATATATGGTAGCCATGTCTGTGTGCCTGACCTGCGTGTCTGTGACTTGTGCATGCCATGGATGCATGACCCATGTGTGTGACAATGCACAGATTCAGTGACGCACCCAACTTACCCTTGTTTCGCCTGTGTTCGGTCTGTTTGGGGCCAGATGGATGTGACTGAGGTGAAGTGTGTGCATGTGATATGCATGAGCCATGATGCATGTGAGTTACATATCATTGAATGTTTCTAGAGTCCATTGGACATGCATGGAAATGTCCATGGCATGCACCATGCCTGTTACTGTGTGTGTTTTGCCTGGACTGACCCATGTGTTGTGGAGGGACATGATGGAAGTGTACTTTGACAGTGGTGCTCATCTGCTATTGCTTCCTGTCTAGGGGACCATTGTACAGTAGCCTGATGCTTGTGTCCTTTGTCTCCCTCTACGCAGCGGCTAGTGAAGAAGAGGGCGGAGACGGCGCTGTGGAGCAAGGCGGAGGGGATGCCCCCACGGCTGCAGCGGAAAGGGTGGGTGAGCCCCCACAGGGGCCTGCTACGGCGGGAGACGGTGAGGAGCCATCCAGGTTGGTGGTTTGCACAGAGGAGGAGGAGGCCGACACTGGTGCACACATGGGGCCTGGTGGGAGCATCCCTGCTGGTGCAAGTGGTGCAGTCCAGGGCCAGGGGCAGGAGGCAGCACAGGTCACCGTGGAGGGGCCTGTGCATGTCACTGTCCCTGACCCTGTGAGTGCACCACCATGCACCAGCAGGGATGCCCCGTCCCAGGCCCGTCCGCAGGTAGAGGGGATGTCCATGTCACCTGACTCCCCTCCACCTGCGGACGTGGTAACCCCTGGCCGCGTGGAGAAGGTCCTGATTGGGGTCGCGATGCGCACGGCTGTGATTCGTGATGACGTGCGTGCTTCCCGGGAGGAGCACGCACGTCATCACGAAGTGCACCGTGCCGACGTGGCCCAATTGGGATCGGCCATGTTCGGGGGTTTCCTGCATGTGTTGGCCAATCTGACGGCCCTCTCCTCCTCTGTGCAGGCTATCCACCGGTCGTTCTCCTTGCCGTCTTCCGGCCCAGATGCCACCAGGGCCCCCTGTGGACCTGCCCCGACCAATGCAGCCAGCTCGGTGGGGATCCCATCCCTGCCACAGTTGGGAGTCGGAGGTCCAGCAGGCGTGGACAACACAGCAAGTGGACCCCAGCAGATGGAAGATGTGACGGCATCATCGGGCAGGGCACGTGCACGACGGCGTCGGTGGTTTCCATCAGCCTGGATGCCGTCGTGCTGGCAGAGGCAGTGGCGTCGGAGGCAGCAGCGGGCTCGACGTGGGAGGCATCATGGCTCGGGGCCATCAAGATCCGAGGGGCAGGCATCGGCCGGAGGGCAGGGCAACCCTGGGATGGTGGTGTGTTCCGTGTGGGAGGAGTTTGGCCAGCGGATAGGTGCGGAGCGGCAGCGGGCGGAAGAGGAGCGGCTCGCCATGGTCAGGGCGGAGTTCTCCATGCGTCGGGCATTGAGGCGGGCTGAGTGCCTCGAGGAAGCTCGCAGGGAGTTTGAGGTGGACATGGGGTTGTCCCTGCGAGACCTCGGGGCCAGGACAGAGTCCCGCCTCCAGGACATCGACATGGAGTTCGATGATGCCCTGGCCAGCAACATCACCAAGTGAGCCGCAGGACTTGCCCGCTGCCTTTGTATATAGTTATTTAGTTAGTTAGTGCTAGGTTTCCTTTATTTATTTTTATTATTTTGGACCGCTCGGACAATGGCCACTTTTTTGTACATATATTTTTCATTAGTTAGTGGTAGGTTTCATTTTTGGTGTTGGGCTCATGGACCCTGGAACATTCCTGTATATAGTTTGTTTTTTTGGGAGATACATTTTTTTAATTTCTTATTGTTTTCACCATGACGTAATGGTTTTTCATTAATTTCCTATTACATGATATTGCTTTGGACAAATTCATTTTAATTTTTTTTTCCTTTGTTTTTTTGTTTATCACTTTTGTTCTCGGACATGGACCATTTATTTACTTAGCCACATTGTTGTATGTTTGAAAATTTCACTTATTTTTGGTATTTAATACATTTTTTATATTTTCTTACACTTGTGTTATTTTCTCATTGGTTTGTTACATGTCATGATATGGGTTTTGACATTCACTTGCACCCATTGTGTATGTGTGTGTGACGGACATGTGTTCTTTTGCATACTTGGCATTGGGGTTGTGTCATGTGATTGCATTCACTATGTGGGTGGATGCAATCCTTGCCTGGGTGTTTGTGCTGGGTATGCTGGCCATTACTGCCATGATTGTGTATCGTCAGGACCTGGGGCCAGGGGGACATGTGTGGGGGCCTGCTGGCAGGTTCCCCACAGTGCTGGGGGGTGGGGGTGGTGGGAGACATGAGTGGGGGCCTGGTGGAGGGTGCCCCTGGATGGTGGGGGGTGGGGGTGGTGGGAGACATGGTTGGGGGCCTGGTGGAGGGTGCCCCTGGTGACTGGGGGGGTGGGGGTGGTGGGAGACATGAGTGTGGGCCTGGTGGAGGCTGCCCCTGCACTGCTGGGGGGTGGGGGTGGTGGGAGACATGAGTGGGGGCCTGGTGGAGGGTGCCCCTGGTGACTGGGGGGGTGGGGGTGGTGGGTGACATGAGTGGGGGCCTGGTGGAGGGTGCCCCTAGATGGTGGGGGGTGGGGGTGGTGGGAGGCATGGGTGGGGGCCTGGTGGAGGGTGCCCCTGGTGGCGGGGGGGTGGGGGTGGTGGGTGACATGAGTGGGGGCCTGGTGGAGGGTGCCCCTGGTGGCGGGGGGGTGGGGGTGGTGGGAGGCATGGGTGGGGGCCTGGTGGAGCCTGCCCCTGCACTGCTGGGGGGTGGGGGTGGTGGGAGACATGAGTGGGGGCCTGGTGGAGGGTGCCCCTGGATGGTGGGGGGTGGGGGTGGTGGGAGACATGGTTGGGGGCCTGGTGGAGGGTGCCCCTGGTGACTGGGGGGGTGGGGGTGGTGGGTGACATGAGTGGGGGCCTGGTGGAGGGTGCCCCTGGTGACTGGGAGGGTGGGGGTGGTGGGTGACATGAGTGGGGGCCTGGTGGAGGGTGCCCCTGGTGGCGGGGGGGTGGGGGTGGTGGGTGACATGAGTGGGGGCCTGGTGGAGGGTGCCCCTGGATGGTGGGGGGTTGGGGTGGTGGGAGACATGGTTGGGGGCCTGGTGGAGGGTGCCCCTGGTGACTGGGGGGGTGGGGGTGGTGGGAGACATGAGTGGGGGCCTGGTGGAGGGTGCCCCTGGTGACTGGGGGGGAGGGGGTGGTGGGAGGCATGGGTGGGGGCCTGGTGGAGCCTGCCCCTGCACTGCTGGGGGGTGGGGGTGGTGGGAGACATGAGTGGGGGCCTGGTGGAGGGTGCCCCTGGATGGTGGGGGGTGGGGGTGGTGGGAGACATGGTTGGGGGCCTGGTGGAGGGTGCCCCTGGTGACTGGGGGGTGGGGGTGGTGGGAGACATGAGTGTGGGCCTGGTGGAGGCTGCCCCTGCACTGCTGGGGGGTGGGGGTGGTGGGAGACATGAGTGGGGGCCTGGTGGAGGGTGCCCCTGGTGACTGGGGGGGTGGGGGTGGTGGGTGACATGAGTGGGGGCCTGGTGGAGGGTGCCCCTGGTGACTGGGGGGGTGGGGGTGTTGGGTGACATGAGTGGGGGCCTGGTGGAGGGTGCCCCTGGATGGTGGGGGGTGGGGGTGGTGGGAGACATGAGTGGGGGCCTGGTGGAGGGTGCCCCTGGATGGTGGGGGGGTGGGGGTGGTGGGAGGCATGGGTGGGGGCCTGGTGGAGCCTGCCCCTGCACTGCTGGGGGGTGGGGGTGGTGGGAGACATGAGTGGGGGCCTGGTGGAGGGTGCCCCTGGTGGCGGGGGGGTGGGGGTGGTGGGAGGCATGGGTGGGGGCCTGGTGGAGCCTGCCCCTGCACTGCTGGGGGGTGGGGGTGGTGGGAGACATGAGTGGGGGCCTGGTGGAGGGTGCCCCTGGATGGTGGGGGGTGGGGGTGGTGGGAGACATGGTTGGGGGCCTGGTGGAGGGTGCCCCTGGTGACTGGGGGGTGGGGGTGGTGGGAGACATGAGTGGGGGCCTGGTGGAGGGTGCCCCTGGATGGTGGGGGGTGGGGGTGGTGGGAGACATGGTTGGGGGCCTGGTGGAGGGTGCCCCTGGTGACTGGGGGGGTGGGGGTGGTGGGAGACATGAGTGGGGGCCTGGTGGAGGGTGCCCCTGGTGACTGGGGGGGTGGGGGTGGTGGGAGACATGAGTGGGGGCCTGGTGGAGGGTACCCCTGGTGACTGGGGGGGTGGGGGTGGTGGGAGACATGAGCAGGTGTGCAGGGTAGTCCCCTGTTTTGTGGGCTGACTGCAGGGGCCGTCGAGGGTGACAGGACCCACCCAGCCTAATCGCGTGTGTAACTTCGCACGCACCCCTGTAATACACGTACCAAGCCAAATCGCGTGTGATAATTCCCGCGCACCCCTGAAATACACGCGCCCAGGCTATTCGCGTGTGGAAATTCCCGCGCACCCCTGAAATACACGTACCCTGCTGTAATCGCGTGTGGGACTTCCCGCGCACCCCTGTAATACACGCGCCCAGCCTTTTCGCGTGTGGAAATTCCCGCGCACCCCTGAAATACACGCGCCCAGGCTCTTCGCGTGTGGAACTTCCCGCGCACCCCTGAAATACACGCGCCCAGCCTATTCGCGTGTGGAACTTCCCGCGCACCCCTGAAATACACGCGGCCAGGCTATTCGCGTGTGGAACTTCCCGCGCACCCCTGAAATACACGTACCCTGCTGTAATCGCGTGTGGGACTTCCCGCGCACCCCTGAAATACACGCGGCCAGGCTATTGGCGTGTGGAACTTCGCGCGCACCCCTGTAATACACGTACCAAGCCAAATCGCGTGTGATAATTCCCGCGCACCCCTGAAATACACGCGCCCAGGCTATTCGCGTGTGGAAATTCCTGCGCACCCCTGAAATACACGTACCCTGCTGTAATCGCGTGTGGGACTTCCCGCGCACCCCTGTAATACACGTGCCCAGCCTATTCGCGTGTGGAAATTCCCGCGCACCCCTGAAATACACGCGCCCAGGCTATTCGCGTGTGGAACTTCCCGCGCACCCCTGAAATACATGCGGCCAGGCTATTCGCGTGTGGAACTTCCCGCGCACCCCTGAAATACACGTACCCTGCTGTAATCGCGTGTGGGACTTCCCGCGCACCCCTGTAAATGACGTACCCTAGTTTTTCGCGTGTAGGATTTCACGCGCACCCCTGGAATTCCCGTAGCCTAGCTTTTCGCGTGTGAAACTTCCCGCGCACC
Organism: Ambystoma mexicanum; assembly: GCF_040938575.1. Classification (NCBI taxonomy): domain Eukaryota; kingdom Metazoa; phylum Chordata; class Amphibia; order Caudata; family Ambystomatidae; genus Ambystoma; species Ambystoma mexicanum. Next base: position 773,445,574 of record NC_090931.1, read on the forward strand.
CCTGTAAATGACGTACCCTAGTTTTTCGCGTGTAGGATTTCACGCGCACCCCTGGAATTCCCGTAGCCTAGCTTTTCGCGTGTGAAACTTCCCGCGCACCCCTGTAAATGACGTACCCTAGTTTTTCGCGTGTAGGATTTCACGCGCACCCCTGGAATTCCCGTAGCCTAGCTTTTCGCGTGTGAATCTTCCCGCGCACCCCTGTAAATGACGTACCCTGGCTTTTCGCGTGTGGAACTTCACACGCACCCCTGGTATCGACGTGGCCAGGGCAATCGCGTGTGGGACTTCCCCGCACCCCGGGATACACGTACCCAGGGCAATCGCGCGAGTGACTTCTCGCGCAACCCGTTGTACACACACGCGCAAATTTTTGAACAGTGGGTGTCCGTGTAAATGGCGTACACCTTTGCACATCATTAGTCCTTTGGGGTCACGGTATGGCCCATTGCTGTATGTGGGTGGTATTTGTTGGCGCAGGTTTTGGCGCACTTTCGTTGAGTGCGTTGGGACGCTACCGCCTGCTTACTTGTGGCGTACGTTTTTGGGCCTGTGCGCTGGTTTGATCGAGCGCTGTTTTGCCCTGTTCGAATCCATGAATACGTGTTGCCGGAGAGCGTGTGGGCGTTCCGCGCACTTGCCTCCTGTACTTCCCCGTGCCGCCCACATTCTTCCCCATTCCGAGTGTTGTGCCCCATTTTATTCCCCATTTCGAGTGTCCCGCCCTGTTTTCCGCCTACTTTAGAGCTGTGCGCTGCGCTCGGAGTGATAGCGCAGTGGCCGTGGCGCACGCCGTTGGTTGACCTGTGCGCCGGCGTGCGCCGCGCACTTTTTCAGCGCACGTCCTATGCTTTTCTTACGCACGGACTTCCATGAATCGACGTGCGCTGGTTTCCCTGCGCTTTTCGCTATTTTTCGGCGCAGCGCACGTATAGGCCCCTCTGCGCCGGTATTTTCGGCGCACATTTATTCCATGAATCGGCCTGTAAGTGAACTGTCTGTTTCTCAAAATAGGCACCAGGGGGCGTCTATATATTCTGGGCAAACCAGCACAAAATGCAAGGCTCATTGGGCTTTCAGCAAAAGGGGCAACCCTTCCCCTCTCTGTTGCTTGACCAGTGAGACAATGTTGTCCTCAGCGGTAAACAGATAAATATTGCCTGTTTTACAAGTATTGTTTCAGACAGGTCCACAAAAAAAACATTTGAATTGAATCAGAGGAGATAATTGCAAAACCTCTATTTGTTCCCTTCTGGATTTCACAGGATTCCTAATCTTTCTTGAATTTTAACAACTGGATTTTCAGGTGAGATGGGGCAGCCCGGCTGATCAGAATCGAGTCTATAAAATGTTGTTGCACATTCAATTTTTTCAACTGTTTCTGACATGATGTTACCAGGGGATATCATATGCACCCAAGTAGTGGAATGGGCCCCCTTTTGCACAAGTCAACATTTTGACAGGTGGTCATGCCCCCTCCTTCCGCTCATAGTCCCTCCCCCTTTTGATGTGCTTATATAAACTTAATATACATTTGATTTAAAAAGTATATGAAAAGTGTTTCATATCAAATTTATATCAAATGTATATTGGATAAAAGTGTTTTCTGATTTATATCTGTTTTGATATAAAGTGAATATACATTTTATATAAAATCTCTACATAGCTGGGAGTGGCTGGGAGCAGCCCTCGCCAATTAGTTTAGTTTAGTTTGTTTATTTATAAAGCGCATCCGAACCCTCAGGTAACTGGGTGCATAATCATGTGTACAGCAGAATTACATATCGTTATACGAGCATCAAGGTACAATGGACAGAGCGTACATTAGTCCAGGCTCTGAATGTTTACATACAAGATTAGAATATACCGAGAGAAGTATGAACAGAGAATATGCAGGAAAGAAGTTACAGTGGCTAATGCGGACCGGGTTACAGGTTGGTCCGAAATAGGCTGTAGGTAGAGTAAACGTTACTACCGGTGGAGAGCGGCGGCTAGTAGGTCATGTCAGTGAAAGTCTGGATGTTTAGGCTAGTAGCCATGATTTTACCATGGCTCTGAATGGCCAGAAAGCGGCTTCCGATCTAATTGAAGTGGGGAGGGTGTTCCAGCATTGTGCTGCGAGCACTGGAAAACTGGAGCCCCCTGCTGTTTTTAGGTTATAATTGGGGATCTTTAGTTGGTGTAGATAAGGTGTTCTGGTGGGTCTAATGGGGCAGTGTCTAGAGAATTTGTCAGAAAGGTAACGTGGGCCAGTAAGTGATAGGCACTTGTGGGTGATGACCAGTGTTCTTAGCTTAATTCTGTCACGGATCGGGAGCCAGTGGACTTATTTTCTAACTGTGGACATGTGCGCCTTGCGCGGGAGGTTGAGGGCACATTTTAGTGCATTATTTTGCAGAATCTGGAGTCTGTTCAAGTTTTTAGTGGTAGTGCCTAAGTAGAGTGTGTTGCAATAGTCTAGTTTAGACAATATCAGCGCTCTAGATAGTGTGAGGCAACTAGAGGTGGAGAGAAAAGGCCTGCAGTCATTGATCAATTTATTGGTGTATGAGGTAGCTGAGATGGTCGAGTTTATTTGTTTCTTTAGAGATAGGGTAGAGTCGAGGTAAACACCTAATGATTTAACCTCTTTGGAGACTTTTATGATTTTACCATCAATGGTAAAGGATTGGTACCTTCGGTCCAGTTTGTTAAGGCGAGCCTGGGAGCCTACGATAAGCAATTCTGTCTTATCGTCGTTAAGGCAAAGACTGTGAGTGGCCATCCAGGCTTGGATTTCTAAGTAGATATCATTAAGCTTTGCAACATCTTCTTCATAGCTACCAGTGAGCGTGATGAGGACCTGGGTGTCGTCTGCATAATTAGTGTAGCTGACACCCAGATCGTCAAGACGGTCAAATAGGAGCTTCGTGAAGATGTTGTAAAGTGTGGGAGAAATGCAGGAGCCTTGCGGCACTCCACATGTGATTGGGATAGGGTCCGCAGCCGCAGTAGGGGCGAAGACTCTAGTCGTCCTGTCAGACAGAAATGACTGGATCCACTTAGTGGCATTCTGAGAGAATGCAGCAGCCAAGGAGAGGTGTTGAGTGAGGATCTGGTGGTCAACCAGGTCAAAGGCAGCGGAGAGATCCAACAAGAGCAAGATGGCCAGTTTGCCCTTGTCTTTGGCGTCATCCATTTGGATTTTTAGATCCAAGAGGGCAGTTTCAGTCCCGTGCCTTGGTCTGAAGCCGGATTGTCGCAGGCCTAGGAGGTTGTTTTCTTCCAAATGTTGTTGTATTTGGAGATAGGCTACCCTGTCCAAGATTTTGAGAAGAAATGGGACTGTGGTGATGGGCCTGTAATTTGTGGGGATGTTGGGATCTAGGTTAGGTTTTTTGAGCAGGGGTAGGACCCACGCTTCTTTAAGATTGTTGGGGACCACTGAGTTTTTGAAGGAGGAGTTGATCAGAGAAGTGATGAGAGGGGCTAACTCATTAGCACCATCTTTGATGACGGATGCAGGGCAGATGTCACCTTTGCAGTTGGATGGTTTGAGACTGGCGATTATCTTGATTACTTCCTCTTCTGTGACTGGTGAGAAGTGGAAAGATGGGCAGATAGGGGTAGTGTGGTTAATTTTGCTGCTGGAGTTCAGCTTGGAGGCAAGGCTAGCTTTTTTTGCTTCTATCTTGGTTTGTAGGAGGGCAATTTTGTTAGCGAGGGCGAGCTGGATATTGTTACACCAGGCCTTGTCTTTGATGCAGTCCTCTGTAGGGGGCAGTGGTGATTCAAGTTCTCTTAGTATAGACAAGAGTTCTTTGGTGCCAGATTTGGCATTTTGTATTCTCAAGTTGTAGGTCTCTTTCTTAGCATTTAAGATGGCGGATTTGTAGGCAGAGGCAGCTGAAGCAAATTTGTCTTTAGTGGAGAGGGAAGGGGCTTTTCTCCAGCTAGTTTCAGCAGTTCTTTTAATATTACGGAGAGCTTTTAATTTTGCTGAGAACCATTTGTTGGAGTGGGCAATAGGTTTGGCTTTCCGTTGTTTGAGAGGAGCTATCTGGTTGAGGGCTAGTTCTAAAGTATTGTTATATAGGTCTACAATGGCTGCTGGGTTGTTTTTTTGCGTGGGTAGATTAGCTTTACTGATAGGTGTAAGGAGAGGTTTGAGGTTCTCTATAGTGATGTTGCGGTTGTTTCTGGAGATTATTTGAGGTGACTTTGTAGGTCGTGTGGTAGATGGTAGGGATCTGGGTAAGGAGAAGGTGATAAGATGATGGTCAGTCCACGCACAGGGAGTGATGTCAGTCAGTGAGAGGTTGCAATTGGCATCTGCAAGCCAATCCAAGGATCTTCCTTTTGTATGTGTATGTTGATTAATGTGTTGGGTGAAGCCTAGATGAGTAATTGTGTCATTAAGGGAAGTGGCTTGGTTGTCATTGGGGTCGTTAAGCCCCAAGTTGAAATCTCTCAGAATGATGATTTGGGATTTCGTTTTCAAATTGGTAGTGAGTAGGAGAGAGATATCCTCTTCAAAGGTGGAGGGGGGTTCTGGGGGTCTGTATATAATATGGAGCAGGATAGTTTGTGTGTCAGATAATGGGAGTTTGACGGATAGAAGTTCGGCTGAAGGTAGGGTTGTGCTGGTTACTTCTCTGATGTTTAGTGTGGATTTTGCAATAATTGCTATTCCTCCGCCTATTCCATTTTTCCTGTCAGCTCGGATGATGTTGTAGTTGACTGGAGTGGCTAGAGCTATTGTGGGACCGGCTGCTGGGTGGAGCCATGTCTCCGTGATGGTGATAAAGTCTAGGTGGTAAGTGGAAATAATGTCAGCAACATCAGTAGCGTGGGCAACCAGTGAGCGAGCGTTGATAAGGGCTCCCTTGATAGAGGTCTGTGGAGGGTTAGTTTTCGTGTGTGGTGGCGAGTGCGGTATAGAAGGGTTGTGACTAGGTGGGAGTTCAGAAGGTGAGGTAGGCTGCTTAGGGTGTATAGTCTGATTGGTGAGCATTCTATTGAGCTTTGTGGCAAGATTAGAACGATAGCTGAGTCTATCGTTTCTAGTCATGGTCAGTGGTGCTACGTTCAGGCATGTGGTGGTGGGTACAACAAGGCGAGAACCTAGTCTTGTATTTCTAAGGGGTGTGGGACAGGGTATGCATGGTGAAGGTGGGCAGGCAAATCTATTTATCCATTCTGTTGGAGATAGTAGGTCTGGGTAAAGTGGTGTGGTTGTGTGGGCGCGGAGCAGCGGGAGGAGGGTAGCCATAGTTAGGGTGGCGCCTCTAAATGTGGCCATAGTAGGTGGCTTGGCTCAGATGATGGGGTCAGTGAAGTTGATAAGCTATTAGCAAGAGTGCAGTAGTAACTACAGGTAAGGCACAACACAAATCAAATGCGGTCTATTAGCGACCATAGGGCACAACACAGGTCAAATGAGGTCTATTAGCGACCAGGGCACAGTACAAATCAAGTGAGGTCTAATAGCGATCATAGGACACAACACAGATCAAGTGCAGCACATGAGCAGTGTGGTAGCAACTAAGTCCAGATAGTGCATCAGCTACATTAGGTGGCGCCTAAGTTTGGGACAAGTAGGGTCAAGTATGCAGGTTGCGCCAAGAATACAAGACGTACATCAAAATATCAGGCGTGTGGAAGGCCTTCAGCAATGACATAGCCACGAGGGGCAGGTATGGCAGAGTGGCAGATTACTCACATGGCCAAATGGATATACAGGTGCATGGTTGTGTTGGGACATCAATGGCGCCTCAGGTAAATGCAGGATGCAACGGATGCCCTGGGCAGTTATACGTTTGTGGTAATATTGTTGAGAAGGTTTTCAAGATGGGGCTGGTGAGGGGCAGCGTCTCTGGCCCAGGCTCAGACTGCTCGGAACAGGCGAAGAACAGGCCTTTGTATGGATGTCGGATCCAAAAAAAAGCAAAGTGCGGCCTCGTTGTGGCGCCGCGATGCGCCCGACATTCGTGGGTCAGGCACTCCGTGGAGACAAGGTCAGGCAGGCCTTGCTCCGTGTGCCCGCGCTACAGAGGCTGCAGCTGGAATCTGGCTTCTGTGGGGGGGGAGGGCTCCTGCCCTATTCTCTTGCCGCTCGATGATGGAATGGGGGTCTTGGACCCAATACAGGCCTTTGTATGGCCTTCGTTGTGGCCGGCGTTTCCGCCTGCCGGCGGATGTCGGATCCAAAAAAAAAGCAAAGTGCGGCCTCGTTGTGGCGCTGCGATGCGCCCGACATTCGCGGGTCAGGCACTCCATGGAGACAAGGTCAGGCAGGCCTTGCTCCGTGTGCCCGCGCTACAGAGGCTGCAGCTGGAATCTGGCTTCTGTGGGGGGGGAGGGCTCCTGCCCTATTACCTTGCCGCTGGATGATGGAATGGGGGTCTTGGACTCAATACAGGCCTTTGTATGGCCTTCGTTGTGGCCGGCGTTTCCGCCTGCCGGCCGATGTCGGATCCAAAAAAAAAGCAAAGTGCGGCCTCGTTGTAGCGCCGCGATGCGCCCGACATTCGCGGGTCAGGCACTCCGTGGAGACAAGGTCAGGCAGGCCTTGCTTCGTGTGCCCGCGCTAAAGAGGCTGCAGCTGGAATCTGGCTTCTGTGGGGGGGGGAGGGCTCCTGCCCTATTCCCTTGCCGCTGGATGATGGAATGGGGGTCTTGGACCCAATACAGGCCTTTGTATGGCCTTCGTTGTGGCCGGCGTTTCCGCCTGCCGGCGGATGTCGGATAAAAAAAAAAAGCAAAGTGCGGCCTCGTTGCGGCGCCGCGATGCGCCCGACATTCGCGGGTCAGGCACTCCGTGGAGACAAGGTCAGGCAGGCCTTGCTCTGTGTGCCCGCGCTACAGAGGCTGCAGCTGGAATCTGGCTTCTGTGGGGGGGGGGAGGGCTCCTGCCTTATTCCCTTGCCGCTGGATGATGGATATCATCCAGCTCTGTCGAGCACCGAGAGTGAAGTGAGCTCTGAAGACAGGGACTGTGAAGCTAGGGATTTGCAGAGTGACACTATAATGATGTCACCGAGGGTTTATATCAAATCGATAAGCCCCCCCAACGTTTTTGATAGCAATTGTATTGAACCCCATTCATTTTTATATGCATTTGATATATTTTAAGAAACCCAAGAATGTTTGATATACATTTTGATCTAAAGGGACGGCTCTAAGGCTTTGATGGCATGGGGGAGGAGCTTACAACCTGGATATATAGCCTTTGTGGTAGGCCAGGGAAACATGGGTGCTCTTTCAGCTTTCCAGGGGCTATTCAGAAACGATGATTATGAACAGCTACAGTTACCACCAGGGGAGTACACCCCCTGGAAGCTCCGGGGGTTCCAAGGATAGTTATAACCCTTATTGTGTAATGGAGCGTGATGAGCTGGATGATGCACAGGACTTGATGGCGGAACCCAAGTCCAGTGAGTTCTGTGAGAACATGTCTACACTCTCTGCTGGCAGTGAGCCGCCATTCACTGTTACGGTTATGGAGTGCTCTGTTCAAGACTGCGTTCAAAACATTAAAGACCATAAGCACATAACAGTTGCTAATCTGGAAATGGCAACCTGGAATGGCGATAATGTGGTTCTGGAGCAGCTGATAGGTGTGGTACTGGGGCACCCACCCATGGCTGATGTGGGTTCTGAAGACAGTGGATATGAATCCATGGTTCTGCAGGTGGCTGTGACCCAGGAGTGACTTCACCCGACTGGAGCATCAGGAAAAAAGGGGTCCAAACTCACTGGCTATAAGACAGCCTGTTATCCAGTGGATACATTTAAAACTAACTATAGTTAAAACCATGTGTCTCTGTTTTATTTACAGCCTCTAACTGATAAAGTGGACGGTGTTGAGGAGAGCGATGCTGTAGCAGAAACTTTCAATATTTATTGTATTTGCTGCTCAAACCAAATTGAAAACCTTGCCACTGGATGATGGAATGGGGGTCTTGGACCCAATAGAGGCCTTTGTATGGCCTTTGTTGTGGCCGGCGTTTCCGCCTGCCGGTGGATGTCGGATCAAAAAAAAAAAGCAAAGTGCGGCCTCGTTGTGGCGCCACGATGCGCCCGACATTCGCAGGTCAGGCACTCTGTGGAGACAAGGTCAGGCAGGCCTTGCTCCGTGTGCCTGCGCTACAGAGGCTGCAGCTGGAATCTGGCTTCTGTGGGGGGGGGGGGGCTCCTGCCCTATTCCCTTGCCTCTGGATGATGGAATGGGGGTCTTGGACCCAATACAGGCCTTTGTATGGCCTTCGTTGTGGCCGGCGTTTCCGCCTGCCGGCGGATGTCGGATCCAAAAAAAAAGCAAAGTGCGGCCTCGTTGTGGCGCCACGATGCGCCCGACATTCGCAGGTCAGGCACTCTGTGGAGACAAGGTCAGGCAGGCCTTGCTCCGTGTGCCCGCGCTACAGAGGCTGCAGCTGGAATCTGGCTTCTGTGGGGGGGGAGGGCTCCTGCCCTATTCTCTTGCCGCTGGATGATGGAATGGGGGTCTTGGACCCAATACAGGCCTTTGTATGGCCTTCGTTGTGGCCAGCGTTTCCGCCTGCCGGCGGATGTCGGATCCAAAAAAAAAGCAAAGTGCGGCCTCGTTGTGGCGCTGCGATGCGCCCGACATTCGCGGGTTAGGCATTCCGTGGAGACAAGGTCAGGCAGGCCTTGCTCCGTGTGCCCACGCTACAGAGGCTGCAGCTGGAATCTGGCTTCTGTGGGGGGGGGGGGCTCCTGCCCTATTCCCTTGCCGCTGGATGATGGATATCATCCAGCTCTGTCGAGCACCGAGAGTGAAGTGAGCTCTGAAGACAAGGACTGTGAAGCTAGGGATTTGCAGAGTGACACTATAATGATGTCACCGAGGGTTTATATCAAATCGATAAGCCCCCCAACGTTTTTGATAGCAATTGTATTGAACCCCATTCATTTTTATATGCATTTGATATATTTTAAGAAACCCAAGAATGTTTGATATACATTTTGATCTAAAGGGACGGCTCTAAGGCTTTGATGGCATGGGGGAGGAGCTTACAACCTGGATATATAGCCTTTGTGGTAGGCCAGGGAAACATGGGTGCTCTTTCAGCTTTCCAGGGGCTATTCAGAAAACGATGATTATGAACAGCTACAGTTACCACCAGGGGAGTACACCCCCATGGAAGCTCCGAGGGTTCCAAGGATAGTTATAACCCTTATTGTGTAATGGAGCGTGATGAGCTGGATGATGCACAGGACTTGATGGCGGAACCCAAGTCCAGTGAGTTCTGTGAGAACATGTCTACACTCTCTGCTGGCAGTGAGCCGCCATTCACTGTTACGGTTATGGAGTACTCTGTTCAAGACTGCGTTCAAAACATTAAAGACCATGTGCACATAACAGTTGCTAATCTGGAAATGGCAACCTGGAATGGCGATAATGTGGTTCTGGAGCAGCTGATAGGTGTGGTACTGGGGCGCCCATCCATGGCCGATGTGGGTTCTGAAGACAGTGGATATGAATCCCTGGTTCTGCAGGTGGCTGTGACCCAGGAGTGACTTCACCCGACTGGACCATCAGGAAAAAAGGGGTCCAAGCTCACTGGCTATAAGACAGCCTGTTATCCAGTGGATACATTTAAAACTAATTATAGATAAAACCATGTGTCTCTGTTTTGTTTACAGCCTCTAACTGATAAAGTGGACGGTGTTGAGGAGAGCGAAGCTGTAGCAGAAACTATCAATATTTATTGTATTTGCTGCTCAAACCAAATTGAAAACCAGGGGGATCGCCATGATAGCCTACGGAAGACTTATGTTTTTCTAATGGAGACCGGCATCGTTAAAGATGACACAGTCACACACCGTCTGTGACCTGAATTGATATTATTCCATAAAAGGTTTTATGGCCATAATGGGGAAAACATGTTTAAAACAACACTTTCACAGATGGTGCTCAGGACATCAAATTAATGACCCTCGATAGGATGCTCAAAAGTGTTTGAAAATATCTTGCATGGATAATTCACTACGTGAAATATGCCACATGTTGAGCTCTAAACATCTTGTAGAAATGATGCGAGTGCCACAGCCGCTAACACAACTAAGGTTTGGCGTCGGGACGGAACTATGCATATTTAAAACATTATGGGCTATACAATCGGCCGCGTAACCCCCTTTTGAAAATGAAGCAGGTTAGACAGGGGTCGCCGATGTGTGTTAGAAGCATCATTGAGAAAACAGTTTGCAAGTGGGGTGATAAAGCATATCAAAGATAGTATGGTAGAGCAACATACATGTAGCCCATAAACTGGCCTACGAGGAATGAGACTGTAGATGTTTTCATATGTATTTGCACTTATTTGCAGGAAATAAAAAATGAACACTCATTGAAAAGCAATCAATATAATGTGAAACCCGCCGTTGCGTGTGTAAAACAATTATTGCTGGATTTACTTAAGGAGCATTTTTGTACTATACGTCCAAGGCAGCTGTGTTATCTGGAAGCACCAATGGAGAAATACAGAAGGGAATGTAACAATTGTCCATGTATCGCAAACATATGCATCAACACCAGCCACCCGTTAATGGACAACTACTGGCAAAACACCACAAATGTTTTTTTTGCAATTTAAGGTCGCCGGTGGGCATCAGAGTTTCGATGCATTAAAGGACACTGGCTGTTTCACAGGGAACTTTATGAATTTTTGTCAACTGTATATTATGTATGTTTGCTTATCAACACAGTGAAAGACAGTGGGCCTCATTACGAGGTGGGAGGTAAGGAATTACCTCCCTACAATGAGTTCCCTTTGCGGGTTCCTCCTTAACACCTGGTTTTTGCAGGAGTTAAGGACGGGACCCGCAAAGGGACTTTAGAGCTAATAACGGTACTGCAATTTGCGGTACCGTTATTAGCGCCTTCCCCATTACCATTGAGCCCTATGGGGGCTCAAATGGGAATGGGGAATGGCCCTGGTGAATGGGAAATTACCGGTCTCTCCGACCTCGGAATGGACCGGTAATTGCTCCATTCACCAGGGCGGAGTCGGAAGGGTTTTGGAGGCAGCTTCGTAATGAGGCCCAGTGTGTCTATGAAGTAATTGCTGATACATCGGAATTTGTAGCCAATAGGATTGCTGTGCAGCATCTGATAACGCAAACTATTGTGAATTAAATCTGAATAATAAAAATGTGTTGTTTATAATACACAGCCAAGTATTTATGTTCAATGGTTATGGGGGCGAACATGCCCGAGCATGAATTTGTTGGAAATATACGAAGACAAAGGGCGGTTAAGAGCTTGTGGCAACATTTGTGAAAATAAAAAAGGCAGCAAGCATGTGGAACAGCAACAGTGTTCTTCTCTGTTTCTGAACGCTATCAGCATTGTGGTACAGAACCTGCTATTGCAACTGTTCCATCATAGCAAACAGTTTTAAGTTAGCGTGATAGGTTGTAAACGTGGCTATAAATATGTTTGTGTTGTCTGAAGTTGTTGGATATTCTGTGGCCCAATTGCAGCATAGACAAGCCGTTTTATTGTCTATGGACACACATATGCTCACGTCATATGAATTATCAACTAGATAGACGTGGAGCACATAATGGTCTGTGGTGAAGGTTGTGTTGGGCATATTAACTCTGTGCAAAAAAAATACCCCACAACAAATTAAGGCATAGTTTTGCCCACAAACACCGAGCACGGTTGTCCTTGATGCGTTCCATATGCAAGTGTGTTCCCTGATGTTTAAAATAATCATCTATGTAGACCTGTCATCGTCCACCCAACCGACAGAATACCCAGTGGCTTCCTGTTTCTGCTGCAGGTCATCATCCACGCAACCGACAGAATAGCCAGAGGCTTCCTGTTTCTGCTTTAGGAACATGCAAACATAATCACAGAAGCGATTGAAGGTGAATTTTTAAAAATGCCATATTTCGCAAATGCGCCTGTAACTCGATCATGCACCAAATCCTTGTTAGCCATCGCTCTTCATCTGTGTGCCTGCACCCATTCTGTTTTAGCTCAAAGCATGTACTGCAGAGTCGAAACAGTAGTTTACTGTTGCATCTATAGGGTAACACAATATGTAAAGACCTCAGGGTGGGTACACCTTGCTCCTGATTAGACCCGCTCTATATCACCAAATTTCCTACAAATAATCTCGGTGTGTCCCACAGAATAGGGTTTGTCATTATTCACAGAGTTGAATAGACTAGTAAAATCTAGGTAGTGTATTTGCTCACCCTCTGTGATGCGATGATATAGCTTTAAATCATTTGTGCGGCTGCCCTATAACACATTTCGGGGGTTTACAGCGTCGGGCAGATCCCTCTCCTTAAGAAAACGGTACACATCAAGATTGTTCTGCACCATTGCATGCCACTCGTCTTCACAGATACTGACAACACGAGCACTGTTTGGAAAGTCTTTTTCAACAGGGTGCGTCTATACAGCTGTTCATAAGTAGTGCGCATCAAAGTACTGAAACTCCCGGTGGGGTAACAATCAGGACAACCATGATAAAAGCAGCCACTGAATTCGTAGGCTGTTTCCACCTCTTGAACCACTGCATAGGCGTCCAACCAATATTGCCCATAGCGTTTTTCACTGCCGCCAGTTAGGGCGTGTTGTACAGAAATGCTTTTGGTCTCTGAGATGTATAAGAGCCATGGAATTTATACTGTGGAGTAACATTTCTGTTGCTCATGGTATGAATCCTGGGGGAGCAGCACGATTGTTTCAGATTTTTAATATAGATGTCTGCAGATCTGCATACAGCAAATAGCCAACTTAGTGCTTTGAAAAGGTTTGATGTATGACACGTGTGTCCCACCCTTTATAGATGTATCATGACGAGTCATCTGAATGATCCCGTCCATGAACAAATTACAAGCTTGTCTTAAAATGTTGACATCTTCTTGACAGTAGGCTCTTAACTCCTAGTAAGAGTCAAACACGCCTTGTTAATTCGCCTTGTACCAGGACATGGACTGATGTTTCTTGCTAAGCATCATGTATTGAGCACTATATTGGTACAGGGGTGGTACTGGGCTTATGTAGTTCTGGTTAACTGTGTTTTGAAAAAATGAGCAAAGAAACCCTTTGAATCAGGGAAACTAAAGCTCTTGGGAGATTGCAGAGTTTCATGGGTAAAAAGTTCAAGGAGTCAATAAAGCGTATCTGTAAAGACAGCCATGAGCTTAGCACCCTGGGTGATACGTTTTACTCTTATTTTTTCTAAACCAATTGTCGCAACTCAAAGTATCCATCATAGGATTTGGAATTATGCGCTAGAAAGGTAAGGTATAGCCTTGAATTTGCTTGTTATAAAAGTGCTGATAAATGCTGCCACACAGGAGTCACCTGTAAATTCCCAATAGCTGTCACCTGTTAGATGTCTGGCATAGATAGAGTTTAGTTGGTGGGTTACATTCTCTTGACGAATTTCCATATCAAACACTATGTATTCTTTGGTTCTATCTTGAGTTCTACCAGCTGACATGTAACACAGTTGTTCATCTGTGTTGACAACAGAAACTTTACACACCCAACTAATTACCCCGTTACAGTTGTGACTCTCAGGGAGAACATTTTTGCAGGTGGGGCAGTCAATGCGCAGTTCGCACGTGAATGACCCTTATGCTGCTTTCTGAACGTGTATGTCTAGACAGACCCGAGACCTCGCGAACGCGTGACACCGGGGGCATTTTGCAGGTTCTTCATTAAGCGTTTAACAATCATCTCTTAAACACAGGTGACAGAGATACTGACAACTGTGTCTATGCTTGTCTTTCAAAATGTGGTGGCAGTGCTGACAGAGATTTTTAACCCCCAGGAAAATGTTTAGTTTGATTACACCAAAGAAATGTGTTTCCGGGTGTTTTAGCCATTAGCGGAAAACCTTACTGGTGTGTCTGTCGGGACCCAGCTCTTTGTGTACTTGCAGAGCTTTTGCACATATATCGGCGTCTGCTATGCTTCATGGCTTGATTAAACCTATGAAACTAGTAGCCAGGCAGAGATTTAAGGGCTTGTGATCAAAATATAACAACCATCTGCCTTTGGATTTTATGATGTGGCTGTGCAGAATTTTGCTTAAAGGTTTATAAACACCACTGGAATGAGGTTGACAACTAGCGCCATGATTCTTAGTGGCGCAAAACACAGGATCTCAGTCTTACTCTGCAGAAATCTCTAAGACACAGAAAGTATCACAATGGTATCGTCATGTAAACAAGGATCTATTTAAACACTCAGCATCCGTTCTTATTTCGACAATATCATTGGGGTCGACAGGTTTCCAAAACCAGTGTTTCCACAGCCTCTTTTACAACCGTTAGTCTGTGCCCCACAGAGCGCAACTGGTCCAAGTTCATGAATCTAAATTCCTCGTGATGCTCCATGGCCGAGAATGTTTTATAACTTCTTTGATAGATTTGCACCCTCTCCAAATAAATGGGGACCTCCGGTGTCTGGGGGCTGCTGCCGGCCGTGTGCTAGGAGTCTCGATATAATCAAATAGGCCTGTTTAAGATTTTAAATAACTGATGCCTCTGAGCTCCGGACCTGGCACATTTCAAGTTTTTAGGTGGATATTTGGGGCAGCGACGAAACAAATATATGCCCCCATGCTGATCAATCAGTTTGTCTGTGACAATGTCTGTGACAATGTTTGTGTTTTTAATTTCAACAGTACCCTGGGGCACAGGGGGCTGTGTGCCTGGTCAAGATTTGTTATTTGTTTTCTAATAACACTGGTTTGAGGAGGGTCATTATTTGATAGTCATAACTCTTTGCATTCCTCTAATATGTTTGATAGCAGGGATATTCCCTGAGCGGTTATTGACAGGGGAGTAACTGATTTAGGACACAATATCACTGTAGTAGACAACCCGGTCTCTGTTGGATAGCTGTTGCATTGTGAATTTCCAAATTTGTGGGATCACCGGGGGCTATTGTGCTGTTGTCAACCTGTGAAGATGTGTCTAACGCGGGATCAGGCCACACCCCTGTGGATGTTTCGCAAAATGCATTATAAGGCAAACCTGCGACTGGTGTGCTGGTCTCAACAACTGCCCAGTTTGCTAGCAAGGTATATGACCGCGAACCTATGGCTGTCCCACAAGTTCCAATTGATAAGGCAATGTAATCACCCCTTAAATGTTTTATTAGCAAAAAGTCTGCCCCTTCCAAGTCTTCAAATAGTGCCCCGAACCATAGATTGTACAGTCTCCTTCTTTTTGCAGTATGCTTTTAAACCTTTAACAAGGGCAAGCATTTTCTTGTAATTTTGATTTATAGTGAGTTCTTTGGTTTTCTTATTCTTTTGAATATCTGATACACGCCTACATTTAACCGCAGTAATATTATTGCAGCTGACAGTGCTTGAAATGTTAATGTCACCAACATTTTGACCTGTCCCCACAGCAAGGCCATCTCCATTTTGAGTGTCTGCATTGGCACCCATGCATACACCAGTTTCACAACCAATATTACCAACACCCATCTCATGAACATCAAACACAGACACTGAAACATCACCCTGTTGTTTAGTTGTACCAACAGTATCACTAGCCAGAATTGTGGGGGGGCAGTAAGATGTGTTTCAATAGCTGTATCACTGCTAGTATGTGCTGTTGCTGCAAGCTCAGTGGGGTCATCGGTCTGAGGTTGAACACTTATCAACCAGTCATTTGTAATGTTAACACCCTCAACACTGTATTCCTCCGCATCATTGTGCACACTCCCCTCTTGAGTACCAGAGGAGTAATATTAATAACCTCAGCATCATGAGTGTCAACATTTTTGATCCATAGACCTGTTTCACTGCCAATGCTAATAATGCCAGCACCCTTAAGAAGCTCCTCAAGGGCTGTATAACAATTATTGGACACAGTGCCTGAAAGCTCCAGGTGCGGAGGTGTGCCACTAGCTTGCACCCCATCCCCCTGCAAAGTGGTCATCAACGCAGTTAATATGTATAACAGAAGTAGCATCAGGTTGTCCATATCGCACGACCCCGTCACCGACCATCACCTTTCAAGTGTCTTCCTGCAGAGACGGTACAAGCTCACCCTGTTGGATGGATGGAGAATGAAGTGTTGTCATTAGAGTTCAATGATGCATTAGCTAGGTTATCTAGAATTTTGACAATGGTGGAGTTATCAGTATTATTCTCGCATTCAAAACTAGCAATAGCTACACTTTCAGAAATAGTTAATTGCACAACGCCTTCATTGTCGCTAATCACAAGCATGCTGCTCATGACACCCCCCAGCTGTAGAAAGTTACTTGCAGTGAACACCCCCTTCTGCTCAGGTGTAACACCCCGAGCCACTCCCCCTGGACCATTTTTCCTGAGCCGCAGTCAGAACTCACGACCCTGTGGCTGTCTTATGACATCGGGCTCATTATCAAAATTTTGTCGTAACTTTTGCTGCTTGGAGCATCCAGAATTTATATCAACGTACCCCTGCACCCACTTGTACGCTAATCTGGCCTGTGATTGTACACTTTTAAAGCAGGATTTTTCCCCCAAACCAGCAGGAGGTGTGTCTGAAGCTGCTGGTAATATAGTGGCCCTGACCCCAGGACTAACCAAAGAATTTTGGGTATTTAAAGATCTGGTAATATCCACCAGGGTCCTTGATCGTGCTGGGGTGGAGGGCAACTCCATGGACAGGGTTTTGAAACCAGACCACCACCTGTGCCGCTCTAGGGTTGGCGACATGTTAAATGTGCTACCCCTGTTGCCGGGCCGCTTACCCCGGAAGAACAGCTGTTAGGGATCCATTTGGCAGGCCATTTCCGAGATATTGGTTGTCATGGGCCAGTGTGGGTACAGCACAGTGACCAAAATAGCCCTCTGTGATCTTTGACTCACTTCTCCGACTTGTTAGTACCCCCAATCCAGCTGTGCCAATTCCAGCATATGAAGAAAAACATTGTTGCATCAAGCTCATCAATCCTTCTGGCCTTGCAAGAGGCTGCACCAAAGCCCTGCCCATTGCTGATCCCACAGAAACACGAGCCCCCATCCTAGCATCCAAGAACTTACGTGATTTGTCGAACAGCTGCACAAATAGCCATAGATCCAATGGGTGTCTGTTGCGGGGCTTCACAATCCACATCCAGCGGCTCTGCCCGCTGCACCATCCAGTTGCTGGAAGACATGTTGGTTCTAAATAGAAAAAAGATAGATTCAGAATAGGTTGTCTTTTACACATAAACAGTCCACCATCTGTACATGACACAACCCCAAACATCTCAAACCCGGTGTAACACCTCAGCACATGTCCCCTTTAAGAAAATAGAAAAACAAAGCTGTCATGCCGGCAGTTTCTACAAAATAAAACTCTGGTATACCATTTGCACAACATGTTTGATCTCTGGCACATACTCAAATACAACTTCACATTGGCTGCATTTTCAAGATTGCATAAAACACTGCAAAAGTTAGAACCGTATTAAAAAAAAGTCCTGGCACATTTCTACTTCACAATTGTGTTTTAAAGCAGACCTTGAAGTTTTTACATGTACAGATGCATGGCAACACCCTGTGCTTCCCTTTTAGACAGAGATTAGATGCATTTTGCTTTACTTTGTGCCACTCTGCATGCAGAAAAAAATAAAATGTAGCTCCTACTTCGAAGTACAAAAACAAATCCGGCACAATCTAAAACATGCGCTGGCACAGTCGATCAATACAAAACACATCCACAAACATATCAAGTAAGATTTAGCACCCTGGCAGTCTCCTTCCTTAACAATCTGTCATGCCAATGGTTTGTACAAAATAAATCTCTGGCTATAGCGTTTGCATGACATGTGTGATCTGTGGCAAAAGCTCAAATACTCAAATACCGGAATACTAACTTCACATTGCACGCATTTGAAATATTTCATCAACCTTATCAGCGTTTTGAAGCTGAGACAGGGCATTGTGCACGTGCAAATATGTTGCATCACAAAACAACAAATACTCCAAAAGTGTAGACAGGGTTTATTTAATGTTTAATTTAATGCTTGGAACGGAAAAAAGGGTTGCAGGTTCCACGCTTTAATATTGAAGTGTCTGAATGATTGTGCAGCAGCGCTATAAACACTAAACACTTACAAAACCCTTTACACATTTTCAACTTCTTCCAAAGTGTTCTAGTAAAAATCTCAAAAGCAGTTCTAGAACATAAGCTCTGTGCCCATTTGCTATCACACACACACACACACACACACACACACACACACACACACACACACACACAAAGGGCCTCATCACAAGTTGGCCAGTATCCTGGCAGTATTACCACTGGGATACCACCTGCGCTAATAGCATTACTGCCACCCGCTCCAGTGCTAATAGGGATGGGTGGTAATGGGTATTTCCCATTCCCCGTTGAGTCCAATGGGTCATTTTTGGCACAATTAGCATGTGCTAATAGCACTGCGCGAATTGTGCCCAGAAATGGGCATTTTTCAGGTGCATTTACCCCCAGATTGGAGCTGGGGTAAATGCTACCAGACTCATGTTCGGGCGGACCCTTAAATGTGGCAGTAATAGCATTACCACCGCATTTAAGGGCTACTGCCCAACTCGTGATGAGGCCCTCAGAATAGAATCTGGCGCTACCAACATCTATGCGCTATCCTATCTGACATGCAAAACCACAGAGCATTCTAAGCAAACCATACATTTTCAAACACTTAATTAAAAACGCATAGCTTTTTAGTTTAGAAACGCATAGCCTGCCTCAGAAAGGGCCTGTCTCAGAAAGAGCCTGCCTCATGGCCTGTCTCAAGAAGATCTGCGTATCAATAAATACAGTGACAAAAGCCTTATCAAGCTTGAATCAAACCTCATAGATTGTTAAAACCACAGAAACAATAGATTAAAGCATTAGATAACAGTTCTAGAACATAAGTTTCATGCATAGAAATAGAATCCAGCCTTCCCAACATCTATGCGCTATCCTAGACCACATGCAAAACCACAGAGCATTCTAACCAAACGATATATTTGCAAACACATCATTAAAAGCACATAGCTGTTTAGTTTAAAAATGCAAAGCAAGGGCTTGCCTCAATGCCTGTCTTAAAAAGGACTGTCTATCGATTAATACAGTTAAAAAAGAAAAGCTTGAATAAAACCACTGTTAGGCTCACCTGGTATCCATAGGGACGTCACCCAGCCGGGTTACTCGCTGGTATGCTTCTCAGCTTTGCCCTGATGTGGTCTGCGGGGAAGGTTATTGTGGTAGAATTAGGCGTGCTCTCTATCCTGCCTTCTTTGCAGGGGTGTGTTGTCTTTCAAGGGCGAGTGCAGTCCAGTTACTTCACTGACGCCGGCCCGTTTGATATTGTTCAGGTAGGTCATATTACTGTTCTTTAGTTTTGTTGTTATCCTGCATGCCTTTCTTTGTTTAAAATGGCTCTTTTTTCTCCCTTAGGTATGCGGAGCTTCAGCGAGGCAAACTGGCTTGGTTGAGCCCCGCTGGTAAATGATGGCGCATTAAGAGCGCTATGATGCGGTAAGTAAGCGCTATGTGCAGCGCTGCAAAGTCTTGCCTTTGCTAACCTGTGTTTTACTTCCTTGTAGGTTGCGGTGTTCTTCAGCACGAGTGGAATGTCCGGAGTGGTGCCAGCCGAGAGGTGACCAGCCAGGTAAGCCTTTTGAGCAGTTCGTAATTTGTTAATGTCTCTACTGCTTTCTTTAATGTTGCCTCTATCTTCCTCTTTCAGGTCTTTCTGTCCGGGAGGCGTGCAGATTCGAGGAAGCTGTTCTCAGTAGCTGCGAGTGTTTAAAGATGAAGACTGCAGGTAAGATGCTGCTGCTAATTATGTTCTTTTTGTCTCCTTGCAGGTTCTGCTTCTCCGAGGTCCAAGGGAATAGCTGGACACAGTGCGCATCACGTTGCAAGCTGCAAAGTAACACGAAGCGTGTTGTCTTGCTCGGGTGTGGTTTAAATAGCCCCAACAAAATAGTCCAGGTAAAGTAGTCCCTAGGCTACTACACCCAAAACACTAGACTGCATAGCTTGGTTCTTATGAACCAAGCATTGTGGATGCCTCCATGTTGGCTGACAATACAAAAAAGTCGTTCCCAAGCACATTGTTTTTCATGGTGTATGAGCCTGGCACCATAGGCGCCAGGACTGGCGCCATGAGGGCTTTTGAAGAGGATGCCAGGCTCTAGAGGCCCGAATCCTGACTCCACCTGGCCAATGGGTTTGCCAGAGGGGGTTTTGGGCGAGGGTCGTGACAACCACATAAATGGTAAAAAACAAAAACAATGCATTAAAGTATTAAACTACCCCCAAAACATACCTTCTTGCTTTTTAAAAAAAATACAACTCTGAATAAACAGCAGGCCCAGATTCCAAACAGCAGGCTTTGCAGGAGTTTTCCCAGTGTTTACAGACACAAGATCAAATCTAGCTGAACAGCAGGCACTCCGGGGAGAGCTGCAATCAGCTCTTCCAAGTCAATTAGTTGCCACTGCAGGGAATCATCAGGCATGTGCCATGACACGAGGGTTGACACTACCCCTGCTGCCATCAGAGAAGCCCTTTTAGAGGGGTGAAAGCTCAATGCTGTTTAATTATCAACAATGCACAGATGTATGTATTTTTGTTTCGTTTTCAGAAATTGGGTTATTATCAACAGAAGCAGAGCATTCTATTTCAAGCATGCTGTGTCCTATGTGCTACAACAACTTCGAAAAATAACCTCATCCCTGCAGATGCTTCCTGGGAACAATGCCATTTTTCTTATCAACAGAACAGGGCATGGTATTTCCCGCATAATGCCTCCTATGTGTTATAGCAACATCTAAAATTAAGTTCAGCCTGCATCTGCTTCCTGTGCTGGCCTACAGTCATGAGTAAAGAATAGCCTTGCTAACGACCATTAGTTTTAGTTGGTAAACATTGTTCATGTGTATTTACATGGACAGTTTGTTTATACAGCTGGCACAAACACCCTGTTTTCTGGCAATCTTAATTTAAATCTCATCTGTGCTTTCTGCTGATGCGGCTAGAATACCTCTCTATGAGTCACCAGATTCCTAGGATTCCACAGGCATTGTCATAATATAAAATCCCTGCAGTGTTGATTCAAAGCTCTTTGGTGGGTCACAAAGGGACACATCGATGCTGCACATGAGTTGCTGTAGACCCCTTAGAAACAATAGTTTGACATTTGTACAGGCTCTGGGAAGCACACTTTACTTATAAAGTAAACTGCTTTTCATTATTTACACTCTGTATCAAAGCCAGTCCATATAAGATTGATATACATTTTTATATCAAAATTGATATCAACGTTTTCGGGAAGTTTATATACAAAAATATAAATTAATATTTTATACAAAAACATCAATTTTTATATAAATGTCTATATCAAAAAAATATAATTTTAATATTAATTTTTATATACAATTCCATACAAAAAATATGACTTTTTAATATTGATTTTTATATTATTAGTACCCGGCGAGAGTCAGGCAGAATGCAACATGCATTCTGATTGGTTCTCACCGGATCATTACCCGGCTGCAAATCCCTCGATTCTTGGCCGGGATTCCAGCCGCTTTGTCCACGGCGTGGGGCGTGGCAGCCTCTCAGCCAATGAGGAGGCTCGAAGTGGGGTCATCCCCACTCTGAGCCTCCCCACAGCTGAGAAGCTGCCTTCGCCCCTGCCTGGGACTCAGGTAAAGTTTTTTGTTTTGTTCCCCGTTCCTCCCACCTCCCTGTCCTCCCCACCCCACTTACCTTCTGCCTCCTTTGTCCACGGCGGGCAGTGTGGCAGCCTCCAGCCATGTGGAGGCTCGAAGCGGGGCCATCTCCACATGGCTGGAGGCTAACATCGTCCCCCGCTGGGGGTTCTGGTGTGTCTTTTTTTTTTCTTCTTTTCTTTTTCCTCCCTCACCTCCCAACCCCACTTACGTTCTTCTCTGGACACACTGGGAACATTTGTGTTCCCAGCACGTGCGCTCCCGATGGCCGCCATGGAAACGGAAAATGGACTCTGTTTTCCCTTTCCCGGCAGCCATTTTCTTGGTCATAATTTTTTTTGGTCCCCAAACACTCAGGCCTATAACTATGGGCCCCGGGGCATTACCTGACTCAGTAATGCCACTCGGGGCATATTGCTTAAATAAATGTCAAAACATATTTGTTTATATTTTTATGTACCTTTTTAAATTAAAAAGATATCAAAATTGCTTGATATCATTTTCAGCTTCATATACATTTTATATAAAAATGATTGGAGTTCAATAAAATTGCTATCAAAATCTTTGGGGGGCTTGTCCCCCATTTTCTTTCAGATCCGCCAGAGCACCAGAGGACCACTCTGGTGGTGACAGTGCGTGGTACAAATATCCTTTAACATTAACATTAACATTAACATTGTCAATTTGATATAAAATGTATATCCGCTTGCTTTCGCAGCAGGCGCAACACTTCTGTGACATCATCAATGTGCCACTCTGCGAAACCATAGATTCTCAGTCCCTGTCTTCAAAGCTCCCTTTGCTCTCGGCACTTGACAGAGCAACATTGGCGAGTACCACTCCCAGCCGCTCCCATCTATATATAGATTTTTGTCATGGATGGCACTCTGTCAAGAGTGGCAAAGGGCCCCCAGGTAGGGTTTGGGTGGCTGTGCTGATGTAAGGTGACAGATAAGTACACACACAGCAGGAAACTCATCAAGAAAGAAAAGTAGGCAACTGTAGTTGTGAACAGAAAGGGGCAGGAAATACAAAGATACAAACAAACTGGATTCCCTCTTGGGATGTATGCAGATTTGGAAAAAGAGTGTTCCACGGACCTTTGGAAACTCCAGCCTTCTGCACAGATTACTATCACAGAGGCCCACACTGTCTGCTCATGGCTGGGAACAACAGCTGTGGGTGTCTGTTAAACAGAAAACGCGACAAGGGACGGGGCAGAGGTTGCCTGCCGGAAACCAACAGTCAAGCTCTGTACAAAGGATCGACATAAGACACAAGAGAGACAAGAACAGAAATAACCAGGGACAAGAAGTCTAAGAGAAATCTAGCAAAAGGGAATGAAGGAAGAAACAGTATAATAGAAATGGGTAAACTAAAGGGGAGGACAGAGGAGTCAAGGAAGAGAAGGACAGGGATCAAGAACAAGGGGTTGCAAACAAGGAAGAGAGCAAGGGAGCAGCAGCCAGGAAAGAGGGGGGCTGCAAAAAAGGAAGCAGTGCTGCAGTACCGAATGACACAAGGTACAGAAAAACTGTAGTGGATTGCAGAGGACTGTAGTAGGCTGCAAGGCAGAGAGTCCAGAGGAGCAGGACTGAGAGCTGTAGTAGGCGGCAGACAGAGAGCCCAGAGTAGTAGGGCAGCAAGGAGCGAACCCAAAGGAACAGGGCGTAGAGGCAGAGAGACAAGAGGGTCAGGGCTGAAAGCAGAAGAGAGTAGCAGACTGCAAGGCAGGGAGACCAGCGGAGCAGAGCAGCAAGAAGCGAGCTCAGAGGAGCAGAGCAGCGAGGCAGGGAGCCCAGAAGGCTATGGCTGAAGGCAGCAGAGTGTAACAGGCTGCAAGGCAGGAAGCCCAGAGGAGCAGGGCTGTCAGGCAGGGAGACCAAAAGGCTAGGGCTGTAGGTAGCAGGGTGTAGCAGGCTGCAAGGCAGGGAGCCCAAAAAGAGCACTGGAACAAAAGCAGGAAAATGCAGTTGCAGGAACAGCATACAAATTTGAGTCAAAAGGCAAAAAGGGGATGGGAGGACTCTTGATGCAAGAGACTGAGCTCCTGCAGGCAGCTGCTTAAATATCGCCCTGCCCTGTACTCAGGCAGGCTAATTGGCAGCACCTGGAGCAGCACACCTGAATACAATCTGCCTCCTCCCTCTCTGGTCCTGAGATGGTGGAAGCAGCACTGATCCCTAGGGCTTCTGCGGATTGTGGTTCCAATGCTGACGAATGGGAATGGCCAGGAATTGATAGTTGTAGCAAGGTGCATTGTGGTACATGTAGTTAGTTGAGTTAAATAAGAAGGCAGCAAAGTCATGCAAATGGGAATTAAGTACCAAAGTGTGAATAGGGGTTGTTCCAAGAGTATTCTGAAGATAAATGAATAACAAATAGTCCATGATGCTTGCCAATGTGTGCACCCATGGCGCAGGCATGACAATTTTATATAAAATGTATATTCACTTTATATCAAAACAGATATAAATTAGAAACCACTTTCATCCAATATACATTTGACATAAATTCGATATTAAAAATGTGTTAAATACTTTTTATATTAAATGTATATTAAGTTTATATCAAAGCATATCAAAAGGGGGAGGGACTAAGGCCAAGAGCTGGGAGCGTGGTCACCTGCCAAAATGGTGCCCCTTTTACTACTCACCCCTTTCGGCCAGAATATGCATAATTAAAAATTGTGTGTGTACAGCTTTAGGAACAGCCCATAATATGAACCCGTGCAAAGCTGGTTCTGCAGCCATCTCATCTTCCAGGCATGGCATGTCTTATTCCATGTGAACACCTTATTTGGGGATGATTGCATGACTGCCAAAATTGTTTTTAAGAAGCATTTCTCAATTACTTGAGCTTCATGTGTGTTTCCATAGTCCCATAATGCAGCTCCATGCTTGGCCTCTGCCCCTGCTTTACCACTGTAAAGCATTCTTATCAGATCCAGTGGCGTTTAGTTTGACATGGCCATGAATCACCTCACCCCACCTAATGCCTACTTAAACAGAGTTGCTTGTTTGGGTATCAGGTAAGAATGTCCCATTTCATAATGTCCCTATACATAATATTGCAGGGAAAAGCCATTGGCGACATTATATATGGTGACATCATGTATGGGGACGGGTTGCGGGGATGTCCCCTGCTTCCATTTAACAAAAAAAAAAAAGTGAGGGATGCAGGGGTGTCCCCCGCATGTTCAATGTAAGAATGTCTCTGTAAAAAACAATTATTTTTTTGTCACGGGACATTTTTGCGGGGACATTATGACATGGAACCCTTGTTTGGCTAGGTTCTCCACTGGTTTCAGATTAGGAGTGATGCATGTCCCCAGATAATCAAATGTGTTCACTCTCTGGATTATCACACTATTGCTCTACATCTCCTTCATCCTCAGATTTATTTCTTGTGGAATGGCAAGTCATTACCACCGACTTTGTGGCATTGACTTTTAAGTCTAGCGGGTTCATACAATCTGTGTACGCTGTGATACGGGCCTGTTATGCTCGTGGCATACGAGTGATAAGGACCACAACATCGGCATACACTAAAACTGAGAATAATCTCTCCTATTCTCCGGACATCAGAAGTAGCCTGCATCAGGGCATTGCCTAATCCATTAATATACAAAGAAAACAATAAAGGGCCATTACACATCCCTTAATTGAAAATAGTTTGTACAAAGTTGGTTGGTACCATTCCGGACACAAGCTTGGGTTTTTTCATGCAATATGGCCAACAGAGTAACAATCTCTACTGGACAGCCCTGTGACCTGAGGACAGCCATCCCAGAGTTTATTTCTATTCACCTTGTCAAAGGCCATGCTCAGGTCCATAAAGGCCAGATATATTGGTTCTCTATTTACATATATAAAGTTGGCCACAATCAAATATAAGCAGTAGTTTGTTTGTGCCTACACCTCTTTGCGCCAAATTTCTGATGTGAATGAATAAAAGTACGTAGTCAAGTTTCTTCAAGTATATTTTCTTAATTTATTTGATATATGTTCTGTCCATATGGATGACACGTGTTTCGGCGTTTCATTGGCGCCTGGACCCCCGATGCTTGAGGCATGAGCAAGAGAATTTTGTAGCCCGGATTTGAAAAAGGCGCCAATGAAACGCCGAAACACGTGTCATCCATATGGACAGAACATATATCAAATAAATTAAGAAAATATACTTGAAGAAACTTGACTACGTACTTTTATTCATTCACATCAGAAATTTGGCGCAAAGAGGTGTAGGCACAAACAAACTACTGCTTACTTTACAAACGGAGCTGAGGGACTCTATGTCTCCGTGTTGACCTACATCCTTGCGACACAAGAATAAAATAATAAAATAAGAAAACCATTGCCAACCTTAATAGTACTAACATACGGGTCGCGAGAGTACACTTTATGAGATCCCCACTCAAGAAGTTCCACACAATCAAATATAAGTTCAAGATTTGTTCACTTGTACCAAGCCCCTGGTAGAGTCCTAATTGAATGTCTGAAAGGATACCATTAGCATTAATCCAAGATTACATTTTTCCCCAGAAGAGCTCTACCAAATATTTTGAATAAGGTATCAAGGAGTGAAATCTGCCCATAAGAAGCCAGAGCATCTCTTGGACCTTTCTTATATATTGGTTGGATCACCGCCTTTTTGCAGGACACAGGGAACTGCTTTCCCACACACATGGCATTAAAACAGACAGTTAAGTATCAGTGCCCATGAATCAACATCCTCTCTAAATAAACACATTGGGGTGCCTTCTGGGCCAGGAGAGCAGTAAGCTTTTGGTGCTTTATTGCTTGGACTTTGTGTAGAGGAAGGCCAAAGAGTAGGCTTGAGCAGTATTCCTTTTCCCTGAGCACGAGAGTGGAGGTTAGAGTTTTTGTAGAATGGCTAGTAAAAAAGGCAGATTTTCCAAATGTTGAGAAGGATAATAGAGGAGCGAAGGCAGCGGTAGTGATGAATTGTCTGCAGTGGTAGGTCACTATCAAAGAGGACCCCCAGTGCAAACCTTGAGTGAGGGAGGAAGAAGGTCAGGTGGGAAGGAGAAGGGAGATGGAAGGGTAATGGCACTGGAAGTCAGAAGAACGTTATAACAATTGTTCTGGTCAACCTGCTGCTGTATCTCTTTTTCTGAGCTCGTTAAATAAAATCGGGAACACCTGTTTTGCCACTGGTTCATGTTACACCTCTCAGTTGTCTTCATTGTGTCTTGCTACCCCTAGTCACATTGTTTTTCTCATCCTCATCTTAACTGCATTCTAGATATACCTGATGTACTCCTATCCGTAGTCCTGGCCTCCTTTATGGCCTGACTGAAAGCTGTTTAGCAAAGTTGTTCAGCATGCTGCATCCCACCCTTTCACAGGACTTACCAAATACAACCACATCTCCACAAACTTCAGACAGCTGCACTGGTTAACCCTCCAAATCAGCATCACCTTCAAACAGGCCTGCATCACATTCAAGGCAATGGCACATATCTGCCCTACCAGGCTGAACAGCTCTCTGGAGGCCTTTGCAGCACCAGAAACCACAGCATCCAGAGACTATAATCTAATCAATGCATCCAAGAAATAACCAGAAAACAGACCTTTTTCCGCTAGACATCCTGTCTATGGAATAATTTACAGATTGCCCCATCTCTCCTGCTCATGAAGAGGAGACAACACGTTGTTGCTTTCTAGCTATGTTTGCAGTATATGTTAATGTTAAAATACATTTGTACTGCGCACTATCACCACCGGAGTGGTCCCCTGGCGCTCTGGCGGCTCTGAAAGAGGAGGTGAGGTTGAGTTAGTGGGAGGAAGCAGGAAAAGTGCAAGAGTTCAGTGATGTTCTGTTGGCGGCCTCAGCCCGGTGGGTCCGTGGGCTGGGCCTGGGGTGTTTGCGGCCGGTAGTCGTCGTGTACTGTTGTGCAAGACTATGTGTGTTTTTGTTTTGTTGTTGCAATGTAGTGACGTTTGTGCGGTTTGTTGTGCTGTAGGTTTTGGTTGTGTTTGGGTGGAGTTTGAGAGGTGTATGCAGAAAGGGAAATTGTCAGTAGGGTTTGTTAGTTTGCGTCTCTATCCTGAATTGAGGCGCTCGGCTTGTGTAGTCTCCCCTGATACGGCTCTGTCCTGATCTGGGTCCGACTGGTATACAAGGTTCCTTACTCCTCTGGCCCCCACCTCTAACATGCTCTCTCATAGCTCCCCTTATCCTCCCTTCATACTCCTGTGGCCAGTGCACCTGCCAATGTCAACCTCTCAGGTAGTGTGGTGATTGCCAATTCCACACTACTGTGGTACCTGGTGGAAACTAAGGGGTGGGCGAAAGTGTTGGTGGGATTGTCTGGGATAGTTGACTCAGTCTCCGTGCGTGCCGCCTATGTAGAAGAAGTCCAAGATGGAAGAAATTAGGGCTATAAATGAGTCATCCGGGATCAGCGCAAGATTCCAATATACATTTATGATAGAGATCTTACAGCAAATGCCACTTCCTGCCGATGATGGGTCGGGTTCCCATGTGATCGAATTTTCTTGTACAAGGAAGTTTGATGAAACTGATGTCAAGAGTTTCAAAGTACTGCCCAGTTTCACTGCTGTGAGTAAACCCGCCGATGGTCACCCAAGTACTCCCTTCACAGCCGGGACAAGAGAGAAATCAAAGCCATCCAACATTGGCGACTTCCTCAGCCACGTATCTTGTAGGTTGATTAAGTCAAACTCGCCCAAGTTTAAGTTTCTAGGTCGTGAGAGGTGGGTAAACCCCCTAGTGTTCCAGGATATAAGTTTCAGCCTAGCGGTATTGGCTGAAGAGGAAACCACCAGACGATCTCTTGTTTTCTGATTGTGGAGCTAGGCTGCTAAAATGAAGGTTAAGACGCCAAAGTATCGGCCAGCCGGGACAAGAGAGAAATCAAAGCCATCCAACATTGGCGACTTCCTCAGCCACGTATCTTGTAGGTTGATTAAGTCAAACTCGCCCAAGTTTAAGTTTCTAGGTCGTGAGAGGTGGGTAAACCCCCTAGTGTTCCAGGATATAAGTTTCAGCCTAGCGGTATTGGCTGAAGAGGAAACCACCAGACAATCTCTTGTTTTCTGATTGTGGAGCTAGGCTGCTAAAATGAAGGTTGAGACGCCAAAGTATCGGCCAGCCAAGACCAATCATAGGTGGGCAGATTGGGTCTTTTAGTGGGTTCTTGAAAGTGCACGTTTCCCACTTGTTGGGACGAAGAGTCTGACTTGAATGTCACATTTATTTTGAATTCAGGACCTAGTGATCTTCAGGGAGTCCTGGAACAGGGGGAAAGGTTTAGAGGCAGGTGTTCTGTTGCCCCTCCAAGGGTTGACCCTCACAGCGATTGCACTTTGTTGTTGTGGGATCGGAGTTTAACATTGGTGCAACATGACAGGTTAAATCCCAGTAACAGCAAGCTTTGTGTTGAGTCCAGCAGCATGTTTTTAACCACTGGAGACGAGAGATGGAGGAACACTGAATCCAGGCGTTTGTCGTAGAATTCAATGAGTTGGAAATCGGAGGACCGTAGCAAACGCAAGTTTGGAATAATTCCAAAACCCCTCTCCAATGTCAATGATCAGTTTCATGGGTTAACCCGTTTCGCACTTGCTCCGATGCAGGTGGGCCGGTTGTCCCTGGGGTCATTACTTTTATCGTCTCCCACCCTACCTTGGAGTTCTTCAACATGGTTTGAGCTTTTGGGCTGAGGGGCTCAGAAGTTGGCAGCAGCCTGGTTTCTACACCATTAAATCTCCGTCTGACAAACACTCCCTCGGGAGAGTATGGGTGGGTAGATTGTGTTCTTCCTCCTCCATGGACAGCACTGCTGCAACAGACCCCCCCAGTATTGTCGGGGTTTAATGTTGGAAGCCGATAGGTTGAAGGACACGCTGTCAGCAACAAAAGGCGTGTGAATCTGAGCTTTTATCATGATGGATTTTACTGATGCAGGCAGCGTGACCAGGCTAGCCCCTTCAACTGGGGTGTGGGGTGCTTCAGGTTCTAGTAGTCCGGATGCATCGACTAGTGTTTCATTGTCCGGGGGAGCCAGCCCTCCCATGAAAGCCCTTGTTGTACAGGGGAGCAGAGTGGTGGGTGACACATGCGCCATCAGGTTATCAGGATGGTTTAATGCCATTGCTGGTTCTGTCGTGGGCTCTTGCTGGTTGGAAGTATAACTCGCAGCAGGAGTAGAATTAGTCAGACGGGCAGGAGACCCTGTGTCCCACAAAGCATTGCGCGACTTGGATAAGTTCAGAGAGTTTGTAATAGTGGAACTTTCTAAACATGCAGCAGCCGACGAAGAACAAGTCTGTATAGAAGAGTTAGTGCCAGATTGTGTGAGGTTGAAGTTTTTACTCACCACCCGGGTGTAGAGTACCCACATGCAGGGACCAAGGGAGGACCGGTCGAAGCAGACTGCGTTGGAGTGCTGGGTTTCTTAATTCTCACAAGCCGATGGGTCGAGCTTCAAAGATGCACGGCCACATCCATCGGCCACCAGACACTCTGCAACACTATTGCTGGATTCTTTGAGGTAGCAAGCATGAGCGGAGGCGGAGTCCCATGAGGAAGACTGCGAAAACTGACTCAGCGGGTCGGATAGTGGTGAGCTGAAGTCAGCAGCAGTCAACTGAAAACAAACTCAGCGAGTTTAAAAGGCGTGGCAAGTATCCGTGGCAATATATGTCAGCTGGATCAAGAAACAGTGAAACAAAGTAACAGAGTGTGCGTCGACACCAGACACTCTGCAACACCAAACACTAAGCTTCATGGCTCCCACCCCTCAACCAAACACTGTGCCTCATGGAGCCCACCTCTCAACCAAACACTATGCCTCCACCCCTCAAAAACACACAATGCCCCCACCCCTCAACCAAACACAATGCCCCCACCCCTCAACCAAACACAATGCCCCCACCCCTCAACCGAAAACAATGCCCCCACCCCTCAACCAAACACTAAGCGCCATGGCTCCCATACCCCAACAGACTAACAAACATACACCATGCATACATACCCATATAGGCCCGAACCGTGCCACCCCTAACTCAGCATACAAACTCACAAGCATACACCATGCACCCATACAGACCCGAACCCCCACATCTCAACATACACTGCACTTGCACACAAAAACATACATTCAGGCAGACCCGACAACCCTCCCACCACCCCTGCATCTCAGCATACACTGCAGTTGCACACAAACAAACATTCAGAAAGACAACACCCCCCCCGCCATTACCCTCCCCACCCCACCCCGCCCCACCCCGGCATCTCAACATACACTGCACTTGCACACAAAAACAAACATTCAAAACAAACATTCAGGCAGACCCGACACCCTCCCCCCTACATAGCAGCGTTCACTGCACTTCCACACAAAAACAAACATGCAGGCAGACTCGACATCTCCTCCCCACCCCCGCATCTCAACATACAAGCAGGACAAAGACCCGACACACACAAACAAGCAAACACCCCCCCACTCCAAAGAATCTGTACTTACCGGACATGTTGGAAGGCAGGCTAGCTGGAATGCTGGTGAGGGTTCTGGTACTACGGCTGGTGTGGAAAGGCCAAAATGCATCAAGCCTTATTGACCACGCCAGCCATAGTGCTGGCCCTCCATTGGTGCAGCACACACGCACTACGTGACTCGTAGGAGCTATGTGGTGCGTGTGCACTGAGCCAATGAGGGACAGTATTTTGTCCGGCCCTGAAGACAAAGACTTTCCTAATGGAGGGCAGCCGATGCTGCTTGCGGCCCGCACTCCATTAGGAAAGTCTTTGTCGCTAGCAGACCTGACAAAACAGCATGGCGGGCCGCAACTGGCCCCGAGGTTGTGCACCCCTTTTCTAGACCTTTCTGAAGCCTTAGATCACATGTTTCTACTAGACAGACTACAAACACTAGGAATAAAAACCACAGCCCTTTCGTGGATCTCTTCATTCATCTCTAACCGGTGGCAAATCATGCACCTCGACCAATTCACATCCATATCACGTCCAGTTTGCAAAGGTGCTCACAAAGGAGCATCCACGTCACCGCTAATCCTCAACTTCTACATACAACCCAGTCCCGCAATCATCCGTTCGTACAACCTTACCTGCTACAACTATACAGATACCCAGATCATCCTCAAAAGTCCCAAATTCCCAAGGATCCAGCTACCTGGACCAGTCATCATGCCTCTCTGATATTGAACACTGGATGATGAGCAACCACTTAATCCCCAACCCTGGGAAAACCAAAATCCTACTCTGCAGGAAAACCTCCCTCATCCCCCAACCGATCCCTTGGCCCGAATCACTAGGACAAGCACCGGCACTTTCAATAGATGGTTAAAACCTTGGATGCAAATTTTCCACCAGCGTTTACAAAACAGGTTTCTTTCACTAACGTATCCTCAGGCTGATTTTCCCCTACCTCACCTATCCCCACCGACTCTCGGCCATCAACTCCATCATTCTCTTCTACCTTGACTATGCAAAGAATCCAAAATGCGGCAGAGTTCCTTCTCCTTAACCTTCCCGCCAGAGAACACATCAGCCCCACCCTGAAAATCCTCCACTGGCTCCCTATTGCTTGACACATCACCTTCAAAGCCAGGTGCATCACGCATCGCGCAATCCACAACACAGGCCCTGAATTCCTGCGAGACAAAAATTGTCCCATACCAAGCTTCCAGGAACCTCAGATCTCGAAATGCATTTCGCCTAGTGATCCCACCACACAACTCCGTAAGACTTGGCGGCTCCTCCTCCTCCGTCCAAGTGCCAATCATCTGGTATTCCATCCCCTTACACAGTCGCAACATAGAAAACCACCGGAAATTTAGGAAGGTCCTTAAAACCTGGCTTTTCCCAATACTCTAGGCCACTGCACCTCGTATATATATAAGCTACCCACATACCTACACCTGACTCTTTCCAGACTGTTAATTTTATAATTATGTTTATCTGCCTCCTTTCTGACATTGGAACCAGTAGATACATGTTCACTTTCCTTTTATCCAGCAAACACCTAGTCAACACAGTCTTGCATCCATGGCAGCCCTTGAAAAACACACAGTATAAAACTTTTCTAGCACCTGTAGACCTCACTCAGAAGAGTACCTGTTTCCACTGGAGTCATGCTTATTCATATACACTATGCCTTGGTATTTACTCCGCTCCCTACGGCCCCAACACGCTAATTACATTTGAAGCCCACGAAATGTGCCCATTTATTTGTGAAATCCGTTGCCACTCTCAGACCTACACAGTGTGACTCATCCACAAGGGATCTCTTCGCTAGTCGCATCTTTATTTGCATTTCAGTTGCCATAGCAGCCTGCTTCCTAAAGTGCCTCTTCTCTTTCTGATTGTTTAACTAAGCATCCTGGTTGCATTCGTTCTTTCTCTGTGTGCGTTCTTTAAAGTTCCTTGTTTACAGCATTGCAGCTTTCTGCGCTGTGCTCGCTTTGTGCATCTTTGCTCGGCTTCTCATATGTGCTTACTTTCTCTAACACAGTGAGCATCCACGTCTTGCTGTTTCCCCTCACAGCCCACACTCTTAATTAAGGCCCATCCCACAGCTGCAACAATCTGACTGATTCTGGAAAAAGGATGCCATGCATCGAATGATTGCAGGTATGACAGGAAAAATGGCAGCTTTAAATACGATAATGCACTCTGCATAGCACAGTGTCTGCTACCGCTGTAATGAAACCGTGAACAGCTCCTTTCATGCATTTCGCAGCAGCCACGTGCCACTCATAAGGGCTGCTGTAGAAACTTGGCACCAGGGATTGTCTAAGGTATCAGCACAGGGAAAAAAAACTAGCATCACTTAAAAAAGTGTATTGCAATGTATTTTTGCTCCATGGTAAAGTTCCCTCTCAAACCATACTGTTCTGCCTTAGCGTGTCTTTTTTTGAACTTTATTTTAATTTGTTTGTGGTAGGGCAATTATTGTCAGAGTGCTGGTGAAACGTTTCATCTGAAGGGAAATGGTCTTCAATGGTTGTTATTAGGGGCATACCGACATTCGGCACCGAATAAGTATTCTGCAGATTTCCGGCTGAAAATGAGATATTCAGCTTCGGCCAAATACTTAATTAATTTTCACTGGAAGCCGAATAGTTTCTCCTTCGAAATAAATTATGTACGGCTTTGACTGCGTGCCTGGAGCCATTCAGGCATGTCATGTTAATCTTTCATAAAGGATCAGCAAACAAATGTTTCTGTCACCTTTCTGTTTGAGTACAGGCAGAGCAGAGGTGTGAACCCTTCATGTGCTGGACAGACAGACTTTAATCTGGTAGTTTGCTGGGGAGGGGTGAGCTGAAGCAAAACTCTCAGTGTTTTGAATGTGCAATGAGATGTCTCTGGTCTCCCCTGTATTTTGCAGTTAAAACCCATTGAGCGGGAACAATAGTTTACAAAATGGCTATTGGAAAATTGTATTTTCTTTAGAGGTTTATTGATTTCCTGATGACCTGTGTGAGTGGTGTGAAAGTTACATTTTCCAATCCCGCCAACTAGTGATCTAAGTAATATAATTAAGTGGATTAATATAACTGTTGCCGCGATCCCAGGAAGTTCCAACCCCTGAGTAAAATAGCTCAGGGGTACTGTACCTGCAGCAAAGAACTGTATTTAGCCTGCAGGCCAAGGTTATAAAGCAAGTAAGATGCCTGAGTGAGAAGTGACTATCACACCACGAAAAAGGCCAAACATGAGCTATCAAGTTCCTACCGAATATCCACTAAGTTTTAACACACAGGAGAAAGGAAGCCACACCACTCAACAGTTGTTCATCCATGCTACTACTAGCTAAACTTCTCAGAAAAAATGAACTGTCACGCTATGAAGGTATATATCCCTAGCAGGTGCTGGTGGGATACCTATCTAGGAAAGGGATAGTAAATTGAACTACACTGAACTGTCTCACACTAAACAACCATGCTAGTACCCTTTGTTATTTATTTAGGCATATCTTTTTCTTAAAAATCATACAGCCTACTGTGTTCCATAGAGGAGCAACCGAAAAATGTATATATTAGCTGGTCTCGTTATCTTAGACTACTGCTTCTGTGCAAACAGAAAAACAAATGCTTTAAAATGGGAGCAGAATTGTGAGAATACACTAAACGTATTAACATCTCAGTTCTATTTCTCAAGAATACCTGGTTCTTCAATTAAAAAAGACAAACAATTATCTCCCAAATACATAGAAGTTAGGGTATCACAACAAATAATGAAATCCCTTGTTGGTCGATCGGTTTCAGCAACATATGTCATTTTAAAATTGCATTCATCAGGACTGAAACGCGTTTTCTTATTAGAGTAAACTGGTACTCCCTTGTCAGAAACCCCCCTCAATTTAGGTCAAGCCGTATTTTATATATTTCTTATTTTCTGTTGTGTTTTATTCTGTAGGGGAGACATAAAGAAAAAGGACAAACCAAATGTTTTTCTTATTTTATGGAAAATGAGAAGGGGAGGGAAACTTTTATTATATGAAGACCCTAAGCTATTACTTACATCTCTTTATAGGGGGATTTCTGTCTCAATTTCTTATTTTTCTTCTCATTCATATGCATCATCGTTTTGATACTTTTCATTCACCTTTATAGAGAATAGCCCGATTAGTGGAGTGCCTTATGTTAATTTTATTTGTGTAATTATGGTGTCGAAAGGACAATGAGAACATACAGTCTCCTTGTGTGCCACATTCAGAATTGAAATCATGCGTGGGACTGTGCTTGTGTCACAGTTGTGCTTGTAAAATTGAAACATAGGTTATAATTCCTGCCCCCCCTTTGAATTGGGTAAAAGTGACAGATATTAGAAAAGACTGTGGGCCTCATTACACGGTAGGCGGTAAGGGTTTACCGGTACCGGTATTTTACCGGTACCGGTAAACCCTTACCAACTTACTACGAGGTCCCTTTGCGGGTTGGTACATTAACGCCTGCTTTTAGCAGACATTAAAAAACGAACCCGCAAAGGGACCGGGGTGCTAATTAGGGTACCGCAATTTGCGGTTCCGTAATTAGCGCCTTCCCCATTCCCATTATGCACTATGGGGCAAAAATGGGAATGGGGAAGGGCAATGAAGGAAGGAGGAATTACCGCCTTCCCAACCTTGGAATAGGGCGGTAATTCCCCTTTCTTCCAAGGCGGTACCGGTAAATTACCGGCATGAACCATGGCGCTAACAGCGACATGGTTTACCGCCTACCGTGTAATAAGGCCCCGTGGCTTTACAATAGAGAGTTTTACAAAACATCATTTTATCCAAAATGCCCCAGTTTGTGAGCGCAGAACTATTCATCCCATCACTAGAGAGTTCAAAAAGAGGGATATGTGTGTAATAAAGATGAGGAGATACTTGCTTACAATTTCGAAACATTGGCTCAAATGGATGTACAAAAATCAGCACTGTTCTTTCCCTATAGGATCAGCTGAGAACCATGGAGGACTCAGTGCTCCCAATATATTTTATCTGGTGTATTTTACCTTGCCCCAAAACACCCAAAAATATACCCCATGCGAAAAATAAAGAAAAATACTATCTTATAATGAAAATAAATTTTTCAAATGTTTCATATGCTCTCAATATCACAGGTAGGAAGCATGGCTTTAGCATCCCAAAGGTTTGAATTCAGTAGCACTTCAGCAGGGTGCTTATTGATGTAATCACTACCGTTGTATTTCAGTGCCTTGCTGGTGTCAGAAGGCTAAAAATGGGCACGGCCCAAAAGGAACATTTGAAGTATGAGTAGACACATCATAGCCTCCCCTCACAGTGATTGCTTTCATGCATACTATAGTTTTGGGCTAGTCTTAGTTACTTGAGTCCTACCCAGCAAGCGACACCTATCAATGCACACAAATAGAAACTGTGCTGTTGTTATTGAACTGTTTATTTTCTGATAATGTATTCCTTTCATGGTGTACACAAACATCTTCTGTACACAACAAAGAAGAGAAATGCAATAAACAATGGATGTACATATTTTAAAGTGTGTTTTTAATTTGCAAAGTGTTTTTCTTGTCCACATACCTATTTATTAAAATGTCAACTATTTGAACAATAGTGAACTGTGCTCTGCTTTTCAAGGTACTGAAGTACAGTACTTATTTCTTGTTCTTATAATATTAAGCAAGTGTTTGAAATAATATTGCAACCAAGGTACCTCTATATTTCCGCTATCTCTCAAGATCACATAGTCCCCGTCCTCGTTCCGTTACAGTACATCTGTAGGAGTTATCTTTCATAATACAGACAGCTGGCACACTGCAAATAATGGGGGAGTGGCAGGGTGAAAGGAAATAACAAATATGGTAAAAACATGAAAGGACTAAATATGTAAATTGCTCAGTTTTGCGTTGAGAACAATTACCTGAAAGAGAAGGTAAGTGAATGGAGAATATCCTATTGTGTACCCTGTTATACTAAAACGAAAAACTCCTCTAGTAGAAAAGGCACATGACATTGCAAACACAATTTAGTAGCTGGCCTGTCAGGGTTTGCATTCACAAGGGTGAAGCAGGTCCTCTGTGTGTCATTTTGATTTTTGCAGAAGTCTGGGGAGAGAGGTCTTTAATACAGATTAAATAGTGTAAGGTTGCAGCGGGCCAGCCAGAAGGCTCATGAAGACTCTGGACATGATTGGAATCTCATATTTTTACTTTACATATGCACTGTGTTACATGGCCCACTCATGCACTCATGTAGTTCTGGTCTCCACGTGTCCTCTTTCCCTACCCAAAAAGTAGAAGTACCTGTTCCCAAAACCTCTTCCTGTCTTGCGCCAACAACAGGAAGTTGAACCAAGGGGTCCTTAATCAGTAACATGTCATGCTCAGGATGGGATGCAGAATAACTCTTACACCAAATAATCAGACCGACTCAGGAAGTTGGTAAAGTCTCATCTGACTGTTTTATTATTAATTGTCTAAAACATGCAGTTACAAAGGACATTGACGATGTTCGCTCGAGCTCTCAAACCTTTTACATAAAAAAACATGTTTATATACTAAACATACATGAAATCATATATGTGGCAAACAAGATAAACCTAGGGTCAGTTGTGATTGGCTTGAGGGGAACATCTAGTATACTTTCTATTAGGGATCGAGTTGTGATTGGGTCTCTACATTCAGGTGGACAACTTATGACCACCTTTTGTGCAAGTCATCTTCATCAGTTATTAGATACAGGATATATCATTGGCTCTTCAAACTATAAGGCCCTTTATTAGGTGAGGCCCAACAAAGCTAAAACACGTGTATGGGGTTGCTGTTGGTACTCTTGTTCAGAAGGGAGTTGCCATAGCATTTCGGTGCTGGACTGCCCATATGGGCAGGACAAAGACTGATATGAAAATCTTTATTTCCCATCTGTGAAATGTACAGTGAGTTAAAGTGTGGCTGCGGACTCTTGAGTGGGTACCTTCCCAAAGAACAGGTCAATGAGCCATGTTCGTTTTCGCAGAGTGGCTCCTATGGACTATTTTTTGATTATTTAAGGGACTTAGGTTTAGTCACCCTGAGTTTCCTTGGGTCATCCAGAAGTGGACCCCTTGCTCACTGTGCTTAGTGAGGCACAGCTCACCTCACTGATGAGGCCCAACAAGGCTGAAACACGTGTATGGGGTTTATTTATTTATTATTTATTCAAATTTGTTGAGCGCACATCAGCCCAGAGGCATCGTGGCGCTTGTTACAGACATCTTAGTTGCAGAGGAAACCGTAGTTACAAGCAGTACATAAATTACAGGGGAAATATATACAATAGCAAGGCAAGGGGTTGTTGTTGGTACTGTTGTTCAGAAGGGAATTGCCATAGCATTTCGGTGCTGGACTGCCCATGTTGGCGGAATAAAGACTGATATGCAAATGCCTATTTCCCATATATGAAAGTTACAGTGAGCTAATGTGTGGCTGCGGACTCTCGAGTGGGTACCTTCCAAAAGAACAGGTCAATGGACCATGTTCGTTCTCGCAGAGGGGCGCCTATGGACTATTTTTATACCCTTTATTATATGGCCTCCTACAATTGGTTGGCATGCTCGTGCCCTTCTGGAACATTCGACTCACTAGCAGCACGTGAGATAGCATCCCAAGCGCCAGTGGGTGGACTTGACTGTGTCTCCCCACTCAATTAGCCCAACATCCATAATCACCCATGCCTTCTGACATGTAGATTGTCTTTGAACTTGCCTTGCAACGTATCCTTGGTCCTGAGAATATATGGGAGTGTGAGCATGCTCTTATCTCAAGTCTAGAGCTTCATGCCCAGTTTCGATTTCCATCCATACCCCATGTGACAGGAGACCGCAATTCGGCTCCTTTCCTCACATGTAATTGTATTAAATTAATAAAACCTGGCACTCATGGTGTTTCTTCATCACACCTTAACAAGGGACGGTTCAGTTTCTCACATTCACTGGTCTTCAAGCATAGATAACCAGTTCTTGGCCACTCCAGCCATTGACACCAGGCCAGACAGCCTCCTTGGTCTTTCCTCGATCTTTAGCTGCTTCCTTGCTGTGAAACAGCTCTCCGATCCTTCTTTCTCTGTGGGTCTGACCTTAGTAAAATTGTGACATAGAATGTCCAGATTCTATATAATGGTGGCACTGTCTGCATTCTATTCACTGCGTATAGCCAGCCTTTATGATTACTTAGTCTACCTGCATTGCTGCATCTGGACAGTTTTAAAATGGCTTACATTTTCTGCAGTGCTTTTCACACGTGTAATCTTCACTTCGCACAAGACAGTTACTCAATTCCTTTACTTTGTCATCATATTCTAAAAGGTCTATACATTCTCTTCTTTAGCCACTCTTCTCAGTGCACCACTCTTGCTTCTTGTGATATCACCAACTTCTCCTTCTCTCATCTTCATATTCCTTTAGGGATCTCCTCCAAGAGATGGTCATCTCTACGGGGATACATCAGATATGGTTTTCTCAATGCATACCTTTTCACAAAGACTCTTCGTGGGATAGTCACGATCACTTGTGTTGTGCATGTCGTTACTTCTACCTTCCAACATATAGGAATGATGGGGGCGGGACATCTTGAAGAGGCATTCAGCTGCTCCACTTTAAAGTGGTGTCTGGTGAGGAAAGACAGACCTCTCAAGGACACTCAACGAGGATCAACATACCCTCATTTCCACACTACCCTCTGACTATAAAGATGCCTATGAACTGCTTCGCATTTACTCAAATATTCCAGGAGGCTGTCTCAAGCTGCGTCCTGATTTTTGCACCTCTTGTGACTCACGTTTTACATTTTGGTGATCACCTGTTCTTCAACTTGACGTTAAGCATGTTTTCACCCTTCAGGCATTCTTCAAGCACTTGATGTTTCTGTGATTCTGGGATCTCTGCTGTGAACATTATTCATTTGATTAGTGTGATCGTTAGTGGGGTAAGAACAAATGTGGTATCGGATTGCAGCGTTCTCTCGCACTAGCACTTTGATTTCTTCTCTCCGGATGTAAGGCTAATTTGTATTTTTATTGTTTAAAGCGCAGACCTAGCTCTAGGGCAGTGGTGAGTTGTACAGAGTGTGGGTGGCCAATATTTTGGCTGCCAAATGTACTTAACAGTAGCACAGTACTGTGAGGTCTGTGTGTCGGTATATGCATCCATTGGAATTCGTCCTTGGTCAGATGTTGTTGAAAGAGACTTGTTTTGAGAGGTTTGCAAAATTGGAGAATTGTGGGGCATTCTGACTCGACACCAGTATCGAGTTCCAGAGGGTGGGTGCATGACAAGAGAAGGATTGCTTGTGGGTCCTCTCTTTGCATACGAGTTGTAATTCAAGCCGGTTGGTAGATTTGCTGCTCAAGGGACATATGCCACCGGATATGTTGAGCTTAGCCACCAGGTATGATGGTGTGTTACTCGTGACTGCTTTGTAGATGATACATGCAGTCTTGAACAGTACCCTGGCTTGGAGTGTAAGCCAATGTAGTTTGCGTAGAATGGAGATAATTCAGTCAAATTCCTCTCTTCCTGTAATAATATGTGCTCTAGCGTGGTGGACTGCTTTTAGGAGAGCTAAGTGAGCAGCTAGGAGCCCTGTCAGGAGAGCCTTTCCGCCATCGATGTGTGAGATCACAAGAGTCTGCACTACGGTCCGGAAGTCCTGCGGTGGGATGAAGGGCTTGATTGGTCAGAGGGTAGAGATTCTGAGACAGGCTGTTTGGGCCTTCTTGGCAATATGTTTCTGGAAGGACAGGCTACAGTCAATGCTGAAGCCTAAGGATTTTGCTGAGTCTGAGAACTGTGGATCAAATCCTTCTAGGCGCATATCATTGAGCCATTATTGGACAATTTGTTTTTTAGCGGGCAGACCGATAAGGACAAATTCAGTCTTAGGTGGGTTTAGTTTGAGGTAGGCAATCGACATCCAGGACTGTATGATGGCTAGGTATTCGCAGACACAAATGATGCCCTGCGCACTATTTACTCTCATTTACAACTGATTATACTCCACGTATTGGTCGATGGCTATATTGGGATCTTTGAGGAGGGTGCCCAAAGGCTCCATGTAAACGTTCAAAAGGATTGGTGAGAGTATGGAGCCTTGAGGGACACCACAGGAGACCTGGAGTGAGTTATAATGCAACAAGTACATTTGAACAGCCTTCTATCTGCCTGAACCAATTCAGGGCAGTGCCAGAGAATCCCATCCTGTCAGCAAGGTGGGAGAGAAGGATGTGATCATTAATGGTGCTGAATGCAGCCGCGATGTCAAGGAGGACAAGGAGGCAAGAGTCACCCTTATCTATGATTTGGAGGACATCATCCACCATCTGGGTGGTAAAGAAATTATCTTTATTCTAATTATTCTACACTTAGAATGGAACCCTGACTGATAGTCATTTAGGGGGTGAAGTTGTACGATTCTAGTAGTTGTGTAGTGTAGTTGTGTAGTAACTACTCTTTCCAAGATTTTGCCAATAAACAGTAGGTTTGTAATGGGCAGGCAGTTGGCTAGGTCATCTGGATCTTGTTTTTCTTTTTGTTATTTCAAAAGAGGTTGTATCAGACCAGTTTTGAGGGTGTCTGAGAATTATCCTTCTTTGAGGGAGGCACTGATGATGCTCAGGAGCTCACTGAGCACCAGGCCCATCAATGGTTTAATGATGGAGGCCAGAATTATATCAATTATATTGTCAGAGTAAGAAGTAGGTTTGAGGGAAGCTTGTCTCTTCAACTCTAGGCTCAGCACAGGAACCATCAGAGATACCCCTTCCCACCTCCCAGCGCTCACAGCGATGAGAAATAGGAACCCCAATTCAAGGTCCCACGCCAGTCACTCAACCACAAAGGTGCTAAACACAACCAGCCAGAGGAAAGACTCCAGCTTCAACTCCAGGGACCCTCCTCTCCACACTGCATCGCTCTCCAACTCGAATTATAAAGACAACCTCAAGATCCATGCCAATATCCAAAGGCTAAACATATAATTACCATCCCCAAGAGACTGCTCACACCCCCATACCCTCACCCTCCCAAGAACCG
The DNA here is from genome assembly GCF_040938575.1 of Ambystoma mexicanum. NCBI lineage: Eukaryota > Metazoa > Chordata > Amphibia > Caudata > Ambystomatidae > Ambystoma > Ambystoma mexicanum. The sequence continues at coordinate 773,487,821 of NC_090931.1, forward strand.
CAACAAGCCCCCATACTATATGGATCCCTCATCAATGCCAGGTTCCTGGCTGCTCATGCTCTGGACATCAACAACGTAATCATAACCTTGAACCTAGACCTACTGGCTATCGTAGAAACATGGCTTCACCAAGCCTCTGGCCCTGCACTATCACTAGCACTCCCGGTCACCATCCTCAGTTGTGATAGAACAGACTGTCAAGGGGAAGGGTAGCTCTCATACACAGGGATTCCCTCTGGATAAGACGCCTCCTCAACAGAAGGCCACTGCGAACAGCTATCAGTTAAACTTTTCACCACACCTACGGAGACCCTCACCATACACATCATATACCACCAGCCAGCTTCTTCTCCTACTTTCGAGGATAACCTTATCCACACCATAGGGGAAAACATCAAACCCACCACTAGAGCGATACTATTAGGAGACCTCAGCCTAGGCCTCCATGACCCATCTGACCATGCAGCAACAGGTATTGCCAATGCCCTTGCAGACCTAGGCTTCATACACTGCGTCACAACCCCTACACTTCTCAAAGGCAGAACCCTGGACTCTATAGCCGACACGAACAGCGAAATCACCATCACCTCAAACAATCCCTGCCCTTGGTCGGACCATCATGTCATTGGCTTTATCTTCACCTCACTCAAACAAACCCCAACCACCCCTCCACCACTACCACCTACTTGGTAACGAAGCTCAAACAAATCTCCAAAAAATCTATCTCCCCCTACCTCATGCCCCCAGCTTTGGAAAAACTAGCCTCAAACTACCCTAAACATCTAACTGAGATCTACACAAGCACCTTAACCAAAGCCATAGACTCAGTACCCCCACTCCTCCCCAGAAAAACAAAACCTACAGACCACTGCAACCCCTGGTTCACCCTCGAGCTCCAAGAACTTTGATCACAGAAAAGAAAAGCAGAAGCTCTCTCGAAAAAACAAAACCCTGCAGAACACCCCAGACTGGCCTTCAATAATATTGCTAAAGAAAACAACAACTAAAGCAGCAATCTACAATGTCAAAATAGGCAACTTGAAAACCCTGCATCACAACTCTCAACGATCAACAAAGACGAAACATGGTGCACAAATATACAGAACAAAAGAAGATAAATGAATCAAGTCTAGTCGCATTAACCCTCCCCCATCATCACTCCTCACACTACACCCACCTTTTGCTTTAGAGAAGTCAGAGAGCTGGAAACAGCCAACATCCTCAAAAACCTGAAACCACCAAATGCAAAGAAGACATATGCCCAGCATCAATCATAAAAGACTGCTCAGCAGCCCTAGGCCCATTCATCCCAAAATTCATCAATGCCTCATTCGCCACAAATCTTGTCCCAACAGAACTCAAAGAATCATGGGTCCTCACACTACTAAATAAACCTTCACTAGACCCAACGCTGCCCAACAACTACTGCCCCATCACCACAGAACCTTTCCTGCTGAAAACCCTAGACTGAGCAGCCTACAACCAAATCAAACATCACAGAGAATCCAATCACATTTTAGGGATGCGACAATCAGGTTTCCATACCGTCCATGGCACTGAAACCGCACTACTGGACATTACAATCCAAATGGACGCCTTCCAGGATGAGGGCAAACCAGCGCCCCTCCTTCTACTAGACCTGTCAGCCGCATTCAACCTAGTGGACCAGAAAACTCTATGCCATCACCTTACAGCCTTGGCCAACTTCTCCAAGGAAGCCTCACTTTGGATCGCCTTCTTCCTTATCCCTTAACCCTTACAGACAAGTCAGTGCTATTGCCTCATCAGCAGCCTATACAGCAAAACTAATCAACGCAGCCAGACAATTCCTCAATTCAGAAAGCTGCATGACCATTGCCAGAGCAATCACGGGGGAAAGAGTGGACTACTGTAACATCCTATTTACAGGCACATCCAAAAGGAACTTAAATAAACTGAAAAATAATACAGAATAATGCCATCAGAGCAGCACTGAATATCCCAAGAAGGGACCACATCACAGCCACCAGAAAAAAGGCTCATTGACTCCTAATCAAAGAAAGGATCATCTTCAAGATTCTATTACCCACAAATGCTTGAGCAAGACTGCTCCCCAGTACCTGTCTCAAAAAATTAAAAGAACAAAATCCATTTACCAATAAAATCCATCCATGACCACAAACTGACCATACCAAGAGTGAAAAGAGCCCAAGGAGGGGGACATAAGCTTCCCTACAGTCGCAGTTAACCACTGGAACTCCCTCACAGCAGAACTAAGAGCAGATAACTCATACTGGGCCTTCCGAAAAACCTTGAAAACCTGGCTCTTTGCCTAAACTCCCGCTGACCAGAATGTCACCGTCCATGCACCCCATGTCCTGAATGTCCTGTTCTCCTCTCTCCTAACTGTATGTCCACCCCACTGTATTACTGTTATACCCCTTTTATGAATCAAACTTGTACATAAATGTAACTGGTCTTCAACAGCGCCCCGGTGCCCGAGGGTTTAGGCACTTTACAAATGAACAAATAAATAAACTCTAATCTGCGTACACCTTATTTCTTTTCTTGGGCTCTTGTTTTCAGTCTTTCATATTAACCTGATCTTCTGGAGGTAGCAATGCCTTTGGGGAACTTGGGTCTTGGGTTTCAATTCTTGAATGAGCTTTGATGTACATTTCCCATTTGTACACCACCATTCTTTTGACTCAGGCCACATGGAGGTTAACTTTCTCATCACCAGATAGTTGGTGATTATTATAATTATAATTGCTCTTTTATAAAATGCTTAATGCCATAGAGTGGTTTCTAAGTGCAGGATTAGAATTCAAAGCTGTGTTGTACTGCGTTGTCTTGCTTCCAAGACAACCGTGTTGCCCATGAGCTATCCTTCCTCACTCATTTGCCAGTTTTCAGTGGTCCAAGGAAATTTTGCAAGACTGTATCTGGTTGGCAAGACATATTTGGAGATAAAGGAATGTTTTGTTTGCTAGTGCATTCTCTAAGGTGACATGACACTTCTGTCTTCTCGAGCATGGAGTCTGCTTTGAGGTACCACACTGTTTCGCAAAGTTATTGTGTAGTTGCTATTAATATCTCTGATAGCTTTCCTACGCAATGTTGATAATTTGTGCTTTGATATTTTGATCCTACAACCTCAGAAGGTTATACTCTTCTTGGATTCAGATAGTTCTTTATGGATGTTTTTGAATGCTCTAATGTATTCTTTGCCCTTACCCAGTGGGTAGTGCTTCCTTTCTGATCAGGTCTCCTTGGTTATTAACTTATCAGTTTGAAAACCTCTTGGTGTTTAGGATCCTTGTTTCTTTACTCTGCAATTTGTGTGGCCATATTTGGGGGCTGGGATAACTCCTTGCATCATGAAGTTGATGTGCTCCTCTGCAAATGTGAGTTGCATTGCTTTGTTCTTCTTGAGTGGGTGCCCTGACATGCAGTCCACCAGGTTGTACTCTTTTCCTGGTTTGCGTTGGATTTTGACATCATATTCAAGTATTCTTAGGCCCCACCATTTAATTCTTGGAGGCATTTTAGAACTTGGATTGCCATATATGGTTATCAGTGGTTGATGATCCGTTATAAAGATGAAGGTTTTTTTCTTACAGGAACATGTGATGGAGTTCACATGCCCATACCACAGCCAGGTTTTCATTTTTGGGCTGTGGTTATGTGTTTTTGTGCATCTGTTAAGCTGCGACTTGTGTAGGAGATCATCTTACTTTCTGAGTCTTCCAAGGTTATGTTGGACCAGCATGCCCCCAAGTGCTCTGGGCTTACATCTACAATCGGTCCAGTCCATTGTGTAAGGTCAAAACATGCCATACACTGCCTTTCCAAACTCTGCACTCCTACTTACCATCCAATTTCCCCAATCCATATTAGTCTGTCTTGTGGTAAAGACAATAGAGCTCTTTGATCAGCACGTCATTACACTGGAATTTAGGTGTGGAGCCAGCAAACACCTGCCTGTCCTGGCACACCAGTGCAATGATTCCACCTCCCAGAAACACCTTGCCAGCCCATTTTTACACACCAATGGGATTGGAAACCTGTATAGCAGCAGATGTCTTTTGTTTTCATTGACTGCTTGTTTTTATTTGTAATTCTATTTCCTCTATTCTTTCTCGAGGATGCCCGCTGGTGTTTTCCCTCTTGTTTAATTTTAAGCGATCCTACTGGGCATTGGACACTCAAAAACTCTGCCTGCACTATTTGGGCCCAGATCGCTGCTCAGACTTCTGTGCAACTTGCAATGCCCTTTTCCATCAGTCACTACAGACATTTTCTCTACTCTGTGACTGGAACACGTACATCAGTTTGTCCAATTAAAGGAAAAGCAGCCAAATAACCCTCTGTTCTCACGGCCAACCCCACAAAATGAAAATTTCTGAGGAAAACTTCTCTTCACTCATATTAGTGGTGACCCCAAGAGCCTTTTGAAGACTTGTACCAGACTTTGGCTCGAGGTGGTACTTTACTGTCCTGAGAATAGTAACTCAGTGACTTTTTCTACTTCATACCAGAATCCTCTGCAAGATCACTAAAGTCTTGGCACAAGGCTACACACTGGCCTAAGGCAACAAGGAAAGTGGGGTCCAAAAGTGTGCATTCACGCTTGAAGTGCATCACAACATTGTGGGACCAAAATGGTGGGCCATGCTGAAGGACACCACAAAGGATTCAGCACCAGACATGTCTTCACCGCTGGAGCCTTTTCAGCCTTGTTTCTAGCATTCTGACCAAAGATAGGCACATAGGATAGAGCCTTTAAATGTGATAGTGCTACCCACAGTAAGAAGGAGGTCCTTGGTGCCCCACACGGTATGCCACCGATGACTCTGGTACCCTGCTCAACATCTAACGCCTGTACTTAGGGGCCATAAAGGTTACAAGCCCCTGGTCCATGCACCAACGTCAACCCATATGGTATCCCATACCTACATATACCTGAATGCAATACCCTGCCAGTTCATCTCAGTGTTTGAGCAAGATCATGTTCTTTTAGAGGATCAAGAGGCTAATGCACTTCTTGGCCAGGCCTTCCTTTTTTAAGGAGACTATTAAAGAGGTTCTGTCAGAAACCATTCAACCCCTTCTCCACAATGACTGTGCTATCTCCAACTTTAGTTCTGCATTCTCTGGCTCCTACGGCCCCCAAGGCTCAGGATTCTCCTAGTACTCCAGCCACACGTCTGGGGCCCATGTAAGATCAGAATAGGTAATTGCCTTTGTATCATTCAGATAAAGAGGAGCCCCCTCTGCTAGGGGAATGCTTATGTACTCTGATGCCTGGGAATTTTACCAATCCAGACTGCTCCTTTCATTTGGGAGGGACCTCCCAAGACCAAGTGGATTCATCTGTGTCTGATGACACGGAGGAGAACCATGCGCGTTGGCGAAGGCCTTAATTAGAGGATGATTGCAAAAGCAGAGTTTCTGCATATCTCTACCCCCAAGGAATTACCCACTGAGACCAGGGTCCTGTCAAGCATTCCCGGGATTTGCAGCCCAGACAAGTTGGGCATTCCTCGTCAGAGTGATGTTATGGCAGAAATCTCCTCCACAACTAAGAACAATATGCTGGAGCACCAATATAGGCAACTTGCTTCAGAGAAGGCTTGCCTCTCTATTTAACAGCTACCTTCATCATGGTGGCAGTGGTAGCATCCTTCTTCAAAAACACTTTTTCTTCCTTGAATCCCTCTTCTATGTCTGCTGGGAAGGAGAACCGTCTCCTCAATAGTTTAAGAAAAAAGGTTTATTCTAATACATCATTAAATCTATGGCTAGGTAAGGCTGACACCATGTTAGCCGGAGCAAACCTAAAGCTTTGGAAGGAAATCCCTACCTTTCAAATAGATCTTCCTGACTGAGAAGGCTCTTTTACACATAGGCCTGACTGATGCACGCCTAATCATCCAAGATCTGATAGAAACTTCCGTCCATCACATTAACCCACAAGCAATGTGCTTGTGCTGATATTCCTGGTTGCCTGGCTCTGAAAAACAAAATGTACACAGTATGTCCAGGGTTAAATCCTGACTGCCTTTTGAAGAGTCAGACCTTTTTCACTTGAGCACTGACAAAGTGCTCACCAATATAAAGACAGTGACACAAATGACTTGGTCCTGCTTACTAAAACTCCACAGAAGCCCTTTCAGTCTTCTTTGGTTCTTTGGTGCCAGTCAAGGCAATGGACCCAGAGGCACATGATTATTTCAAGGCATTCTCGACCATAGGATCAGACAACCTGATCACACCTGCAGCTTTTCTAGAAAAAAGCACAAGACCCCCCCAATGGGTTATTCTGCCCGTGTCTTCCTTCTCAACACGGCAGAACAAATCCAAGTGACATATCATTCTGGGATTTTTGAGAAGCTGTGTATCTATCTCTGCCAACCCATGGGGCCTTTCTGTTGTCATAAAATATAAGGTGTCCACAATTTGTGGGCACTCCCGCACCCTGTACACCTAATATACTGACAACAAGGTCAGCCATCAATTTGAATAGTATTAGATGTTCATGCTGGGTTATAGTACAATGTTGACACTAAAATCATATACAGTGGACATATACCATTCCAGTACATTTAAGTGAAACAGATTATGTATTCTCACATTTCAACAAACATTATAAATATACTAAAAGAGCTCAACGTGTTTCAGGAAATTAAGTCCCTTCATCAGGAACAAAAATGTGTAAAGTTTTCAAGGTTCAGATACTTGATTCAGTCTTCAAGCTTCAACTTTCGATTTCATCTATAAAATAAACCAAACACTACGGTCAGTATGGATCTAACATTCTCAATTACTTTAAATTACTCATATGTGTGTCTGTGCATAAATGTCAGCTCAGTAGATGCCAAGCAATATGACTCTGCTTACTGGAGATCAATAGATTCTTCTCAACTTGATGTCCACATATAGGGTCACTATCATCTCTGCTATTCTAGAGAATATATAGAGGAATTATGTTGTGTTTGTCAACTATTAAACACTCTTAGGCTCATACTGGCCTATAGGGCAATAGGCCCATGGCCTAACCAAAACTACAAAATGCTGGTGTCGCCAGTTTGTTTGGTTAAAGTGGCTCACTTTTTTGGCCAATTTGGTATTTATTCTCATCTAGATTGGAGATTTTGAAACCTCCTGCTTCCCTATTTTTTCAAAACCTTGATCCTTTATATCCTCATTTTGATGATGTTAAATTTGGAAAATGAGGTAAGAAAAGACTCCAACTAATTCTTGGCTCTACGGGTATTCCATAAACATTTAGAACCTTTACCTAATCAGCATTTATGCATTCTTTGTAGATGAGGGGACCAAAGAGAAACAATAGGATGTCAATGACCATTCCGGGGCATATTTTACAGATAAAACACTGCTACACTCCAATGGCGCACAGTTGACAAACACGATGCAATATCTCGATATATTTTATAGAATAGAAGAGATGATAGTGACCCTATATGTGGACATCAAATTGAGAAGAATTCATTGATCTACAGTAAGCAGACTCACATTGCTTGGCATCTACTGAGGTACATTTATGCAGAGACACACATATAAGTAATTTAAAGTAATTGATAATGTTAGATCCATACTGACTGTAGTGTTTGGTTCACTTTATAGATGAAATGAAAGTTGAAGCTTGAAGATTGAATCGTATCTGAACCTTGAAAACTTTACAAATGTTTTCTCCTGATGAAGGTACTAGATTTCCGAAATGCGTTGAGCTCTTTTAGCATACTTATATTGTTTGTTGAACATTGAAAATAAATAATATGTTTTACTGAAATGTACTGGCTTGGTATATGCCAATATCCACTGTATATGACTTTTAGTCAACATTGTACTATAACCCAGAGTGAACATCTTATACTATTCAAACTGTTGACTGACCTTGTTGTTAGTATATTAGGTGTGCAGGGGATGGGAGTGTCCACAAATTGAGGACACCTTATCTTTTTGATCGCACAGAGCGACTTTTGTGCCAGAGCCTAATTTTTCTACCCTGCACCCATTAATCTTTCATAAGATTTCCCCACCAACTCTAAAGTAACGTCTTATGAATAAGGTGTGTGTTCCCAACACATCTCTGTACACCTTTCAGTTGTCTCCAGGGGTTAATGTGATCCACTCCCTCCTGTCCACCTACTTCCCCTTGACCATTTCAGATCTCTCTATCTCTCCTTTTCTATTTCTCTCTCTCTCTCTCTTGCTCTTTCTCCCTCCCTCTCTTTATCTGTCCCTCTCAGATGCTCCCTACACACTACCTGGATTTCACTCACCTGAACCTTCATCTTCCCTTAGACAAATTCAAGCTATCCATGCTTGCCCAGATTCAGCCAGCTGTGTGGGGGGTAGGATGGTGTGTTTTTTTTAATTCAGTAAACCAATTCGACCATCTCATAGGAAATAGCTCCTACTTTCCCTAGTGTGGAGGCCTAATCGCTGCAGAGTGAGTCATAGCGTTTTGCTTCAAAGCAGCTCTGAAAGTCTTCACCAAGCTTATAGTGGCTAATACTGCACATCTTCAGCTGAAGGACATTCACATGAATCAGTATCTAGATGACTGGCGTGTGTGTACTGCATGAACCAAGGCAGCCATGAGCTTCCTTCAACACCTACTGACTTTTTTCTACAATCTAGAACTCTCTGCCAACCAGAGCAAATCAGACCTCTACCCAATCAGATCATCAAGTACGATGGTTTCCTCCTGGTGTCTGAGAGCACCAGAAATTCCCTATCCAGGGGAATTAAGGGATGAAAGGAGCCAGTCTACAATTGTTTTGCAGCTCACAAACCTGGTGCTTTCAGAAGCTCATGGACCCCTTATTATCCCGTGCCTTAGTGGTCCTGCTGGCGAGGCTCAATTTTGAGAAGGATTCAGTTTTAAAAAAGTTCACAAAAGCATCCCTGGTGTTATTCTCCTGCGCAGCGCCGCACTTACCTGGGAGCGCCCGGCCTCCACTTAGCTGATCTCCGGTACGCAGTGGTGTCTTTGGCCCCCTCGTTAGCGATTGCTGGGCACTGCCATACATTATCAGAGCCTCACGGATGTCACGTCTTCTGTTACGTGACCATGCATGCCAGTGCAGGAATTGCCAGGCAACCAGACCCCAACAACCTCCTTATTGTGCTGAGGCATAAAAGAACAGGAAGCGCCCAGCTTGGCGCGTCTCAACACTCTAGTTGGCTATGCTGCCTCGCTTTTTCTCGGCTCTACATACACCCACCCTGATTTCTTGCCTGGTCTCACTCTCACTTTCTGTTTTACTCCCTGTGGCCTTCTCTACCTTGCCTTGTTCCTTGCTGCCTGCCCTCTGGCTACTACTTGTCTTGTTGGGGTCTGCTCTTGTGCTTACTGCATTCTATTCTTCTGTGGTGCCCCAGTCCAGTGCCTTGCACTGTTCCTGCATCACGTTAATCTGGGGCACCCTCTTGTGGTGCAGGAAGTACTACCCTGCACCTAGCCCCTGATCCATTGTTTACTGCAGACAACGTGACAACCCCTGCTCAACAGTGTTCATGCTGAGGTACGCACCAGCACTCAGGACTGCTTGACAGATTGAGACGCCTCACTCCAGACACCGCTGATATGGAGGCAATTCAGGAGTCACGGGATGAAGTGGTGGCACTTCGCCAGGAAACTGCAACCCTTAAACAAGGGAATAAGTTGTTAAAAGACACTATTGCACAACATACTCTGGCACCTCTGGCAGAAAGCACTATGGCCTCTTCTGGATCTATCAAATACGATAGAGACCAAAGGACCTTACCAAATTCTGTAACCATTGCCGAGTACAGTTTCTATTTCATCCTGTGCATTTTTTTGAGTGACAGGGGCAAGATGGGATATATCCTAAATAATTTAACTGGAAATGCCCTGGCTTGGGCAACACCTTACGTATTGGCTAGGAGCCCTATTCTGCATTCTTTCGCAGACTTCGAGAAGGCTTTTCTTGAGGTATTCCAGTCACCTAACACAGCATCCATAGCCTAAAATTGTCTTCTAGACATCAAAGAAGGATCACTGAATATTATCCTCTACATTAGCCGGTTTTGCCAATTGACCAATGAAGCCCTATGGCCAGTAGAGACTCAAAAGACATTGTTCAGCAGAGGACTGAGAGAGGAATATAAAGACAAGTTGGTCCATGCACCAGAACCTGTAACTATTCAGGCCTCGATAGACCAAGTAATCAAGATAGACCATCACCTGACAGAAAGATGTACAGAATTCAGGCAAAGTGACTTTAATAGGCCTGTCCACTCCTTCTGGGGATGTTGGGGTAGAACCCATGCAGCTGGGAGCTGTACAGGTTCCCCTATCTGAGACATAGAGGAGGAGATGATGAATCAACAACTTGTGCCTGATTTGCGGCGATGGGAGTAATATTTTCTGAGCAACTGTCCCGTGCGACCCGCGAAACCAGGGGGAAACTAACACGCTTGTTGTCAGTCGGGAAGGATTCAACAAGCCCAATCATTTAGCCCTGCCTTCGTATAGGTCTACTGCATGCCAGGCCGCCTCATGCATTATTTGTTTTGCAAGTGACAATGTCCTGGGGCACCCACAAATGGACGGTAAACACTATGGCGTTGGTGGATTCGGGAGCCTCCGGTCACTATATGGATGAGTGATTCCATGAACAGCAAGAGATAAGACCCCAACCAAAGTTGCACACAGCAGTGGTTGAGGGGACTGATGGGACACCTCTGGCCTCAGGCCCTCTAACTCATTAATCCGAACCTGTTAAGTTAACCATTAACCAAGATCATGAGACACTGGCGTTCAACCTCATTCAGTCCCCCTCCTATCCATTGGTGCTTGTCCTGCCATGGCTGGTCTTCCACAATCCCCACATTAAATGGGCTACTCAGACCATGATCTTTTGTTTGGACTACTACACAAGAATGTGTTGTCCTGTCTCTCAGCCTTCTTCTAGCCAGTTTTCCCTTACCAATTTGAGTCTAGTTCAGTAAATTTCCTGTTGTCAGAAGCGGCCTTCGGAATATGCTGTTCAGACAAGGTTTTTTTGTCTGCCGGAAGACATCCACTTGCCCCATCACGCCCCTATGATTGTGAGATACGACTTCGTCCTGATCAACCAATCCCTCATGGTCGTGTATATTTACTTACTCTACAAGAACGTGAAGTACTGCAGCATTATATCCCAGATTGTCTTGAAAAAAGTTATATTCAACAATCTCAATCTCCAGCAGGTGCACCTTTATTTATGTGCCCTAAAAAAAAGGAAGGAACCCTTGTTAGGGAGAATTCTGAAAATGTGCTAATTTCCGTTACCTTTTGAGACCCCCCAGCAACTTTGCTGGATTTCTAGGATTTTATTTTATACCTGGAAAGAGTGTTAGCCTTTTTTCCCACTCTTTCAGGTATTTTTGAAGTGTGTTTTACTTTCGTGTTCTTTGGTTATGGAGTTTTAACACACCTCCACAAGCATCATCTTTTTCTATGTGTCAGACAGCACCTTCAGTGCAGTAGCACAGGGTTGTCTTTCAGGTTTAAATACCTTTTCTGGGATTGACTACCATCCCCCAGAGCCTGTAAAGTTAAATTGACTTTACTAGCCTCTTTAAATTTACTGACCCAGCACACACTATCTTCCTATAGAGTGCCGGAGGGGTTGCCTACCTTCCCCTGAGTCAAAACACTCATGTAACAGTAAAATGTTACCCTTTCCTACTTTAAATGGTTGGTGGCAGTGGTTTAGATCAAACTACCATGATTTTTCCCAACCGCTAACAACTGGTCCGTTTGTCCGTTGGCCTTTGGTGGGCTTCAGTGCTGAAGCCCTCCTCTGGCGCCAGGGTGTCTGGGGTGGACAGGATGTGAGGGAGGTGCCCGAAACTCCCTGTGCTTAGTCTCCTAGGAGACCTGAATGCACTCTGGAATGATTGGCTGGCTGTCCGGCAAAGACAGCCATCCTGCTGCGTGAGTGACAGCCAGGCTGGAATGAATGGGGGGAAACTGTTTAAAATGCAGGTCTCTGGGACTTGGAAAGCAGAGTCAACCACTGGAACTAAAGAATCAAAGAGGAGAGGAAGGAAAAGGACTGCTGCAACTCCTGGATGACCGGTGAAGCCCTGCTGCAGGTCTGAATTGCCTGAAACTCCGACGACAGAGAAGCCCTTCAAGGTTAACTTCTTCCCTTGAGTTTGGTGGGAACAACCAACTCGCAAGCCACCTGCACACCGTCCCTATCTGGTTGAATTTTCATCAGAGTGCTGTTGAAAACTGGATAGCCAGAGAGAAGGAAACCAGCTTGTGGACTTTAAGGCACTCACACCTTAAACCGATGTCTTGCTACAGCTTTTAGCCTCATCCCTGGGCAGTGCAGGAACCTCCCGACGTCCTCCTTCTTGTCCCCATGACTGAAGCTCAGGAACAGCGAGATCTGCTCGAACTGCCAGGAACAACTGCCTCAGCTACAGCTTTCTTCATTGACAAGGTGCTGTGCAAACGCGGTCAGGAAATATTTTCGGCCATCGAGAAAGTGCGTGAAACTTTCCTCAATTTCGAAGGCTTGTCCTTCCCTAAACATTCGTCAAACTTTTCTCCTAGCCAAATCCTTTAAAAATTCATGGCAAAGACTTAACCGTTATATACCAGAACTGTGTTATCCTATACAAGAGACTCTGAACCATTGACTTTGGCCCAGGCCTGTTGAGAAGAATTGCTGGTTGTAGTTAACTGAAACCCTTTTCCCTGCCTATGAATGTATTTGGGCTGTCTATTCTTATAACCTTGTCTTTTCCCACCTTTATTAAGTATCTGAAGTGCCATTTTGCTCCCTCTTCATTTTGTAGCTAAACTTGTTCATTTACTTACCGATTGGATTTTTGTGGTGTATTAGTCTGTGATATTGAGCTGCTTATACAAGAGTAATGTTTTCTAACTGACTGAGTAAATAAATGTTATTTGAATCACTGTATTTGTTGGTCCTTTGTGTAACTTCTTCTACTGCTCACTTAAACTCTTGAGATAAGTCTGGCTGCTCAGCCATCGCTACCACTTTACTGTGTAGTACAGACTTGTACCAAAGGTGAAATTGTGCTTACATTTGTAGTCCTAATTGCCTTTAGTGGTCCCCAAGGGTACTGCAGGTGATTCTGCCTAACACTGGTGTACAGTGGTGAGGATAAAGTATACTTGGTACATTTAGAGTGCTACTTTTACTTTTGTTCAAATAATCCTGCCAAGGCAACACTAGTAAAGGAATTGTTTTATCATGACTGATATGGAAACCTACGGACATGAGACCCTAGTGACTTTAACTGTCGATCAATTGAGAGATATGTGTAAAGCTAGGAAACTCACTGTAAAAGGCAAAAAGGTTGAATTGATAGAAAAGTTGTTAGAATACCAAAGTCTGAGCAGTTGGTCTGAAGCCCCCACACCTGCAGCAAATGTGGAAAATGTTGATGAGGATGATAATATGTCAGAGCCCAGCTCTAATATTTTGGATGAGTTAGATGAGGCAGAAGAGTCTCAGAATGTAGGCCCTGCCTTACCTCTACCTGCTCATAGACCTCAACCTTTGACCACAGGGACCCATCAGGTCCAGACCTATGTCCTGAATTTGTCTCACTTGTAAAGATGAGACTGGAGTTAGAATGTAAAAGAATCCAAGCTCGAACTGAAATAAAGGATCAAGAGCTTAGACTCAGAGAAATTGAATTGAATCATGCCCTTGAAATGAAAAAGTTGTCTCTTGAAACTGGCTCTCTACCAGAGTCTTCTAGGTCTTCCAGTCCTAAGAGGCTTCGATTGCCCAAAGATGCAGTAAGTATGTATGAGATTAAGCTTGATATTTTGGATTGGTTGGCTGCTTTCGAATGTGACCATGGGATTCAAGACATTACAGGGAATCAGCTGATTCCTTGGCTTTTTTCTAGGCTACCCCCTGTTGCAATTTATGTGGTAATGAGGTTGGGGAATATAGACAGAAAGGAGTATGAAACTGTGAAGCTAGCTTTGATAGCTAGATTTGGGAAGACCCCTTCTCAGTATCTTAAGAGGTTTAGAACCCTCAAAAAACATGATGGTACCCCTTGGTCTACCTGGGTGACTGAATGTTTGAAAAACTTAGATGGATGGGTTAAGGGTTACAGAGTGAACACTCTTAAGGTATAAGACACCCAAACGAAGCACTGCCATTTATAGTCGAAACAGACATATCTGCCTGTGCTGTTGGCTCTTTTATTCTGCAATGAAATCCTGAGACCAATCTTCACCCTCCCATTGCTTACTATTCTTACCAGCTGGCACCCTGTGAACAGAAATATGCTATTATGGAAAATAACTTTTGGCCGTTAAGGACAGTTTTGCAGAGTGGCGGCACCATCTCCTCGGTGGCAAGTATCCAATGGAGATCTGAACTAATCACAAGAACCTACAGTACATATCGTCCTTGTCCTGCATCCACAGTCCTCAAGCACATTGGGCATTGTATTTTTCACAGTTGACGTTTAGCATTTCTCATATAACTGGTACACAAAACATTAAGGCTGATGCCTTATCTTGTAACTTGGACACCGATGCAATACCTCTCACTGAACCAACCACAATTCTACCTGTTTGGCACTTCATATCAGCAGTCCAGACCTTCTTGAATATGGTGAAAGCGGCCCAGATTTTGGATCCGAAGATGGATACTGTTAGGAAAGATTTCTCTTTACTGCACCTTTCCTTCCATCTTTATGGAACCCCCAAACATTTTGCTTTTATTTTTTAATCCGACCTGTACATTTCACAGTGCAGTTAAGCCTTAAGCTTCACTGTGCTGGCTTTTGCTCATATGTCATGGGGAAACTGGCATGTCCTTTAGGCTGTCAGTACTGGGAAACATTGTTTCCCTTAGTTGTGTTACTGTGTTACTACTTTTGGTTACTTTTGTATCACTTGTGGTAACATTTTATCATTGTGCACAGCAGCTTACACTGCAGTACAATGGGGTGCATTTTTGTTTTGCCCTAGACTAACATTCAGAGGATTTTTGGTTACTCTTGGTGCCTCATTACGAGCCTGGCGGTCCCGTAATGAACAGTACCGGTACGGGACCGGCAACGTTCATTACGGGATGCCCTATTACGAGGTTCCCTTGCGGGACCCGCTCAGAACGTCTGGTCTGAGTTGTATGTATGAATGTTCCCGCCAGTGGTCCTGATTGGACCACCGCTGAGGTGTGTGTGTGGGATAGTCCTGCTGTTGGCTTGCGAGGGCAGTTGCTCTTACCTGGCTTTTAGGATAAGAAGAGGACCCCTGCACCCTTTCTTCAGAGATCCTGCAGAAACCTGAAGGAGCCAAGTATCATGTCCAGTTGTGAGACCCGCGAAGAAACCTGAGACCCAACTGAAGGAGGCCTGATGACCAACTTCTGCTGCTGTCCTGGAGGAGACCTGTCTTGCTCGTGATCTTTAGCAGTCCTGCAAAGGAGCTGCGACCCTTGGAGTGGAGGGACCAACCATTCCTGATATCTGCTCAGTGCCCTGCCAAAGGAAGCCTTCGGAAGTGCCCTGGAATCATCCTGTGGCTGATCAGCTTCTTTGTAGACTAGCGTGCTGCCAGCATAACTGTACTGGGCTTCGGCCTGAAACTTGGGGTATCCTCAGCTAGTTCTACGAGGCCAACCTCTAAGGAATTTCGGCATCGTAGCATCGAGGGGACCTGAGATAAGAGGGAAATTCTGATTGTGGCTGCTGAGTCCTTTTGCGTCACCCTGCTGCAGTAACCACTGTCTGAAATAGCTTACCTGACCCGAGTCCAGTCCTGAGAGGCGTCCTGCATCCAGTTTTGCTGCATTCTTCAATTGAGAGTTCTTGCAGTGAAAGACACCAAACGGAGATCAGCTTGAACCTGCAACCCCAATGAATCGAGGACTGTGACTTTCGGTGGGAAAAGCAATGTCGGACCCCCTATCTTTGTCCTGCCAAGTATGGGGAAGAATTGGAGTATGGGGTGTAAATTACAGAGCTTCAAACCTACCCGTATACTCCCAATATAAGTCCATGGGCTTATAATAATGCTTAATTCAAACATGTTTGGCTTTGCCATTGCTTGCATGCGCAAGACATCTGACTGTTGGGGTTACTTTTGGGCATTAGTCTAACTTGTACCCTAACCCTAAGAACCCTTCACTGGACCCCAGAGACCATATCTGCATTTTTTTCCTGCTTCATAACTTCTGTGGAACCTTTACCTGAACTATTGTGCAAGAGTCCCCAGACAATTTAGGGGTGGAAAATTTTAGTTACGGGTCATCTCTGTGGACCATGTGTGCATAATACTATTCTAACCTTTCCTTTCAGGAGTTTCTGATGTGTATTATGCCTTATAACAAAGTGATGCATATATGTATTTAGTTTATAAGTTCTGTGTGATACCTCTACTTGCTAGTAGTCATTTTTCATAGTGTATATTTGGCCAATAAATATTAACTGTATGTTTATATATCTGTGATTCCCCTTTTGTGACCTCATTGCGGACCCCTCACAACCTCACCACCTCTGAAGAACTTAGCCTAGACTGCCTGTCACTGCTACCAAAACTGGTTTGGCTACAGATTCCCAGAGTTGTTCCTGTCACAATATAGGTTGGCCTTCTATACATCTGTCCACCAGGCCAGAGTATAGAAAATCAGTCCTAACAGATACTTTGAAGAAGTCCTTATTCTTCAGCATTCGAGACGGTCTGGGATTCTATTGTAGTGGTTTATATCTGCCCACCACTGAACTGCAACATTTGATCTTGCAGGGATTGCATGATCCCAAGGTAGCAGGCCATCAGGGACAGTCTTCAACTGTGGATCTTATTTCCCGTCAATATTGGTGGCCCAATATTAAAAGACAGATCCATTCCTACGTATCCACCTGTCCCACTTGTGCCATGCAGAAGGTGCCTTGATGTAAACCTGTGGGCCTACTGCATTCCACCGAAATTCCACCCTATCCCTGGCACACCATTGCAATGGATTTCATTGTTGACCTCCCTTCATCACAAGGTTATACCTGTATACTGTTGGTGGTAGTCTGCTTCAGGAAACTGACTCATTTTGTTCCCTTTTCTGCCTTGCCTACGTCATACCAGACCGCAAAAGCCTTTCTTCATGAGATTTACTGCCTGCATGGGCTACCGGAGAACATCATCACTAATCGAGGACAACAGTTAGTGTCACATTTCTGCACCGTCCTCTGTCAAACACTGGGCATATATAAGGCCTTTGACTCTGG
The DNA here is from genome assembly GCF_040938575.1 of Ambystoma mexicanum. Classification (NCBI taxonomy): domain Eukaryota; kingdom Metazoa; phylum Chordata; class Amphibia; order Caudata; family Ambystomatidae; genus Ambystoma; species Ambystoma mexicanum. The sequence goes on from NC_090931.1 coordinate 773,505,074, forward strand.
TTATCATTCACAGACTAACAGGCAGACAGAGAGATCAAATCAAACATTGGAGGCATATCTATGTTGTTACAACTGTTCCATTCAAACCTATTGGGCTGCTGTTCTGGACATGGCTGAGTGGGCATATAATAATGCCAGACACACAGCCGTATATTGTAGTGAATATTTTTGTTCCTTTGGCCTCAATCCGAATATTCTGCCAATGCCTGCCATGTCTGCTACTTCCTTGCCTTCAGTGGACATCCTGATCAAGAATCTGCAAGATACACATAAGACTGTATCAGATATCTTAGTGCATAGCAAGGCATGGCAGGAACGTTTCGCCAACAGCCTCAAGACACCTGAACCATCCTACTCCGTTTGGGAGAAGGTCTGGCTCAGTACTCGCAATTTGCCTCTACTTAATTGTCCCTGGAAATTCACAACTCGGTTTATGGGTCCTTTTGATATCATCAAGAAGGTGTCTTCTGTGGCTTTTCGACTTGATCTTCCATCCACATGGCATAACCATTCAGTATTCCTTATCAAACCTTCTCTGCCAGATACCTTCGATCCAACTTGTCCTCATCTGGCACCTATTCCAATCGATGGGGATCTTGAATACAATGTTGAGGCTGTATGTGATGCCCATATTTCTGATGGCCAGCTCCAATACCTGATCCATTGGAAGGGCTATGCACTATGTGATCGTTCTTGGGAATCTGCCTCTCAAGTGCATGCCCCTCGTTTGGATTGGCATGTCTATCAGCGGTTCCCCTGGAAGCGCAGTGCCCTGTTTTTTTCTGTTGCGGGGCAGAGTGTTACACTCCACCGGCCCTCCTAATCCTGCGGTCACAGATCGGGAGGTTGGAGGCTGTAGCCACGCTGGCGGGTGCCTGTGCGGTGCCACACTTACCTGGGAGAACCCGGCTTCCACTCTGCTGTTCATGGGTGCGCAGCAGTGACTTTGGCCCTCTCGATATCGGTCACCCGGGATTGCTGGGCACCACCATGCATTACCAAAGCCTCAGGAATGTCACGTCATCTGTTAGGTGACCATGCATGCCAGTTCAGGCATTGTCAGGCAACCATACCCCAAAAACCTTGTTATGGTGCTGAGGTATAAAAGAACAGGAAGCTCAGACACCGTGGTGATACCTGCTCAATGGTCTTCCGGCTCTGGTACGTGCCCGCGCTCAGTACTGGTTCACAATTCTTCATCAGGGGAATATTTATGATGAGGAAGATGTGAATATTCAAAGTGCATTCAGCAAGATTCTAACGGACATATATATTTGAAGAATTATACCCAGATTTTCTGGACAATTTAATTAGTGTGTCAAGAAAAGTTAAAGAGAGGGAAACAGGAAACATAAAGTTGTTTGAATTACAACAATTGATTTGTGATTAGAAATGACTTGCTTTATTTTTTACTACATTGGAATTTATTACTACATATCTGTCAGGAAGAGATGTAGTATTTTTGGTGAAACATGAAGAATGATTCAGGGGAAAGCATTTTGCTTGATCAGAGAACAAGAGATTAAAGCCTGGGACTTTTTTGGATTGTGTTATTTTTGATTTACGCTAGTAATCCATTCCTTTGCCTATTACCTAAAGTATTTTGTTGGATCATTGAAAATTAATGTTTTTTACTGCATTTTATGACACAATTTATGAACGTTGAGTGCACCTTTCTATTTTAGGATTACCAGTCCAACATGGTACTCATCTCTGCCTCTCTTCATGAAGACTATGATGGTTTCAGGACACAAATCTTCTTCAGGGAACTCCCTTCACAGATCTGTTTCAACTAGTTGTAATTATCACAGACACGTCCCTCTGCAGTTGGGGAGCTGCTCTTTAGGACCTCTTGGTTAATGGCTTCTGCACTCCAAGAGAGAAGCTAGATCACAATAACCATTTGGCGCTCTAAGCTAGCTTCCTGGCTCACAGGCCATTCCTAATGATGATCATTAGGAGGGCAGCTCCCATACAAATCGTAACTCAAATGTCATGTTCTACCGATAACAGCATGACAGGGAAGATCCATCTCCCTATTTTGTTTCTCCTTGCTGTTGAGATTTTGTAAATTGCCCTTTTTCATGTTATCCTCCTGAGAGCAGTGAATCTGGTGAGCTAATATAGTGTGGAAGTGGACAGCCTGAGCAACCGTTCAAAAGTTGATGCTCTACGCAGCATCCTTTTCCAGATCTTCCAGCGCTGGGACACTCCATAAATGGACCACTCCTACAAATATCAAGTGCAGGAATTTTGCCTCTTGTAGTAGGTTTGGGCCTGCTTCTCTAGGGGACCCTATCCATATTCCTTAGTATGAAATGTCAGCAAATTCATTATATTTATTCACAAGAATTCTCAAGATTCCGGTCTCCTTAGCAAAAGTCCTACTAAATCTCACAAGGAACACCAATGTCTTACCTGCACTAAAACAACTGCATTGACTTCCAGTCATTGAATGAGTGAAAATTAGTACACAAAATTACCCTCATGAGCAGCCACGCTCAGAGGTTATGTCTGAGCCTGACAATTCCCTATTGTCCAGCCAGATTCCTATTTTGAGACCACAAGATCATAGTCTTGTAGGGTCCACTGCTTCTCCCAGTGTTTCGTTCGCTTCTGCCATCCATTACACATTTTATAAAGTTATAATAAGAAAACACTTGGAAGGGATTTGGCAAAGTTCATAGACTAAAGATGTACAATTGCTTTTGTAGTCACAGAGGGCACACACAGCAGCTGCCCAGTTGGAGTGAGTGTGGGGTACTTCTGCTGCCTCCATTGACATTTTGGCAAGATATCTTAACAACTTGTGTAAATATTGTAAATGTAAGATTGCATTTCAGTCAACACCTCACATACTTCAGAAAGACAGACCGACAGCCTCAGCCATCCTTCCTCTATTCTGTAGTATAAATAGCTATTAGTGGGTGAGACAGAACCTTTCCTGGTTCCAGGAGAACCCCTCTGGAGAACAGCTAACACTTTGTGCATATACTAATATCTAAGATGCCCTCCTCACCCTTGGAAGGACAGCCCTCAGAATGTGGATGCATTAAGCATGGCTGTTTTCATACTGCTCCCATTAATTTTGCTGTGGCACAAGTAAGAAAAACCCCCATGATGCTCTTAGCTAATGAAAGCTGGCATTCCCCACATTTACAATAGAATAACCAAATGAGAGACACTAATGGATACACCCCAGTAGGGAATGAGACCAGGATCAATTGCGAGTGAGGTAAAAGACAAGTCTTTATATAAAGTAAAAATGAGGCACACAGAGGACTCTGCTACTCCGAGAGCGCTCTGCTCAAAACACAGAAAATACACATTATATTAGAAAAACATATCATCTATGATGTGTGCTATAGGGGATACTTTAAGTTGTGCTCATTGGGCAAAGGGGACTGGACATTACACTTTATGTCGGGGTGTCGCTCCAGGATTGGTTAGCGCTGGACTTTTAACTTCTTGAAGCACATTGGTCAGCTGGGCTCATCTGGGAGGGGTGCGGGGTCAGGCGATGTCTGTGTTGCTGTATTTATTTCTATCTATCTCTTTGCCCTTTCAGCCACACACATTTTAGTATTATACATACATCTCAACACACAATATATATCATCTAAACATTTGACCTGAGCCACCAAGAGTGAGGGTACATGGGTCCAAGTGTCTTATCTAACACAGTATTTCAAAAGCGCATTAATCGAGAATGTCTTTGGATCTAACACAGGTGTTTTACTCTTTGTCAGTACAAAAAGAATATATGGCTGCATGGGATTAGCAATATGGGTGAACTGGAGTGGCACATGGGCAAGGGGCTTGCAACTGTTATATCAAAGAAGTGTGGGGTTAGGGGCTTGTGGTCTATATTTCTTTTAGTAGGACTCTGCTAGTGCAGAGGCAGGTTTGTGGAGACAGATGGGTTTTTACTGGGCCTGGTTCTAGCCCGGTCACACACAGGGCAGTGACGTCAAAGGAAGAGAAGAGATACAGTGTTAAGCTTGCTACACTTCACGCCCAAGCTTCCGTGAGAACAGGACAGCCGTGGAGACGGCAGAGGGGAGGAGGTGGGGGGTTGGCATGCTGGCTGTGTGCGGAGAATGAAGGGGCGAAGTGCAGGCTGCCATTCAGCGTTTACATGCGGCCATGTAGAAAATGGAGTCAGTAGTTGACACAAAATGGAGTCTCGCAGCTCATAGGCCATGCAGAGTTATGTGTCATTCAATGACTACCTCACACCTTGGTCAGAGGTGCGTTGTCAACCGCGGGATGGTCATATCATGTGCATCATTAGGAATGAAGGTGGGCCTGGGAGACCGTTCCTTCCTTACATTCCCCCCTTTCGTTACTTAAGTAACAAATAATGTAAATCTTCCAAACATTTCCGTTCATTCTCCTCGGCCACTGCTTCATCCCAAGCTGGAGTTCCCTTTCTCGGCATCCAGGCCCGACATAGCGACCCAAGGCTCTCCCCCCCCTTGCATACTCATCTGGGGTAAAGGTCATGTATATACAGCCCCCGTCCCCATCCAGATCTACCCATACTTTATCATACCATTCTGTTAAGGTGAGAATCACGAGAGTGTAGCGTACCTGTAGACATGGATGAGGATCTTGACATGGCAGCCAGACTGACGACTGTTTTCAGAAGAGTAAATGACGCGGGGTACCGGCCTCTCCACCACCCAAGGTTGATACAGGGTGGAAGATGGACCGACTCCCAACGCCACGGGACGCTCTCTCCTGATTTGCGTGGCATCAGGACAGTGCAAGCACTGACAGGAGAGGCTGATGTTGAATGTCCTTTAACTGTAGAGTCCGAAGTTCTATCCGAGATGGGGTCCCAAGGACTCTGATCAGAGGAGCGTTGAGAAGATGCTGGGTATGGCTGCTGAGCGGGTACAGGGAGGCTGAAGTAGATGGTAGAGCCAGGAACCCGCAAACCACTGATGAAATGAGAATGACAGGCAGGATGTGGTCCAGACTGGTGCAGCAGCAGGTAGTCTCAAAGTCCCAAAAGGGACTGGGTAGCAGCACAGGCAGGAGAGTGGAAACCAAACCCAGGAACTGAACTGGGAAAGGACAGAAAACGGGAACCCAGGAGAGAGGGAGAGACACCCCAGGAAAGGGAACCCCAGGACCCAAAAGGACCTCCAAGCTAGCACAATAGGAAGGGAAGGACCAAGGGCCGCAGAGAGGGCGAGAAACCAGGCAGGAATTCAGAGCAGGAGCGGGCAGAAGAAACAGGGCTGGAACTGGTGAGAAAACAAACGAGCGTTGTACACGATCAGGGAACAACCGCGTTGCGACGCGACCTGCCCCTGATCGAAGCTCTTTTTATGGGATGGCCGGCACCCGAGAGGCTTGAAATGCAAACCGTCTTGTTGCCGGGTGCCGGCACATCCAAAGCGAGGCTTGAAGCGCAGGCTCTCGCCGTGGTGAGGGCCCAATCTACTGCGCATGCGCGGAACCGAGACTGTGGTCTCCCGCGCATGCGCAGAGGACAACTAACGGGAACCCTGGATGCTCTCCCCATGGCGGATCCCCGCAAGCGAAAGCCCGGGTAGATCCGCCAAGAGGGAGGGGAGCGAGCAGGTGCGGAGAACCCCGGTCTCCAGGTAAGTGGAGTGACACATTCTAGTTCAGAGGGCTCTTTAATTGTGGTGTGAAATAGTGGATTGACAATGTATCCGGTGTTGTATATGTCACTCATCATATGTTTTAGTTCTGGATCTTCTCCAGTTTGAACCTGGGCTTCATGTGTTACCTGTACTACCCCTGATGCGTTGCCCATTGTCACCATCATCATTGCACTGTTAGTGTTAGGCAGAATTACATGCACTACCCTCTGGGACCACCACATACACTTAGGACTACAAGTGTAAGCAAAACCAACCTTTGGTATAAGTCTGTACTACACAGTTTTGTAGTAGCGAGCTGAGCAGCCAGGCTTATCTCAAGAGGGAATATGAGCAGTGCAGGATGTTACACAGAGGTCTTACAATAAAGGTGGTTCAAGTAAACACTTATACTCAAGGTTTCTTGGTAAAACACTTATTAATTTATTACACAATCATTTAGAAAACATTCACTAGAAGGAGGCCACTTAATATCATACTCAAATACACTTCAGTACCCAACCAATACGTTTCTGAGTAAATTAGGCTCCCCGGAAATAGGAGCAAAATAGCATTTCAGTCACTTTAAATAGGAGGGAAAAGGCAGAACTTAACATAACAGATCACAAATACTTTCTTAGGCAGTGCTAATAGTTTCAGTTCACTAGAGGACTCAATTCAGTTCAATAGGCCTAGGCCAAAGTCATTGACTAGTGTCTTGGATAGGAAAGAGCAGTTCTTGAAGTAAACTGTAAAGTCTTTGCCAAAGTTCTTAGAAGTATTTTTTACGAAAAGAATCATATGTTGGGTCACAAGCTGATTAGGCCTGCAAGTTGGGAAAGTTCAGTGAACTGTCTCAATCGGGTTGGGGCAGTACCTTAGTAAGAAGCAAAAAGATGCAGCTGAAGACGTTGGTTCCTGGCAGGTCCTGCAGATCTCACTGTTCCTGAGCCTCAGTCGTGGGGACAAGAGGGAGGACATCGGGGGACTCCTGCACTGCATGGGATCGTCAGAAAACACTGACAAAATGGAGTCACTTCAGTTCGAGTAGCTGTCGTCAAGCACACAAGCTGGTGTCCTTCCCCCTGGTTAATCCTAACTAGCTCTGAGAATGGTATCCAGGTGGCTTACGAGTTGATTGGTCCCACCAACTCAAAGGAAGAAGTCATCCTTGAAGGTTCTTCTCTGTCGAAAGGAGCTTTGGTGATTCCGACCTGCAGCAGGGCTTCAACGGGCAAACCAACAGTTGAAAAGTTGCAGCTGCCGTCCTCTTCCAGCTCGTCTTTGGTTCTTTTGTTCCAGTGGTCGACTCTGCTTTCCAGTCCCAGAGACTTGCCTTTTAGGCAGTTTTCTTCCATTCATTCTAGCCTAGCTGCCACTCACCCAGCAGGGTGGCTGTCCTTGCTGGACAGTCAGCCAGCCAATCATGCTAGAGTGCATTTGGGTCTCCTAGCAGACTAAGCACAGGGAGTTTCGGGCACCTACCTCACTTCCTGCCCACCCGAGACACTCAGGCGCCAGAGGCAGTCTTCAATCCTGAAGCCCGCCAAAGGCATGGAAACAAAGGGACCAAACCTAGTTTGGCACGCACAGACAAACTCTAGAAGGACCTTTCCAAAAAGAAATGATGAAAAAAGAAGACCGGGACCCGTTTAAACAAAGGGGCTTAAGGCGCCATCTTGAAAAACATGGCTCCCGCAATTTTTAGCTACCGGTGTTCGCGCTCAGGAAAAATCATGGTAGTTTGTTGTAAAACCACTGCCACCAGCTATTTCATATGGAAAGGGGAGAATTTGACTGGTACATGAGCTTCTAGACACAGGGGATACTAGGTAACCCCTCCAGCACTCTATAGGAATATAGTGTGTGCTGGATCTAGGAATTTAAAAAGACTAGTAAAGTCAATTTAACCTTACATTCTCTGGGAAACAGTAGTTTATCTCATAGAAGGTATTTAAACTTTTGGTCTAAAAAGACATCCCTGTGTTACTGCACTGAGGGTGCTGTGTAAAACACATGAAAAGATGCCTATGGAGTTATCTTAAAACTCCATAATCAAAGAACACAAGACAAAACACACATCAAAACATATGAAAGAGTGGGAAAAAAGGCTCAGATTCTTTCAAAAATCAAGTCCTCAAAATCCTGCAAAGTTGCTCGGGGTCTCTAAGGTGAAGGGAATTAGCACATTTATGAGAATTCTCCCTAACAGTTGGAATGGATTTTGCACAGCACCTAAGTCCGACTTGGCACACACAAAAAATGAGTAAGAAAAAGACGATGATGGGTATTAGCAGCTTCACTGCCATCCAAGCCATGATGGGACCCACTAGAACAGGTTGTCGAACCACGTGCTGGACTGCACTCCACCGTCTTCCTTCATTCTTTCTCCGAGATTGTGCCCTGCTGCTATCACATGTGATAAAGTTCCACTGTCCGCATCGTCAGAAGGTACGAAAGTGCAACATGCACTCCCGATTTTTCAGCAAACCCCTCCACCCATTGCAGTTAGAAGGTCCAGGACGTAGCGATTCTGCATGGTCATCAGCCGCAGGGCTCTCAATTCCACCTTGATGACATTAAATCACTCTTCTGTGTCGTTGGCAAGGTAGAGGAGTTCCCAGCGGATTATTTGTATCCATTTCGCATTTGCTCGAGCTTGGATGCTTGGAACGAGGGACACAAAGAAAGTTTCTGCTGAGATTAATAATTTGTCAGGTATTTGCGCCAAGAGTTCAGAGGATTCTGAAGAGATATATTTCAATGATCTTTGTTTTAGGGATACTGTGCTTTGTAGCTGCTCTTCTGATAAGACGTCATATGCAGGGGGTTCTTCGGTCATTAAAGGGGGTGCCTGGGACATCTTTGCTGGCACCCTCTCCCCTCGGATGTGACTTGCTGGTATCACCATCAGGGCTGAGTGGAGCGTTGCCAGAGCGCAGGTGCCCCTCCATGACTGCAGAAGGTGCAAATACACCTGTTTGCTGCATACCCACTAAGTGTCCATTAAAGCTGCTGTTTCTTTCTTCATGTCTGGTATGATGAGCATCTTGCTACATTTCTTGTTTGTGCCGAGGGGCACTTTTCCTTCTATGTGGAAGCACAGTTCATATGATATTTCACGTTGTATTTTGATTGGTTTCTCGAGAGCCGTTACCCATGTTAGTTTGGCGATGTGCTGAGACCAGATTGGAGTGCTTGTGCTTTTTATCCATTTGAGCTTTTTGTCCGGCAGTCCTTGCAAAGCCTCCACCTTGCACGTCACTTGCTCTTCCTGCCACTTGTTGTCAGAAAACATTGTCCCTTGAATAACAAAAAATGGCTCTTTGATGCAGATCACTCATTGTGGCTTGTTGCAACAAGTCTTTTCATTCTGCAGCATTTGTAGTGAAATGGTGTGCGCTTGATAGGTGCTTTTAATTCTACACAGTGCAAGGTGAATTAGACATTGAGCTTCTGCAAAAGGCGCCTCCTGTGGTAACAATAATTTAGGAGTCTGGTGGGAACTATATTCCAAGACGTATCCCGTGATGTCCTTAAACGTCAGCGGGCTCCTTCAGGGAGAGACTTTCCCCAGAGAGCACTGTCTGCAGAGTAGAAACAACCTGTCAGACCAGGGACTCAGGTAAAAAGGCAGGGCAACAAAAGAGCTAAAGTGGGGAAAAACACATAGGTACATTGGTCAAGTTATGGAACAATAGCAAATATCGTTCTTCCCACAACACACTTCCCAACCCTTACCTGTATTGCGTAATGGTGGGTCAGAAACCGACGTTTGCTGCGGGGTCCTTGAGTGGTGCAGGAGACGCACCTGATGATGTGCAGAATCTTATTGGGTGATGAAAAAGTGTTGATGACCTGAGCCGGGCGGAACGAGGGCGCAACGAAAAAAGAACCAGAGTCAATGTCAATCCACAAAAGTCTGCGTGAAGAAAGTTCCCAGTGAAATCCACAGAAAGAAAAAGTCACAAAATCCAAACAATCCTTAGGAATGAACCACGATGTAATCCTGTACTTGAAGTGTCCAAAAGCTGTGCCAAAGTGTCCAATAAGATGTTAAATGAAGGCATCGATCAGGTGAGTGAACTATAGGGTTGGGGTAGTGCAAAGAGCAAAGGCGCGGTGATACTTTCCAGATAAAATTGGAACTTAAGGAGAAAGCACAGGGAAGGTAACAAACATAAGGAAAACCCAGAGCTGGAAGAGGGGTGTGTTGGAAAACACTGAGCACCGTAATTCAGTGTCCAACAGCCGACATAGCAGCTTTCTTTAGTGGCTTGCTTTGCCATTGTTCTCATCTCTGCATACCATTTGTTGGACTGGTCTGGGTGGCGTGGGTCTTCCACTGTATCAAAACCCAAACCATGATATTCGTCATACCTTTTCCGTCCCACCCCCTTTTTGTGCCTCCTGCTCCCCCCTGGACCACTTTGTATTTCTAATGATGTTTGGTATCGTATCAGGAATATTCCAGCCATTATCTTTGCGCTCCTCCCCTTACTTTGCTGTCTGCTGGTTTTGTAATATGTGGGGGCGGGGGCCTGTTTCTCATCATTTACATAATCACCACTTGAGATAGGTTTTGTGGTTGTATAGAGATCAACATGTTGCAATGTAAATGTGTTGGGGTTGGGATCATTCTTTTCATACACATTAAATTCATACTCAGGATTGTCAGTTATCAAATGGTCAACTGATGGGGCTCTAACACTTTTATTTTTGTGTAAAGTAGTATCATTGGTGGGGACATTGTGAGCCCATATTAGCTTAAAACAATCCCACACTAAGTGGGATCCTTCTTGTATCATTTTTACTCCTCCTCCCCCCTCTTTCATATCAATATATACGAAGGATATGGCCCAATATAATGTTAGATCCAATAACAGTGTAAAAAATAATATTGCAGAAAAGCAGAGCCAACACTCAAATGAATACATTCTAGTACCGCTAACATTTCTCCTGTTACTATCTATAGTAGAGTCACTGGCATTGAGGGCCCTTGTTTTTGCCATTGCTGATCCTACAGAGTGAGACACAATTGGGTTAAGCACACACTATTTTACTTTCACTGTACATTTCACTCTATGTTACATTTATGTTCATAAAATGAGTTTATAACATAGTCACCATATGCAGTAGTACTTTGTGTGAGGGAAATGAGAGAGAATGAAAACACAAGAGTGAGGGAGAGAGAGGGAAACCCAGTAAGAGAAAGTCAGAAAGGTGCAAGAAGGAAACAGAGATATTAAGACATTTCAATTATGAACATAGGTGCTCGGCATCTTGTAGAAATAAATCATCTTAATATACATTAATTTCTCTTTTGCATGTATACTTTGTTTCTCCCCTTTATTGGGCCTCATTACGACACAGGCGTTAAGGGTTAACGCCGTCGTTAACCCTTAACCCCTATTCTGATTTTAATGGCTGCTTTTAGCAGCCGTTAAAATCCATGGCGCTAACCTGCCATGATGCTAATTACGCCACCGTAATTTACGGTGGCGTAATTAGCGCCTTTCCCACTCCCATTATGCCCTATGGGGCAAAAATGGGAATGGGGAAGGGAAAATGGGAAATGGGGATTTACCGCCCCACTCACCTTGGAATGGGGCGGTAAATCCGCCATCCACCATGGTGTAAACCTAGTTTACACCATGGTGGTAAAGTTGGCGCAATTAGCGCCTGGGTTGTAATGACCCACATTGTATTTCAGTTTTCATCGCCCCTCTTTATACTTCTGTGTTTCGTCTAGCGTTGTATCATTCATTGCTGTGTGAACATTAATGCTACATTTGCGTTGTTCTTTCCTCAGCATTCTGTTCCCCTTCCATTACAACACTATCATGTGCTTTTCGCACGTTCGATAGATGGATCCAGTATTTCAGCCCTTTTACCTTTACCGCAGTAGGCGTACAATATATTACCTCATATGGGCCATGAAATCATGGAGCATCCATCGTCGTACGAAACTGCGCACATATACCGTCTCCCCGGGCATTAGTTGTACATTTGGATTGTCTATGGCCGGTGTTACTGTGTCACTTTCATTTTCCCGTGTAAAGAGTGGAGCTATTTGCTTTTCTATTATTCTCGCTGATCTAGTCAATTTCCTCAGATAGTCTTGAAACTAGTACTGTTGCTGTTCTGTGTGCTCTCTGATATTCTCCTTAGAGGTGATATTGGGGTATGCATGCACCCTTCATGTCACTATCTCGTGAGATGACAAGTGGTGGTCTTTGCGTGGCTGGTTTCTCAACTCAAATAGAGCCAATGGCAAGCTGTACACCAAGTTTTTCTTTAGGGTGTGACATAATTTTGACAATCTGCTCTTAAGGAGGGCGTTCATTTTTTCCACAATCCCGTTAGCTTGTATGTGATAAATCGAACACAGTTTGTGAGTAATCCCCAGCAGCGCAGTCACTGCTTTGAATAAGTTATTGACGAAATGCGTCCCATTATCGGTGCGTATGATGTCACAAATCTCCCACTTACCTTACTAGAAATGTTGCCATGCATTTCGCATCTGGCTGGGTGCAGGGTCCTGCTTCCACCCAACACGAGATGGGGCAGACCACCACAATCAGATATTCTCCATTACACCTTTCTCCCATGTTTGCATAATCAATATGCAGTACACGGAATGGTCCGATGGGGCTGGGCAATGTTCCTGTCAATGTTCTCAGTGTTATTCCTAAATTGTATGTCTGACATGTTGTACATTCTATGGCTAGTTTTGACATGTGTTCCTGTAACCCCAGCACAAACCAATTCTCCTGTACATCTGCTGCTATGTGTTGCTTTGCAGTGTGTGCTGGAAAATGTAACTGTTGGAATGATATCTCTAATAATTACACAGACAGTACTACCTTTTCTGTACAATTTTGTCACCAGAGGAGGTCAGTGGATGACTGGGTTCACTCTCTATTGTCCACAATTCTTGTTCCTCAGGTGGAGCCCATTTTTGTAAGTCAGTTATTTTTGATATTAGCATTGAATTGTAACCATCACTGTTCTCTTCTTCCACATTTCCTTTTATTATGAATTCCCCTTGCACCTCCTTTCCTAAGTAGGTTGCTTCTTTGGTGGTAGCGTCTGCTGCCGCATTTCCCAAAGAGATGGCATCATTACTGTTCGTGTTGCCTGGCATTTAACCAGGGCCACCATTGTCGGTTCTGTTAATGCTTCTATTAACTCTTTTAGAAGCTCAACATGCTGTACCGGGGACCCATCTGCACTCCTGAACCCTGTCCTCACTCATCGTGACAATCCCCCGTGTACCATTATGGTTATCTAAGCTGAGTCAGTGTATATTGTTACTGCACACCCTTTTGCTGTGTGCAAAGCTTTGATTAGTACCACCAGTTCTGCTGCCTGGGCTGAAAAGTGCATGGATAATCTCTTTTGCACTATCACTTCATACTCTCCATCCTCCAACCGTACCACTGCTACCCGACATACTTCTCTCCTGTCTATGGGCACACTGATGCTGACCCATCTACAAAATACACATCCCCTTCTTCTAGGGCATTTTCATTTGCTTTGGGAATGTCATCATCTTCCCCTTTGTATGTGGCACCGTCATGGTTTTGCATATCTTCTATAGTGCAAGCCTCTGTAAGGAGTGTTGCTGGGTTTACTGTTTTGCACCGCACTATGTGTATGTTTGAACTGGAAATAATAATCTCATATGCTCTGGCTCTCTGTGTTGTCAGTGTGGATTTTGATCTTTCAAGGATGGCAAACAATGAATGTTCAACGAACAATGTCACTGAACATCCCATTACAATGGTGGCGCTTTTCTCAATCGGCGGCTGCAAGAGCCTGTTCGCATGCAAAGTGTCTTGCATTACCGCATCAAGTGTTCCACTTTAGTACGCTAAAAGCTTGTGCCCTAGTGACGTTTATTGTATCAGTATTGCTGTCATTAGCATCCCCGCAAAGTGTGAGAACAGGTAGAACTCACGGTCATAATCAGGGGTTGCTAGAACTGGTGCTGTTGAAATCAAATCTTTGAGTGTACCGAAACCTGTACTCATTTCTGGGGTCCATGTTAGTGTGGTGTTTTCTCTCTGTGCTTCTTTTAATGCATGCAATAGGGGTTTTGTGTATGCTGCATAGTCCAATATGCATGCTCGGCAATAATTGCACATGCCCAGGAATTTTTGCATTTGTTTTACTGTAGTGGGCCTGCTCACTGCGCGCACCACTGCTGATCTGTCTGGTATGATTCTCTTACCATCTTTTGATATCAGTTGTCCCAAATCCAACACTTCAGTTAGACAGTACTGCAATTTTTGTTTGTCTACTTTGTACCCCTTGTGGGCAAGCAAGGTGAGCAAAATTATGGAATCATTCATGCACTCCTCCTCGTTCTCTCTGCAAATGTTCAGGTCATCGACGTACTGAATAATAGTGCTTTGTGTGTCAATGTTTCCAAGGTCTTCATGTAGTATCCTGTTAAAGATACATGGGCTTTCACAGTATCCCTGGGGCAACCGGCAATGCTCGTATCTTTTCCCCCCCAAGGTAAATGCTGTGAGGTATCGTGATTGTGGGTCCTGTGGTACAGAGAAAAATACATTTTTCAAGTCTAACACTGTGAAACATGTTGCTGACTTTGGAATGCTACACAAAATGGAGGCGGGATTGAGACAAGTGGAAACTCCTTCTGTATGACATCATTAAGAGGCCTTGGGTCCTGTATCATCCTCCAAGCCCCACCCTTTGCTTTTTTATTCAGATAAATACAAGTATTACAGGGTGAATTTGATGGTACAAAGATCCCTTGCTCTAGTAGGTCATGTATTGTTTCTTTTATCCCCTCCTCAGCCTCTCTCGACAATGGGTATTGTTTTACACGGGGTAGTATCGCACCTGGTTTGAGCTTGATCTTAATGGGGGTGACTTCCTGCAGTAGCCCTACATCGTGGGGACCTGTCGTCCACAGTATGAATGGTAATTGTTGCATGTCTTGGATGAAAAAAGTCAGTGGTACACTGACAATGGCCATGAAGAGGGTTGTCACTTGTCTGTGCTGGATCATTATCTCACACGGGATGCAAATCTCCATGATTATTTCTTCAATGTCATTGCCAGTGAACAGCTCCTCATCTGATATGTCACGTAGTGCTACATTGGGATCTATGCACAACACTGTCCGCCACACACACCCATGCATGTCCATTCCCATTACCGCTATTTAGTCGAGCAGATACTTGAACACCATGCACATCTATGGACACTATTGACCCAGGCACCACCTCTAGGGCTGCCACATGGTGAAATACAAATTCTGATGGTACTCGCCACTCTTGGCATGTTATTTCAGGCACTATTCTCGGTAACACCTGTATCCCTTGCACAAACATGTCTGGGTCGATGGGTACCGCACAAACTGTTAATTCATTGGCTTGTGTGTGTATAAGTAACATGGCCTTCATGGCACATATCCCTGGTGTTGAACACACTATGCCTCTTTCTGTAAAGGAGATGGTTTTATTAAGCTTGCAGAGGAGGTCCCTCCCCAGCAGATTTATGGGTGAATCTTCATAATTCAGTAGCGGTGCCCGCACTGTTATTCCCCCCACTGTTACATGCAAATCTTGAGTATATGGAACCTCGACCACCACCCCAGAAAATCCCTGTGTCTCCATTTTTCGATCCGAGAGCAGAAACCAGCCTCCCTTTAGACACGATTTTCTGCTCCCGAGTCCACCATAAAGATGAGCGGATGTTTCCTAGCTCCACCCCCGCCAGTGGTTCCTCGTCTGCGCGGAGGGTCGTCGACAGTACTGGACACGCAAGTGCTCTCTTTGGGCTGTCCTATGCTGGATGTCTCATTGTCTCATTGTTCTGGAAAACATTGTCTCCCACCACTGTTACCCCTCTGTATGGTGCCGGTGCACCATTTGCTCTGGTGGCAAATGGGTTGCCACGTGCGGGTGTCATGTGACTCTGTGGTGGTGGGTGTTGCTGTGTATACTGTGGGGGTGCTCTGTGTTCGTATGCATACTGGAGATCTGTTTGTCTTAGTGTGTTATCTAGCACAGTAAAGACATTAATCAAGTATCTCTTTGGATCTAACACAGGTGTTTTGCTCTTTGTTAGTACAAGAAGAATATATGGCTGCATGGGATTAGTAATATGGGGTGAACTGGAGTGGCAGATGGGCAAGGGGCTTGCAAATGTTTCATCAATGAAGTGTGGGGTTAGGGGGCTTGTGGTCTATATTTCTTTTAGAAGGGGTCTGCTAGTGCAGAGGCAGGTTTGTGGAGATGGATGGATTTTTCCAGGGCCAATTGCGAGTGAGGTAAAAGACAAGTCTTTATATAAAGTAAAAATGGGGATATAAAGTAAAAATGGGGCACACAGAGGACTCTGCTACTCCAAGAGCGCTCTGCTCAAAACACAGAAAATACACATTATATTACAAAAACACATCATCTATGATGGGTGCCATAGGGGATACAGTAAGTTGTGCTCATTGGGCAAAGGGGACTGGACATTACACTTTATGTAGGGATGTTGCTCCAGGATTGGTCAGCATCGGACTTGTAACTTCTTGAAGCACATGGGTCAGCTGGGCTCATCTGGGAGGGGTGAGGGTTCAGGCGATGTCCGTGTTGCTGTATTTCTTTCTATCTACCTCTTTGCGCTTTCAGCCACACACATTTTAGTATAATACATAAATCTGAACACACAATATATATCATCTAAACATTTGACCTGAATCACCAAGAGTGAGGGTACATGGGTCCAGGTGTCTTATCTAGCACAGTAAACACATTAATCGAGTATCTCTTTGGATCTAACGCAGGTGTTATACTCTTTGTTAGTACAAGAAGAATATATGGCTACATGGGATTAATAATATGGGGTGAACTGGAGTGGCAGATGGGCAAGGGGCTTGCAACTGTTACATTAAAGCAGTGTGCGGTTAGGGGGTTTGTGGTCTATATTTGTTTTAGAAGGGGTCTGCTAGTGCAGAGGCAGGTTTGTGGAGACGGATGGAATTTTCCAGGGCCAGGCTCTAGCCTGGTCTGACACAGGGCAGTGATGTCAAAGGAAGAGGAGAGATACAGTGTTTAGCTCGCTACACTTCGCGGACAAGCTTCTGTGAGAACCGGACAGCCGTGGAAACAGCAGAGGGGAGGAGGTGGGGGGTCGGCATGCTGGCTGTGCGTGGAGAATGAAGGGGAGAGGTGCAGGCTGGCATTCAGCATTTAAATGCGGCCTAGTAGAAAATGGAGTCGGTAGTTGACACAAAATGGAGTCTCGCGGCTCATAGGCCATGCACAGTTATGTGTCATTCAATGGCTACCTCACACCTTGGCCAGAGGTGCGTTGTCAACTGCGGAATGAGCATATCGTGTGCATCATTAGGAATGAAGGGGGGCCTGGGAGACCCTTCCCCCCTTACGCTAGAAAGGGGCCATGTAGACGGCAAACTCGAGATTACAGCCTTATTAGAAAGTCCATAATATCCCCAGCCCCATAACACCTGTCTGCCACTGGCAACACACTGCTCTTCCCAATCCTGCTGCTGCCGCACCTGCCTGTCCCCTTGTTTATGTCATAGTGCAGCACACTTCTGAGGAATCCACGCCCCATCCTCCATCTTTTCTGCTCAGTGTTTCATCATGAGGAATCCCCTGGAGTGTTGCAGCATCACTATGATACCAAAGGCCTGGTACCATGTCAAAACCTGGTGAGTTTGTGTCTGTGGGTGGCAATGGAGGGGTCATTTTCATTTTGGACTGTGTGAGAAGAGTTTGGGGCTTGAGGGAGACAGCAAGAGAGACCTCTGGGTGAAACGCCTTCTTGCCCTGCCCAAGACAGGCAATACCCTTATGAGCAGAATTTGCAGCAGTCCACTGTGCACAGCACCTGAGCATAATAGAGTGAGCTTTTGAGCATCTCTTAGCATACCATCCAGAATGCTAAGCAAAGTAAAATGGGTGACTGTGGCACCATATGTCAGGTTGCCCTTTTCCTGCATCAAAGGTTCTTGCAGCCCATAACCTGTAGCTGCAGCTTATAGTAATTGACTGGGGTTTACAGACTGCCCCTTCCCCCTCATCTGCACAATGGATACAATGTATAGATGAGAGAGAGAAATAGCAAGAGAGAGAGAGAGGGAAAGAGAGAGAGAAAGAGAGAGAGAGAAAGAGAGAGGGGGATTGGTAGGGCAGTGTGCGCTAGTGAATGGGACATGTATGCAAGAGGTCAGTGGTGGGAGAGAAGGGTTACAGATTGCTTTGCCATGCAAGGCTTACTGCCCCATTCCCCTGACTAACCATCTACCCTACAAGATCTCCTACCACCTTAGGCAACACACACAGACCTCCCCACAGACGGCCACCACAGGCATAGCTGTGAGCACATCAACTCTAACCGAGCCATGACTAAGCTCCCCTCTTAAGCCCTTTCACACTCTCCCGTATCAGTGGCTAACAAGACCCAAAGTGCTGTATTCTATCAGATTTGGGCTCTTCCCTATGGATAAAACATGTACATGTTTCTCCACCGAACCCATAGAATGCAGATTGGCACTCAGCTCTGAGTACTTCACTCATTAACACCACTTTTTTCGCATCTGCCTTTCCCTCTGTCCCACTGATACCCCCCTTTTTCTAACATAGCCAAGTGCAGCAAGACCACCAAAAGTGGCAGATGGGCGCTATACAAGACCACTTACATTACATTGCATAATAACTGCAAAATCTACAACGTTGCCTATGTTAGTACTTATTTTTAACAGGACCTAAGTGCAAGGAACAAGTGCAAGAGCAACATGTTCTTATTTTAATTACAACAGGAACTCATTTATATGCACCATTGAGACATTCAATCTCAGAAGACTCATTAAGAGAAACACTGGCAGACTCTATACAATGCCTACTTTCAGATTTATACATGATAGAAGTAGCTAGAAATCAAGGAATTAACATTTCCTAATAACCTAATGGTACATACAAGAGGACATGCGTTGAATGTATCCTTGACCTATCTGACAATTGTGCATGCGATCTGCATGCTATTCAGTTTACATGTGTCTGCATGTAAAGTATATTCCAGAGCCCTCCACTGTAGACATTTGCCTGTGGGATTGATAGACTATTTATAATACCAATTCCCCCTTTTGCGCTTCAACTGATAGATTACAGCTGGGTCCAAAGAAAAATTCAGTCCAGCTTTCACATAGTCACTGACATAACAGTCATCTCTGCGCCTGAACGCAATGCTCTGCATGATTTTTATAATGTTTTAAACTAGTCAACTCTCCTAGTAATTGAATATTCAATGAATTCTAATTACTATTCACATGCAATGTAATGCTCTTTTTATTTTCCTATTTGTACAGACAGCAATGGCAATAGGTGCTGTACAAAGATCAAATAACATAACGTGAACTACTGATAAAAATGTGATGCACAAAAGCAGCTGCTCTTAATAAATATTGCAACAGGGTGCATTGGCAGCCAAAAAGGAAAACGGTTCTCGAGAATGCGACATTAACTAAAATGGAAACAAGAACAGTTCTGTTATTATGTACAATATATATATATATATATATTTTGTTGGCTACCAAACAATTATTTAAGTGAAAATGTAACTGAAAAATAGCAACAAATCTGCTTTTTTGGCTGCCGACCAAAGCAACCTGATATGTGCTAATGGTGTGGATAACTACTCAACCTTATGGGAAATATTGTATTAAGTGTGTTGATGCCAGAGGAAAGCAGCGGCAGATGTGTTTGCAATTGGAACACATTATTCAATTATGTATGCATAGAACTACTATATTAAAACGTGGTTAAGCTAACATTATGAAATAGGAGTAGCAACAATGTTTGGATAACTGAGAAGCCAAATTGACTTAATATCCTTTATCATACCCTTATCAATGATGTTCCTCTCTTGAAAACCTTACGGACATGATCACATTGGAGGGAAAATTACCCTGACACGAATAATACAAAGACCACCAGCCACAACATTTTGCAACACACTGTTTTGGTACTACCATTTAGTATTTTTGACGCTTTATTTGTCACTGTATCACTGCCCCAGCCCGCACGCCTCAACCCTGTGCCTCACTGTGCTTCATACTACCTGTGCGTGAAGCACACATAAATAAACTATATCTGCTCTCTAAATGTTCCACAGCATCCTTTTGCAACCCCCCCACAATAACTGCTCAAGTTCTGTGCTCAAACACACTGCATGCAAAGCAACCAAGCCTATCAGATACAATTTCGTAATACCCATCTCAACCAATGGCAAACAACAGAAAACTATACCTCCACAGCCAACTAACACACCACAGCCCGGACCAAGGCATCCTAGTACCACGGGCGCATACACTTGATGATACGGACACACAACACCTACAAATACACTAGCATGCAGGGCTTTGGCTACTAGTATGCTTGCATCAACACAAGAGCAAAGCAATCTTCCATCCCCCACCACTAACTAAAGCAACCCTGTGAGGAATTGCCATCTGGAAAGGGTGCAGAAGCCCTGGGTTTTTAAATTTGTATTAATTAATAAAATAATGCGAGTAATTCCAAATCAGAAATGGTGATCTGCAGTGCCGGATCCGTAGCCTAATCTGCAGTGTCCAGCTTCAAGGTCTGCCTAACTACAGTTAAGGAATATATCCTGAATGTAGCTATGACACTTTAGAAATCATAAACAAAGCAGCAGACTAATTGTAGAAAGCTTCTTTGGCTTCAGATTCTAGTTGTTATTGTTATTTTGCATTTGTATAGCGCCTTATATACCATTGGTATGGTCTGAAGGCGCTGGTAGGTTGAACGCCCTTGGGAACCGAAGTTCGGGTCAGTGGAAAGATTAGAGAGAGTCCAAAGGTTCGTGTGCGCACCGGTATGTGTGCAGCTGGTGC
Organism: Ambystoma mexicanum; assembly: GCF_040938575.1. NCBI lineage: Eukaryota > Metazoa > Chordata > Amphibia > Caudata > Ambystomatidae > Ambystoma > Ambystoma mexicanum. Next base: position 773,525,603 of record NC_090931.1, read on the forward strand.
GGAATTCATGTGGTAGCTGCTTCTTAGCGGTAGGTGTGGTGGTTGAGAGATCAGGGATACGTGTTCGGAGTGTGGCGGCGTTAGGCCTGAGGAGAAACGCCTGGCTGGGGGTGTGAGACAAGCCATGTTTACTTAGAGTGATGGGGGGTGAGCGGCAGATGTTGATATGAGAACAGTTATACCGAATAGTGTCATAGTATCTCTGTGTTCTAGTTGAATGGTGGTATAAGGAGAGAGTAAGCGTGGGGTGTGATATGCAGTATGCTCTTTCAAAGATTCCTTGCATTCCAAAACAAAATATGCACGTCGCGCAATTCTGAGCAGTCAGGTCCGTTCTATGTGTTTTGGTTCACATCCGCTCTATGCACTATTCACCCATACACTCATTTGTTCCATGCGTTCGTCCGCTCCACAACGTTCGTTCTTTCGTTCCATACACTTGTTCGCTCTCCACACACTCGTTCACTCTCCACACACTCGTTCGCTCTCCACAAGTTCGTTCGCTCTCCACACACTTGTTCGCTCTCCACACTCGTCCGCTCTCCACACACTCGTCCGCTCTCCGTAGCCTCGTTCGTTCTCTGCATCCTCGTTCGCTCTCCGCACCCTCGTTCGCTCTCCACACCCTCGTTCGCTCTCCACACCCTCATTCATTCTCCACCCCCTCGTTCGCTCTCCACACCCTTGTTCGCTCTCCACACCCTCGTTCGCTCTCCGCACGCTCGGCCGCTCTCCGTACACTCGGCTGCTCTCCTCACACCCGGCCGCTCACTGCACTAATCCGCTCTCCGCACACTCAGCCGCTCTCCGCACACTCAGCCGCTCTCCACTCTCAGCCGCTCTCCACACTCGGCCGCTCTCCACACTCGGCCGCTCCCACGCTCCTTCGCTCTCCACGCTCCTTCGCTCTCCATGCCCTTCGCTCTCCACGCTCCTCTGCTCTGCACGGTCCTCTGTTCTGGACGCTCTTCAGCTCTCTGCACTCAACCTCTCTCTACACTCAACTTCTCTCTACACTCATGTGCTCTCCACATTCATCTGTCTTCCACATTCATTTGCTCTTCATATTCGTCCGCTCTTTACTCTCAACCAACCTCCACACTCATCCGCGCTCCACATTCGTCCGCCAGCAGCGCTCCTCCTCCACGCTCATCTACACTCATCTATATTCATTCGGTCTCCTATTCAGCTCTCTCATCCTCCGCACTCATCCGCCCTCCTCATTCATCTGTTCTCGACACTCATCCGCTCTCGACACTCATCCGCTCTCGACACTCATCTGCTCTCGACACTCATCCGCTCTCGACACTCATCCGCCCTCGACACTCATCCGCTCTCCACACTCATCCGTTCCCCCACTCAGTCGCTCCCCCCACCGCTCTGCACACTCAACCGCTCTCCCCACTAAGTCGCTCTCCCCACTCAGTCGCTCTCTTCACTCAGTCGCTACCCCCACTCAGTCGTTCCCCCCATTCAGTCGCTCTCATGCTTCTCTGCTCTCCACGCACCTCCGCTATATACGCTCCTTCACTCTGCACGTACCTCCGCTCAGCACGCTCTTCCGTTCTCCACGTGCCTCCGCTCTCTGCACATAGCCGCTCTCCACACTCGACTGCTCTCTACACTCGACGGCTCTCCACACTCTTCCGTCCTCCACATTCATTTGCTCCTCAAATTCATCCGCTCTCCACACTCATCTGCCAATAGTATTCATCCTCTAACACTCATCCACAACTCATCTATACTTATCCACACTCATCCTTACTCATTCGCTCTCCCCACTCATCCGCTCACGTCCTCCACACTCATCCGCTCTCCACAGTCAACCGCTCTCCACGCTTATCGGGTCTCCACACTCGTCCGCTCTCCACGCTCATACGCTCTCCACGCTCCTCCGCTCTCTACACTTAACCGCTCTGTACATTCATGAGCTCTCCACATTCATCCGTCTTCCACATTCATTTGCTCTTCATATTCGTCCGCTCTTTACACCCAACCGTCCTACACACTCAACTGCCCTCCACACTCATCCGCCAACAGCATTCATCCTCCACAGTCATCCACACTCATCTATACTCATCACAGTCATTCGTACTCCCCACTCGTCCAATCACCAACCGTCCTACACACTCAACTGCCCTCCACACTCATCCGCCAACAGCATTCATCCTCCACACTCATCCACACTCATCTATACTCATCACAGTCATTCGTACTCCCCACTCGTCCAATCACGCCATCCACACTCTTCTGTTCTCCACGCTCGTCCGGTCTCCACGTTCATCCGCTCTCTGCACTTTCTACATTCCCAGTGATTTATTCCTATTGTCCACTTCACTGTTTTAGATCTACATTACTCGTTTTAGTTCTGTTTGTCATTGTAGGTTACAGTCTGGTTAGTTCAGCTGTACTTTATTTATTTATTTATTTTGTGGTTTGCTGGGTCGGTGTTATTGTGATGATTGATGTTGCTGGTTTGGAACCGGTTGGTTTTAGGGAAAGAGCCAGGTTTTTAGTACTTTGCGGAATGCTGTTAAGTCCTTAGTTAGGCGGATGAGGGGAGGGAGCGAGTTCCAAAGGGTTGGGGCCAGAGCTGAGAATGATGCTCCGCCTAACCTGACTGAGTTTGTCTTGGGAATTACTAGGAGGCCGGCTGAGCTTGATCTAAGGGTGCGAGTGGGGTGATAAGGTATTAACTTTTCTTGAACATATTGCGGTCCAGTTTTATGTAGTGCTCGATGGGTGAGGCATAAGGTTTTGAAGGCCACTCTACGGGCTACTGGAAGCCAGTGCAGTGTCTTGAGGGCTGGGGATACGTGGTCTCTTGGACCGAGCGCGAGTAGCACTTTGGCCGCCGCGTTTTGTGCTCTTTGGAGTTTATTCAGTTGGTAGGCATGAATTCCGAGGTATAGGGGGTTTCCGTAGTCCAGTCTTGATATGACGATTGATTGGACCGCGGAAACTCTGTTGGGAAATGAGAGATATGGAAAGATGCGCCTAAGGTTTTTGAGGTGGTAGTGGCAGGACTTTGAGACATTGTTGACTTGGCGCGAGAGTGTTAGGTCTGAGTCAAGGGTGCATCCAAGATTTTTCACTGTGTTGGAGGGTGTCGGTGAGTTGCCCATGGCGGGTGGCCAGGGTAGTGGGTGCGGTAGAAGATCAGAGTTGCCGCAAACCATGATTTCTGTTTTGGATGGGTTTAACAAGAGGTGGCTTTGGGTCATCCAGCGTTCTATGTTCAGGAGGCAGGATGCAATATCAGGTCGGGAGTTGGGTTTTGCGTTCAGGATTTTTAGAATTAGTTGAGTGTCGTCGGCGTAATTGTAACACAGGATGTTGTGTGAACGAATTATTGGTGGGAGGGTGATCAGGTAGAGATTGAACAGGAGGGCGGATAGACATGCTCCTTGTGGGACTCCTGTGTCGACTGGTCGGGCTTGGGAGGTAAAGTCGGAGAGTGTCGTTATTTGGTGCCTGTCTTTGAGGAACGAAGCTATCCATTTAAGGGTGGTTCCACGTATCTCTAGGGAGTGGAGGCGGTCCAGGAGGATTGAGTGGTTGATCGTGTCAAAGGTGGCCGTTAGGTCGAGAAGGATTAGTGCGGCGCATCCCGCGGAGTCAGCTGTCATTTTAAGGTCATCCCAGATCGAGGTTAGGGTGGTTTCAGTTCCATGAAGAGTTCTGAATCCTGATTGGGCGGGGTCCAGGAGATTGTTGGCTTCAACAAAGGCATTTAGTTGGGAGTAGGCGGTTCGGTCAATGAGTTTGGCAAGGAACTTGGTGTTTGAGATGGGGCGGTAGTTTTTGGGCTTGAGAGGGTCGAGCGAAGGTTTTTTAATTAGAGGTTTGACGTGCACCAATTTGAATGCGTCTGGAAAGATACCGGCGGAAAGGGAGGTATTTATGATAGATCTTGCGTGTTCTCCAGCGCAGGTGGAGGCAAAGATTTCTTTTAGGGTTGTGGCTGGGCAGGGGTCCAATGGTGATCCAGATGGTTTGCGGGCGGATAGGAGTTTGAGAAATTGTTCTGGTGATATTGGACTGAAGGATTCGAACGTTGGTTGCGTAGAGGTCGCAGCTGATGGGCTGGCCGGTACGGGCGGAGGATTGCCAGGTGGCTGTAAGAGAGCCAGTTTGGTGGTTAGAGTTTTTGTCCTTTCGATAGCCGTGGAGTAAAAGTGGAGGGAGAGAGAGTCACACAGTGATTGTAACGCGGTCGGGATGGTTGTGTTACAAGCCGGATTGGTGAATTCGGAGATAATTTTGTGAAGTTCTTTGCTTTGGTTTTTGCAGTTTAGGATTCGGGAGTTGTAGTGGGCCTTTTTTGCTTTCTGGATTTCGGCTTTGTACCGATACAGGTGTCGGGCTAAGGAGGTCTTGCTCTCATGGGTTTTCTCTTTCTGCCATTTGCGTTCTAGGTATTTGTATTGTCGTTTAGTGGTCTTCAGCTCAGGGGTGAACCATCTGGGGAAAAGGCCACGGCGGGTTGATGGTTTGCACGAGGGGGTGAGCCGCATCAGAGATGCGTTGAGCCATGAATCAAAGGCCTCAGGGGTTAGTTGGTTGTTGAGATAGCAGGTAGGTGGTGGAGACTGGAGGAGTGCCTCGGCTAGGTCCCGGATGATTATTAGTTTCTTCCAGCATTTGCGTATGTTTGGAGGTTCAGATGTGAGTACGGGAAGGGGTTCGGATGAGTGGATGGCGAACGAGAGAATGAAGTGATCGGACCAGATGACAGGGGTGGGCGGCATTAGATGGGTCAGGGAGTTGGGTCCACTTATAAATGTATAGACAGGCTATTGGGCACACTTCTAAATGTAACTTTCGGGGTGGGTAACTTTCTAAATTCAACTTTCACAGAGAGGCAAGTTGGGCACACATCTAAACGGACTTCTCGCGTTCTGTTCACTTCTAAATGCAACTTCTAAATGCACTTCTGAATTCAACTTTCACATAGAGGCTATTGTGCACACTTCTAAATGAGCTTCTTAATTCAACTTTTCACAGAATGGCTGTTGGGCACACTTCCAAATTCACATTTAGTCTATTGGGTACACTTCTACTTTTGACTTACCACAGACGGTCTGTTGGACACACTTCTAAATGCAACTTCTAAATGCACTTCTTAATTCAACTTTCCACAAGGAGGCTATTGGGCACACTTCTAATGCAACTTCTAAATGCACTTCTTAATTCAACTTTTTACAGGTAGGGACTTGGGTACATTTCTAAATGCACAGAGAGGCAATTGGGCACACTTCTAGATTTAGCGAGGCAATTGGGCACACTTCTAAAAGCACTTTTAAATTCAACTTTTCATAGAGAGGCAAATGGGCACACTTCTAAGTTCACAGCGAGGCTATTGGGCACACTTCTAGATTCAGCGAGGCTGTTCATTAACTTGAAATATAGAATCCAATGTAGAAGCAGATTAACACCATGATGAAGAAACAAGTAAGACAGGAGTGTTACCGACTCTTGCCTTGCTTCTGTTTTCAGCCTTTCACCACAGCAAAACGAAGAGAAGACATTACACGTTATAGTGGGGTGAGTTATTGTGCCTCCCTCTAGTTTATATTATGAATAATCTTGATACAGCAACCTCTAATAAAATAAAAAGCAGAGAGGAATTGATTAACAGTTTCAAATGCCAAACTGGGGCAGCGGGGGACACCTCCGCAACACACGCTCCCCAGTTCGGTATTATGGGCTTTGTTCTGATCTGCATGCCGAATGCACACTAAATGTTTATTGAGCATTTTGGATTCAATCTTTTCATGCAATCCCGGCTGAGCCTCTCCTTTGATCTCTGTGAGGGGTTTGTTAGCATCTCTCTCCAGCGGGAAAGTGTCGCAGCATGAGCTGTTTTGGAAAGCAGGCATCAAGACAAAATCCTCCCTTACCAGCGCTCAAGGAACCTCACATCTCGCACATCATATCGCCTAGTGGTTCCACCCCACAACTCCTCCAGGCTGGGGGGAACCTGATTCTCCGGTCACACACCAATTATCTTGTACTCCCTACCCCTACACATTCGCAACACAGAAAATCACCTGAAATTCAGAAAGGTTCTAAAAACCTGGCTCTTCCCAACTCCTCCCCCTCTCTAAACTACACTGCTGAACCCAACATCCCAGAATTGATGCCGTCAGCATTCGCACCGGCTCACCTAGACAAACGGTCGCCCCATGCACAACATCACTCCCACCCAATAAATACCTCATGAAACCCAACAGCATTCGCTGAGGCACTCCACAATTAACTTTACATGTCCTCCAACCCCAACATGAACAGGGACAGCATTAGCATCGACTCCCCTGACAAACTATCACCCCAAGTGCAACAACACCCCTACGGTCACATAGACCAGGGAAGCCAGCAGCATTCCTGCACTATCTAACACTTGCTGCTCGCACTTAACCCCTGCACTTCCAGTTGCTGTCCACACTTATTTTTTTGTTTTTTATGTTTTATCCTATGTCTTGCACTTGCTTCTCCTCGCCTTCCCCCGGCACTTTTCCCCTCTCCTCACCCCTGCACTTCCACAATCTCAAAGTCACTGAGCCTATTAAGATCGTTGTCTTGTCCCCCCCTTGTTCCCCTCCCCTGACAGCGCACCTTGAAACACCTGTGTATATGCGCGATATAAATACATTATCATTATCATATCATTCGCTGTGACACACTGCAATAAACCTCAGCCACCCTTGCCACCCAGACTTTCGCACCAGAGAGGCCACGAATAATGAGACCATGACATCTACACTGGACAAAAGACGCTGCAACTGAACTACTTCATAGCATACGGTACATATGCCTTATAAGCATGTCTGTGGACACATGCTGCAGGCACAGCCAAACATCCATGCACCGCAGAAGGCAGCTATGGCTATGCCTATCCGGTCTAGCAGAGTACGTAGAAGTCTGCACTGAAACACCTGATGTATCCCAAAACCTCTGCCACTAGCATACAGCGACTACCAATGAAAAGAAAAATTAGTATAGCTGGCCAGACATTGAATCTTCAACAATAGCAGTCTATCGCATATCTCCAACAGTGCCCACCCAGGTCCCACATTATTGTGTTGCTTAGTGGAGCCTAGCCAGCAACCTAAGTCCTAAGTCGGCGAAAATGCACTCAAGCATCTCTTAATCTAAAACTCTTAGAACCTCCACCACATTGACTACGATCACTGAGGGCGCTCCAACCACAAAGTGGATTGAGGCCCTACAAAAGGGGAAAGAGCGCTATATAAATAACTCAATACAATGCAAAAGGACAAACACATTTTAAAAGCACTAGTCTCACACCGGGGCTCTGCATCCCAAAAGGCCTTTAGTTGCTATTGACAAAGGAAGGGGATTGAGTTAGTGCAGGCAGAGGGAGCTCAGTCCAGGGAAAGAAAGATTCCGCCATCGTGTTTATTTGTATCTCTACCCTTCCTTCTTGTCCCCTACACTTGCTTTAGCACAAAGCACATTGCGTGTGATGTCAGAGGGTGAAGAACACTTGTCTCAAGTGAAGGATTGGACAATTTAAAGCATGGTTTGCCTTTAAAAGAAGGGGTCTCCCACTCCAACTCTGATTCACCATTGGACAAACACTTGTGGAAGAAATAATTGGACCACTGTTGGGAGAATTGACTTTCCAAAGCCCACTACCAGTGAGGTTAAGAATGGGTGCCCAAGACAGAGGCAAGCTCTGTTCCCTGACCATCCCACCGGCCCATAGTGGTGACCTTCTGCTGGAGCAAGACCAGCTTCTCTTCCAGCCACACTGATACCCAGGACCTCACTGCACTGGACAACCCAATGCAGGTGTATGCCAGCCTTGTGTTGGAAGACCAAGATCAATAACTATTATTATCTTTGAATCCATGGTACGGCACTCACAGCAACCTGAGAGGTAAGACAGCCAGAATCACTGTGTTTTCACTGATGATCCGGGCAAGCCCTGATTTGAGCCGTTCTAACCCGTTTGAAGCAGCAGGAACATCCAGAGCTGCTTTGGCACTCAACCAATTTTTGAGCCGTGGTCTCATGCACTTGAAACCATTCACCTCTGTACTGCACCAGCTGAGTGTGTCGTTCCCTTTGCTCAAACTAGAAGACATAGTTGCACCCGCCGTCTTCAAACTTTTCGAAACACCAGAATCCTCATTGTTGATCTTCATTGACAATAACCCAGACCCTGGGGGACCCATTGAACTGTGAATTTCGAATGCCACACTGGACCAGGCAACATGAACCATGCAACAACTCATCAGCATCTTCTCTATCGAACCAACTGTCGAACCACCCTGCTGGTCCTGACAATCTGTACTTCGCTGAATGCTTCTTCGATCTACTCTTAGTACCACGAGCACCTTCGCTGCTGATCTCCATTGCAAGTTGTACTGACCTTGGTGGTCTCATCGACCGTACATCAGTCTGCCCACCTCGAACTGCACATCCATTCATCAGCATCTTCGCAGTCAAGCTGTCTGCGAAAACAACCCTGGTGGCCCTCCCAATCTATGGATTTTTTTTTCCATAGACTGAATGGGGAAAACTTTGTGCACGGTTACAGGCTGAACGGCTAGACGGATTTTCACCAGATTTGCGGCATGATCAGGGGCTTGGGTCAGAAAGCGTGCTTTTGTGTGTTTGAGGGCAATCCAACCAGTACTTTGGTTGCTAAGAACTGAAATGTACGTCTCAAAATATGTGTGATATCTGGGTCCGCTCTGCGGACCCATTTCCCTGTTCGCTTCGCGGACTGACATCTCATTGGCCTGCAGTATGCAGCGATGTCAGCGAACATTGGACGTGGCCTGTGGTTGGCTGGAGGGAAGCGTGCTGTGGGTCAAAGTTTTTGAGAAATGCCGCCATGGTGTTTTGGAGCACAGTGTTGTGGGTGTGTGTGCCAAGGCTGAACCTCTTGTATGTAACTGTGTGGCCACTATAAGTAATCCCATCTGCCTCTGCTCCGGCGTCCCTTTTCCCTGTTCGCTGCATGCTCAAAAATGTGATTACACTGCAGTGTACGGTGACGTGTTGTGCGTGAATAGTTTTCGATAACGCTGGCATGTTGTTTCCGAGGGCAGTGCGGCGGCGAGAGGGCCTGGAAAACATAGTTTACAGCATCTTGTAGTGGGAAGAAGGGAAGGAAAGGGTGGGGGAGTGAGAAGTGCTGCAAGTGATACATCTCATTAGAAGAAGACGGTGGTGTGCCAGCGGTATACGTGCATACTATGCCAATTCGCGGTTACCTCAACAGGCAACAATCTTGTGTGGTCATTGCATGCAGCCTTCGTTATGGCATGCCAGCTGCAGCGGTGATGTCTTTCTGTGATGAGTGGTGGCAGGCAGATTTGCAAAAGGGGAGTGCATTCCACAAGACATGAACATTTACAGATAGGGTGTACTATGGTGTGCTGTAGCCCCTTTAATGCATGGCTGCAGCCCTTGCACAGAAAAGTATGTCCACTGGTTGAAAAGGTATGTCCACTGGATGAAAGTCGGTGAACATTATCACTTTGTGTGTGTGATTTGGCTGCATTGCACACATTGTTGGTTGCATGGGTGTGGTGATTGGTAGAACATCCTACAGTTGTCGGTGTATGGGTGGAGATGCTGCAGTGATCACTCGTGCACTGTGTCCACTGAGTGCACTAATGGAATAGTGTAAACATGGAAGAGGTTACGGTGCAACTGGTTGTTACATGTGCTTGTGTAGTGTGCATTGTGCAGATTAGCAAGTGTTGCAGTGCTCTATGCAATATTGCTTGTATGCACATAGTAGAGTGTGGAGAACAGGACCAATGTTGTGAAGATTGTGTTGTTTGTTTGGCATTATTACAATGGTTTCTGAATGAAAGTGGGTAGTGGTGCCAAACCCTGTGGTATGTTTGAGCATTACGGTAAGTGGAACATGTGTGCTTGCATTCCTGCTTTAGGGTGCAGAGGTTGGGTAGAAGTGTTGGTGCCTATGTTGGCTTTCTGAATGGTGGCACATGCCTACATGTTCACCTGCATGGCTTTGTTATGTTGTGGTGGGTGTGGGCAAGGCCTCGACTGTTGGGTGCATGACTGTTGGGTGCTTCAGTGGAAGATCTGTTTATGTATGCCCTCCAAGAAGGCTTTTGTGGCAATTTCGGTTTGGAGGGAGTGGAGGCTTTGTGGTGCATTGTCGAAGCGTGCTGTTTCGGCAGAGTGCTTGTAGAATGTCGACGCATGGCCACTTCCGCAACTGTACATGTTGTGGTCGTGCACTTTGGAGCCTTCTTTTTGGGTTTGATACATTTTTCCCATGTGTACCGTCAACTGAAGAAGATGATGAAAGCAATGCAGTGCATTTTTCCCGCTGCCAAGGTGCTTTTCTCACGTATACCACTGAGAATAGTGTGGGACTATTCCAATGTTTTGTGTAGCCAACCAGAGGTCAGAAGGGGTCTCATCAACAGAAGCATGTGTGACCTCTTGAGTGCTGCTGGGATCTTCTCCTGTGAGAATGATAACATTTGTTTGCAATATATACACCTTTTTTCGAAGGAAAGGGCATGTTTTTGTTGACCAGTGGCAATGACATTTTGTTTCACAATCTACAGGCTGCACTGAAGACCCTATTGTAAGAATGTGAGCTAACTTACAAAACACAAAAATACTTATAAAAATCACAAAAAAGTGTTTCTATGGAACTAACAACGTCCCCTACCCTGGTTGAAAGTTATTCCACACTCCCGCTCATGCACAGCCTGAAAAGCCTGCAAATATTGCGATAGCCGCTGGGTGGCACGTGTTAGATACGCCCCTTTTGCAGATGACAGCTATAGAAATGGGTCTGTAGAGGCTACAGAATTGGTCAATAAGCTTTCTGGGTGTGGTGTGTATGCACAGACTGGTACACAGTGTATTTGTCGACAGAAATGCAGAGGGTGCGGTTATGGCTGTGTGTTTCACGAGCCACAGCATGCAGGTTTTGGGGGAGTTCAAAATACATTGATTGAAAGTGAATGGAAAACACTCTGCAGTGGCTGCTCATTTTGGAATCTATCATGTGGATGTGTAGTGCTTTGGAGTACCTACAATGGAGTGACTGATTTTGGTTTGTCTTTGTGACACTTTGGTGACGCGCAATCATGCCGACAATATTGTTGTTCATTGTGGAGGAAAAATTGCACAGCATGTTACATGAGTTTCAGTGCCGTTTGCGATGAAGGAGGCACTTGCTGAGTTCATGTGTCTGTTTCGATCTCCTGCATAACTTTCTATCGCAATTTGCAGACACTTATGTGGCTGCAGAGTTTTTCATTTGGTCCACAAATGGAGAAAGCGCAGTACATTGCCCCAGCATTTCCCCAGCAATAACGTCCATGTTACTATGCCTGCCATCCCGATTTCTGCACACCCCATCCAAATTGCCTTAGTGCAAAGTAGCTGTAACGTTCCTGTAACAAAAGATTTTGCACTGAAGTTTCTAGGTTGTTCTTAGGGCAACTGAAGCATAACGTCCCTTCACCAATGTGTTTTGACGGAAGTTGATAGGTTTTGTGTAGGTCACTGTAACCAGACCCTTCCTTTAGCATCGTTTTTTCAGTAAAGGGGATAGGTTTGTAGTAGTGCAACTTAACAATAACGTCCCTTTAACAATGTTTTTGTTAGTGGATATACTTATGTATAAATTGCCAGTTTCCACAGTGCACCGAAAACAGGAAATATTATTTCCCACAAATCTCCAATCGTGAGCATATGTGTCAAGCTTTAATGCATTAGTGCACTTGTCTGTCCACTCCAGAGTGGTGCATATTGCACATATTTTATTTTTTTTCAAAATGCTGCATTAATGCTGATGTTTGGCCAGATTTGACAATGGTACACCTTTTCCTTTGTCTTGTTTCCCTCATCCTCTCCACTCTCATACTTTCTCTCTTTCTCTGGCTTCCATTTTGACTCTCCTGATTGCTTTAGCTCATTCATGTTCTCTGCCTCTCTCTCTCCCCTTCTCTCTCCCTCACTCCGTCTCTCTCTAACACACATAAATGCCCACAGACAAGCCCATTCCCTGTTTCCCCCACTCCCCACACCTCCTTGCTCCATTTCCTCCCCACTTGTGTTCCCCTGCCCTGCCTATCACTTTTGTTCTCTCTTTTTCTCTCCCTCATCTTCTTATAGTTGTTCTCTCTGTTTTTCCACCCATTAATATGGCTCCTTGAATGCAGGAGCACCCAACTAAATCTTGTTCTCATAACTGAAAGTTGTTTTATTAATCAAATATGTGATCTTTCAACTTATTATCCCAACATTATGCCCATTATATGCAGTGGTTACAGTCCTGTTTTTTTTCAAAACAGTATTTTTTAACCAAGCTCTTTAGGAGAGCAAAAAGAAGTAGGAGCGGTAGAGCACAAAGAATGGTTGTCGGTCGGATGCTTTCAAAGGCGATACACACCAACGCAATACTGTTTGAAGGCGGCGTACCACAGTGGAGTGCCTGCAGAGTGACTGCAGTTCTTAGCGAGATATCGAAGTTTCTGTGAATCGTTTTGGTTGTTGGTCGTGTGGTTTCAAAGGTGACAAACACCAATCCAAAACTGCGTGGAGCGGCGGAGTGCAGCAGAAGTGGCTGTAGAATGACTGCAGTTCTTGGACAGAGGCTGCACGTGGTGTTATCGGCATATTAGAACTTCTGTGAATCATATTGGTTGTCGGTCGCAAGCTTTAAAAGGCGACACAAACCAACTCAAAACTGCATGGAGTGGCAGAGCACAGCAGAGCGCCTGCAGAGTGACTGTACTTGTTGGCCTGAGGCTGGCTGTAGTGTTCTCAGCATATTGGAACTTTTGTGAATCTTAGTGATTGTTGGTCGGATCCTTTCAAATGTGACACACACCAACTCAAAACTGCATGAATCAGCAGAGCACAGCAGAGTGCCTGCAGAGTGACTGCAGTTCTTGGCAGTTTGGGGCAGGAGTCCAAGGTGTGAGGTTCTGTAATGATCCTGGTGAAGCAACTGTTCCATATACACCTGTTTTTAATTCTCATCTCACCATTTTTGGTGCATTGACTATGTATGAATTAAGAAGTAAAACTTAGTTGGTGCATTGTGCTGGAGGTGCAACTTTGGGGAGAATGAGGGGGTTTCAAACTACCCTTGTTTGGAACAGATCCTTTTTACCAGTGTTATGGCTCCCCATCTATGCCCCCCCTCACCGAAAATGGCTGCTCCAACTCCTGATCATTCCCCAGGAGAAGTGGAATCCATGGTTCCTCAAAATAATGCAATGTCTGCATCTAGTCCTGTGAGATCTGCTGGAACTTGTGACTGTCAGTTACAGAAGTCAAGTGTTAATACTGTGGCAGATGCAAGGGCATATGTAATAAAAGAATGACTGATTAATGCTGTGGATGTAAATGTGCCCCAAGAGGCTCGGACTATGCTGCCAAGTAAAAAAGTTAACAAAAAGAACAAAAACTGTGATGTCAACAAACATTACTGATTTCTATTCTCAGCCTTATACAAGCACAGAAGCAAAGAAACTAAAGAAGGGTGTTAATGTAATGGAAAATAACCAGAGTGGACATGGCAAGGCCAGCTATATTAATGATATACGTCTCACTGAGTTAAATCTCTCCAAAGAAGAATTAATTCTACAGGAGCCGTGTAATTGTTTGAAGCTGAATTATGACCATCAGATATCCTTCTTGATTGATGATCTAACTTCAGAGGAGGTGGAGTCTATAAATAAGGCAGCCTCTGTCTCCATGTGTTCAACTGTCAATAGTTTACCACATTTCTGGACTGGATGAAAGGTTTCGGCTCATGGCTCCTTCGAAATTGGCCTTGAATTGAATATGCAGCTCCTTTGCGAAGCTATATGAGAATATGAACTTAGAACTGAAAGCTCATACAGGGATGTTGAGCGAAATCAAATTGAAGTTAGAATTAATGGAAACTAACACAAGGATTGGAAAGCAAAGTGAATACCCTCTGGAAAAGTCACTCATAGTAGGTGAAAAAAAAGAGATACCAACAGAGGGGATTGTGCTTCCAAAAGTCAGCTTCAACAGGTCTTGGTAAAGAAAACACGATTGTCTAACGAGAATTCAATTTTGCTGGCCGATGCAAAAAATAAATCAACAAAGAAACAAAAATAAGAAGACGGCAAATCAGAACGTTCTAGAAAGTTCCTTCGCAAATTACATTTGACCGAATAAGTTGCACAGGCGGCTCTTCAACCGAACACTATAAATCCAATATCGCCCGTAAATCTGGTAACGGACTGTCCAAGGAGCCATTTGGAAACGTTGTTGGAGTTGTCCGTAAGAGTGAATCTCATTTCCAGAAAGAAGTAGAGAGGGTCGGGGACACTACATTGGCAGTACATAAAATTGACAAGGGTGTTCAATCCGAACCCCCCATGGTCAACTGTGCAACATCAACTGATATTGGGGACCTTCCACAGAAAGAGCTTAAAACCACTGTTATTACAGTGGGAGGATCGACACAGACACAATCTAATTTCATTGCTACCCCATTTTGATAAAAATGTGGACACAAAGAACAGACATTGGAAAAGCTAAAAGCCATCTCCACCACAAACAGTTCTACTGATTTACTGATCTTAGAGTTTGTTCTTCAACCACTAAATGATATACTTTTACACCGCAAACATATTTTAAATCTTTTCCATGAAATACCTTTCTTGTGTTTGCTCACATCGAAGGATATTGACTTGCTGTATTTTGATGATATAAAAATAACTGATACTGTAGTATTAAAAAATCCATCCAAAATTATTGAGTCTTACAGCAAAGAGCCTGAAAATCAAGATGTTATGTTTGCAGGTGATATGAATTCTGACTGTAGACAAGCTATGGAGGCTACTAATGCATCTCTGCATTATAACAGATCAAAAAACAGCATGGGAAGATATGGATAGGTCGTATGCAGAGTTGGGATATGCAGATGACAAATTGGAAGTACAGGGCGATATCCCCAGTAAATAACACCTGTAATAATGATCTCTTGGGTACCTGTATAGATTATATTTTTTTAACACCAACATTATTTGAATTATGTGAAACTTTTAAAGTAGAAAAAACGAAATTTACTGATCATGCTTTCCTTTCTACAGAACTAAAGATTAGGCATTCAGCTTCAAGCCTCAGTCATTTCACTAATTTAATGTTGAATGATGTTTGAAATCGGGTTGCACTGAAGATTAGAAATGTACCCAATTTTAATAATCAAATAGGTGCCACATTTACCAAGTCTTCTCATGAAGACAAATTGAATGTCTACACTCCTGACTATTTCCAGTTTTTATCGTAAATCTTCTCCCCAGAAAAAAACACAGACCAGTGAATAAGAAGCATGCAATACAAATTAAAAAGCGAGAATTGGATCAGGTCAATAAAAAAATCAGATTACCCCGATTTAGAAATACGGGAAAAAATATGCGTGGCAAGACGGTTTTATACACATTGGGATCATAGTTATCGATATATATCTCTACAAAAGGATGGGGAGTGTACATTAGAAATCGTTACCATTAAGCACAATCATAGAATAACAACAGCGTGAACTCAAAAAAGGTTGATCCTCAGTGTAATCCAGTTTCACAGGCAATGTGTCTCATTTCTCAACTTTGTATAATCACTCAAAAACTGCATATCCTCTTTTAAACTGTTGACAGCAAAGGGAATTGATATTCACCTTTAAAGGTGTGACATTTTTTATAAAAAGCGCATAACGTTCGAGGGCTGTGGGACCAAATGGCCTAAGCAATCTAATTTTGAAGAGTATTGTTAGGATATGGGCAGCAAATTGGTATTATTAAAAAATGTTATAGCAACAACAAATGCTCCAAGAAATCAGAAATACTCCATTTTAATCCCGATATAAATAAAAGTCACAGTCTTAATCCGATGAATTACCTATTGCTATCTTGGATGCAGAAAGTAAAATATTTGTATCTTTAATCTTACG
Source organism: Ambystoma mexicanum (assembly GCF_040938575.1). Classification (NCBI taxonomy): domain Eukaryota; kingdom Metazoa; phylum Chordata; class Amphibia; order Caudata; family Ambystomatidae; genus Ambystoma; species Ambystoma mexicanum. Next base: position 773,541,573 of record NC_090931.1, read on the forward strand.
TGAATTGCAGCGATGGGCAGTGTTTAGGAAGGGGCTATGTACGACTGTGGATGGTTTTATTCTTGATGTATTTCAACAAAAAGCAGGGGTAAAACCCCCCACACCCCTCAATTATGCAGCCTGCATTGATTTCTCTCTAGCTTTTGACACTGTGAATAAAGAGCTCCTGTGGAAAAAGCAAGATGAGTGGAACATCCTTAAAGAGGGGGTATTTTGGGAGGCACAACAGTGTAGGCAGGATTCCAGTTTAGTACTCCAAATATGGTTAAGTAACATGTAGAATTTTGTAAAATTATTTCAGCTGCAATAGGGAAAGTCTCGAGGCCACGTGAGACCAAAAAGAAACTATATAGAACACAATTGGTTGTTGCCAACCGGTAACCCTAGAATGAACTCCTTGAGGGACATAGAATGCCAAGTAATTTATGGTCTAAATGTGAAAGGCACTTCTCACACAAGATCTGATTCACTCTAACATGGTTTCACAAATATGTTTGACGACAAGATTAAAGACAGTTTCAATAAGCAAACTATATCACTCACATCCACATGGGTGGCAAGTAAGACAGAAAGATATTTAGGCTTTTGAAAAATAATGTCAAAGTTTATAATCAAATGTGTAGAAATTATACACGATCAATCAAGTTCATCCAAAAAAATATATTATACATTAATCTACTAATCTTTTGGGAGAAGTGCCTTTCACATTTAGATCATAAATAACTTGGGATTCTATGTCCCCCTAGGAGTGCATTCTAGGGTTACCGGTTGGAAACAATTGGAAACAATTGGTTGTGTTCTATATAGAACATCCCTAAACCATAGCTATCGATCCTAATATATCTTCAAACAGATACTTGCCCTAGGGTCAGGTTAGATCAGGATGCCACCTTGACCAAACCATATCAAACACATAGTGGCCTTCGTCAGTTCTGATTTGGAAGAGCACCTCGCTCCCTCTTCTTTTGCCGCCCCTGGAATTAATAATTATGAACAAATATTATGGCTTGCTTACGCGGGTGATGTAATTTTACTACACCATACGCAAATAGGTCTACAGCGACTCATTGACACCTTGGGCCAGTACGCTGACACTAACGCCCTCACAATTAATGTTAATAAAGCAACAATCCTTCCTTTTGATAATACCATAACATTTCCATTTGAAATTGGGAACCAGACGAATTCTGCCTGTAATCCAGATTAAATACCTGGGTTTGTATTATGGTTCGTTTCCATGTAAAAATACAACTTGCAACATAGGTTAATGTTTAATGCGGCTTCATGTATTTCTCAAATGAAGAGAATTAACAATGCATATTATAGATTCTCAGTTATACTATTAATACAATTCAATGTTTCAAAAATAGTTCCAATACTTTTATATGGGTTGGAAATTTGCAATTGTACGTCTGAAAAGGTTTTTTTAAAGTATTGAGAGTCCAGTGCCAGATTAAACCCTGTGGAGGACCCAAGGCAGTTGAACTGTCAGACCCCTCTCGCAAATGATCTCCTAATACGTTTTTAATTGTCGCAAGGGCCCCTAAAAGGAGTGGGGGACATATGCCGGTGCCTACTTGGCCTAATGGATAGTTTGGCACTGTGAGAGTGGAATATGGGCATAAATATTAGCCCATCCCAATTGGGTTCTTACACCAATAATTTTTTTTTAATTGAGTTTTGTCTTCCCTCTGTGTGTGGCTTATAAGGAAAATCTTTAACCTTTTAAAGACTTATACTGGTTCCCTTAAAGAATTCGTTGTTTTGTGATTTTAAAAACGTCTTCTTAGATCTGAAACTTGGCCCCACATATGATTTTAAAGTAAAACGTGATGAAATTCTATCGAGTATATCTGAAACTGGTAAATCTTTAGTTGAGAACCCATTAGGGGTTAAGAAAAAGTTGTCTTTACAGGATCGGAGTGACACTATGGCATGGGTAGGGCAAAATTAAATTCACAACCATGTCATGAAATTTGATAAACGGCTAGGAATACCGGTGAGATATCGCGGCAAGTTCCCAAATGGATATTGGCGTGTTTGGGTTCTGAGATTCGGATTGAATCTCTTGCTAGTGGAGGAAGTGCTGGCCATTGGGAAGACATTACCAGAGCTAGAGGCAGGGCGCTGGTCGTGTGGCAGAACCCTGGCGGAGCACTCTCTAAAGCAGGTTGTGATGGAGTGTACTGACCTGTATAGTCCACGATTCACAACATTGGGGCCATTTGCAAATAATGAAGAATGGCTGTTGATGCCTGATTTTTGGTTTTGACTATCTCACGTCTCTAACAATAGCAGTCTTATCATTTATTGAAAAAAATAATCTCATTTCTCATGGTAGGTAATTTGGAAATATAAACATCCTTTATTATGTTTTTCGACTCATGCACTTGGCACTTTATTGTAGCACTTTAATTGTATTCTGTAAAATATTATGACATTGTTATTGCTGTTGTACTGAATGGATTTTTAAATGTGACTCTTGTGTCTGTTGTACATCGTACGGTATTGAAATTCAGTTTCTGCCGAAAATGTAAATGTTAAATGATGATGAAAAATGTCTTTTGTGTATGGTTTGCTTGGTTCAAACCAATATCACAATCAGAAATGTAAAAACATTCAAGCAGCGAAGAAGCTTTGGTAATATAGCATGCTGCCTCTCACGTACATTCTGCGACTGCAATGCATTAACCGTCATAGCAAGTTGCTTTACTTATTTTTAAACCCAAACAGTCTTTCTCGACATTCTGAAATCGCGTTTTTGATGTGTCCGAACGCAGTCCTTTACTGACGCCATATTTTCACACATGTCACTCATTTAATTGGGAGGATAATGGGAATTAGCAGCTGCTTCCCTAATATATTCTTCTCGGAGCAATCAACCGAGAGAAACACTGTGTGGTGAAAGAGCTTTTCCTGCACAGAGCTTCAGAATCAATGTAGCATTGAGGTTTGTGTAAGATGTGTGCTATATTTTGGGAAAATGGAAGCCCAGTTTACCTATACATGGTATATGGAACCTCATACCCATCCACATTAGACTCACACCTACCCTCATGTAATTTAGAGCACTAGACCATCCTCTTCAAGAAGCACAGTCTTCATGCACCCTTGACACCCCCTGATCCCACCCAATCCCACCCAATCGGAAACTCTCGCCTCACCCCTATTTGATGCTCCTGTTGCTTAACTGTAATGTGACACAGTTTTGCTGTGTGACTTGTAGCCCCTTATGTGTATACTCCTAATGACCCATTGTAATACAGTGCTCTGCTGGTAGGTGTGCGCTCAATAACAACCCAACACAGACATAAACTACATTGTCATCTGATAGAACTGAATTGTATGTAACTGTAAGTGGTGGAGAGAAAGTCAGGGGTCAGGTGAAACATCTGATTTGAAGGTCGTGATGCCAAATACAGGGACATTTCGAATTTTAGAGCATTTTAGTTAATTTAGTTTAAAGGAAACTCCATGTTTCAGGATTTTGGAATGTACAGCACTGCACAGATATCATTGTAAAGTTGCTTTGCAGTAGATTAGGACATTATGGCTCTATGTTAATGGTATTCTCCGACAAGCGGGAGCCACGCGATGCAGGTCGCTCGGCGTGTGGGTCACATATATGAGATTCAAATTTGGGATCTTTGCATGAGGAATGAGCTCATATTTTAAGTTGGGCGCTTTTTCGTTCACTTTTCTCAGAGACTTGTGTGTGTTTAGTCTACCTGTGGTGGAGTTTCAGATACCTGTGTACATTTCAGTGTTCTAGGTCATTGGTCATTTCAGCTCATTCTTATCCGCCATGTCTTTGAATAAGCTGCTCTTTGGATAATTGAGGAACACAGTCCGGATATCTGTGACCCATATGTCTGGACTTTATTCATTGAGGAGGTATGGTCAGACTGATGACTCTAAACTGTATTTGCTGACACAGCCGTTCGTTGAAACATACTTGGATACTTACACTTTTTTCCACCTTGCCTGAATATTATGGGGGGACTCTATTTACTTGGTACCCTATGGGGCCCTCCCATTATACTTCTTATATATCTGATATTGATCTGAATATTTTGTATTTCACGAGGTCTTACATTTTTATATGCACTCATAAGTTGGTCAATTATTGCCTCCAAATCCTTCAGGTGCCTCTTGTGCTTTTTGGTTGCAGCCTACATTCTGGCATAGCCCTGTACATTGCATATGTGGCAGCAGTAGCAGAACTCTTCCTACCACAACCACTATCTGTGCATTCCAGCCTTCACTTAGATTCCCCCTCTTTACCAAGAAGGTTCTTCCTCCACCAATCCCACATTTCCCTTCTGCCTAAACTATCTGCGCTCCACCATACTGTACATTATTACCTCTTCATAGCCAGTTCTGTCATTCTTCCACCATCAATCACCAGCCTTCTGCCTTCACTCACTCACTTCCTAGATTGCTTGGCATCTGGTTCAGGATTGTCCCACTGACTATTGATTTATTTGCATGCATTTCTGGTCAAAACACCTCTGTACGGAATGCATAAAGACAGTTGATGGTTTGCACAATGTTCCTTAAATTAATACACCCTTCATCAACTGCCCTGAAACTGGGAGGGAGGCATCACTTCTGCCTTCTGGCCAGCAACCTGGCGAGTCCCAGGGTGGGGGTGTTGTTCGTCTTTTCTCTCTTGAGCTGGGCCCATAATTTGTCAAGGGGTCCTGGATATCAATAGATTCACTTTTCATGTGGAGAACAAAATGATCTTGGGGAATTGTGAATGCTATCAATGTATGCTCTCCTTGACAAAGCCTAGTCCTCTGGCCAATAGCCACTGATGATCTTCAACTAGAAGCATTGTACTGCATGCTAATTCTAAGAAGCCGAGAGGCGGAAGGAACGAAGGAACAAACATCCTCACCGGCTGCGGTGGAGGTGGGTTCCTTCAAGATACCAAGCTAGATGGAGCAATTCACCTGCCCTCCATTTAAGAAACACTGCCATGCGTATTCGCATTAAGTTTACTAGACATAAACCAGATAATCGTTTGCCTTCACATTTTATCAGATCTTCTTGGCCCCAGTTTAGCCTTTTTTGCTTCTCCCTCTAGATTGGCTCAAACAATTACATTATAGATGACCTGATACATCATGGAACTTTTAATCACATGTTCTTTGACTTATACATGCGTGCATGTCCTCCCTGAAACAAATGGGCACTCAACAGAAAGATGCAGCTCTTCAGTGAAAAATATGATCTAATTTAATGCTACTGTTGTAAAGCAATTAACACTTTCCTCTTCGCATCCTGTAAGTCAAGCCGTGGTAGTGTATGCATTTCTTGCGCAACCCATCAAACTGTATTTCACAATTTAAAGATTTCCTGGACCCAACATCATTTTCGTGGAAACGATTTATTTAACTCACTGCGAACTGCATAATGACGTCCATGCGTATAAAATATAAAAGTCAAATAGTGCATGGAGGCGATGAGTCTCCCGAATCGGGATATAGCGTGACGTTTTTAACCATATCAAACGTATATTTCTCTTGAGATTAAGTGGAGAGGATATGGCTTGGAAAAAAGGATATGCAATCCCCAAAGGGGCTTTGATGCTTCTTATTATGCAGTTCACACCACTGAATAAAAGAGCAGCCAGTCTTAGTTCTCAAAAAAATCTCTAAACGTGACAAAATGAAAAGAGATCAATCTTAGAAACGGGCCCGTTTTTCAGTAACAGATCACATTCAGTATATGCTGTACTCTATAGCCCGCTCAACGTGCGATGATGTATGTTTTTAGATGGCAGAAGTTGAAAGACTGTTTTAGTTCATAAACCTTTACAGGTCCTTAGACGTGGGTACTTTATACTGGGCTCGAACAGGAAGATTGACACTAGGGCTGAGCTAATGTCTAAAAGAGACTCTGTGAAGGGCGTGGTTTCAGTTGTATCGTTCCATGTTGACATGGATGCTCTATCGCCATTGTGTCCCATTCAAACTAGGCCAGGCATTCATTTACGAATCAAAACTTAGAACCACAAACAGAAAACAATGGACTTCTGAGCTCACCTTTGACACGGTTCACACAATCCATCTAAGTGTTTCATTTTAGGGAGGGTGTGTGATGAGCTTCTGCCTGGAAATAGTGCCCAATTAGTGACTACACAACTATGCGATGTTGCAAAGTTTCTTGAAGTTACGCACGATTCACTTAGCAGATGCATTTTCCCGCTAGTTGTCGTTCTGGCTAAACATCATTGCACATATGTTTCTGAGCAAAGTTCACAAAAATACATGAGTGATCCGAATTAAAATATGCATAGTCCCATTTCCGGTAGTTTATTACCGCTAAAATAAACTGCGCAAAAAACAAAACAGGCAAAACAATCTTACGAAAGTGTATTATTGCTTAAGTATATTTAGTGGAAAAGAAAAGATGCATAAGCACATTTGAGAAAGTTTACTGAAGTTGGGTGTGCGTGACTTTATAGAAAGACGAAATCATGCACGCTCCCCACACATGCGCGTCTTGAGACAACCTGTCTTCTACTGGGCTGACTCTAAGTGATACTCTTTTTGTTTGTGGGTGCAGCTGTGGTGCACAGTGGTGCAGCGACCCTGTAGCAGCGCCAGTTACACCCCCAAGAACGCCCCTCGCGCAAGGAAAAGCCATCAAAATCCCCAATCCAGCGCAAAGGGCTGCGCTAACCCTGTACCAGTATACAGGGCCGCCACACAGCACACGGCAAGGGGGGAACGTGTATTACTGGGGTTCGCGGGAAGTTTCACACGCGATCGGAGCGTGGTACCTGTATTTCGGGTGTGGGCGGGAAGTTTCACACGCGATCAGAGGGAGTACGTGTAATTCGGGGTGCGTGGGAAATTTCACACGCGATTTGCCCTGTGCGAGTGGGGTACGTGTATTCCTGGGGTGCGCGGGAGGTTTCACACTCGATCGGCGCGGGGGGACGTGTAAATCGGGGGTGTGCAGGAAGTTTCACACGCTATTGGCCCTGTTCGAGTGGGGTACGTGTATTCCTGGAGTGCGTGGGAGGTTTCACATGCGATCGGAGCGGAGTACGTGTGAATCGGTGGTGCTCGGGAAGTTTCAAATGTGATAGGCCCTCTGCGAGTGGGGTGCGTGCATTCATGGGGTGCGCGGGAGGTTTCACATACAATCAGAGCGGGGTACGTGTAATTCATGGGTGCACGGGAAGTTTCACAGGCGATTTGCCCTGTGCGAGTGGGGTATGTGTATTCCTGGGGTGCGTGGGAGGTTTCACACGCGATCGGAGCGGGGTATGTGTAAATCGGGGGTGCGCGGGAAGTTTCACACGCGATTGGCCCTGTGTGAGTGAGGTACGTGTATTCCTGGGGTGCGTGGGAGGTTTCACACGCGATCGGAGCGGGGTACGTGTAAATCGGGGGTGCGCAGGAAGTTTCACATGCGATTGGCCCTGTGCGAGTGGGGTACGTGTATTCCTGGGATGTGCAGGAAGTTACACATGCGATTGGCCCTGTGCGAGTGGGGTACGTGTATTCCTGGGGTGCGCGGGAAGTTTCACACGCGATTGGCCCTGTGCGAGTGGGGTACGTGTATAACTGGGGTGCGCGGGAAGTTACACACGCGATAGGCCCTGTGCGAGTGGGGTACGTGTATTCCCGGGTTGCGCGGGAAGTTTCACACGCAATTGGCCCTGTGCGAGTGGGGTATGTGTATAACTGGGATGCGCGGGAAGTTTCACATGCGATTGGAGAGGGGAACGTGTATTCCGGGGTTGCGCGGGAAGTTTCACATGCGATAGGCCCTGTGCGAGTGGGGTATGTGTATAACTGGGATGCGCGGGAAGTTTCACATGCAATTGGAGAGGGGAACGTGTATTCCGGGGTTGCGCGGGAAGTTTCACATGCGATAGGCCCTGTGCGAGTGGGGTACGTGTATTCCTGGGGTGCGTGGGAAGTTTTCGCATGCTGTCAGAGCAGGGTACGTGATTATCGGGGGTGCGTGGGGAGTCCTACATGTGAGTTAGCAGTGTGGGTCCTCCCAGGTGTTCCCTCTACACCCTACATGGCCCCTGCAGGCAGCCCACATCACAGGGGACTACCCTGCACCCGTGGTCATGTCCCGCAGGCAGCCCATCCACCATGGGCATGCCCCCCAGCCAAGCCACATGTCAACTTGCACTACTGATCACCAACTCATGTCCCCCAGCACCCCCACCCCCCAGCAGTCAGGGGCACCTGCCAGCAGGCCCCCACTCATGTCCCCCAGCATCCCCAGCCCCCAGCAGTCAGGGGCACCTGCCAGCAGGCCCCCACACATGCCCCCCTGCCCCCACGTCATGACGATCCTCAATCATGGGCCTAATGGCCAGCCACATCACACCCCACGCCACCCCAGCCCAAAGACCCAACCAAGTATTGCATCCACCCACATAGAAATGCCCATTACATGATACAACCCGAATGGCAAGTATTTAAATGAACACATGTCCGTCACACACACACAATGGGTGCAAGTGAATGTGAAAACCCACATCATGACATGCATAAAATCAATGAGAGAATACCACACATCGAAGTATAAACAAAAATGTATTAAACCCAAAATTAATGTAATGAAAAGAAAACAAACAATAATGTGAAGAACAAATAAAACGCAGCATGTCCAGAAAATAATCAAAAATATGAAATCAGAATTCAAAGAAATCCCAATGAAAATGTGTCCAAAGTCTCAGTCCAACAAAGCAAATCCAAGGGAAAAAAATAAGTGAAATCCATTGCTCCATGGTGAAATGAAAAAAAAAAAAAAAAAATCCACTGTTCAACTACATACAAATCACCAATTCAGGGTCCATGAGCCCAACAAATGAAATGAAACCTACAAAAAAGACTACCTAATAAAGAACTATATACAAAAACGTGGTGCATTGTCCAATCGTCCCAAAATAAACAAAAACAGAAAGGAAACCTAACACTATCTAACTATATACAATGGCGGCGAGCAAGTCCTGCGGCTCACTCTGTGCTGTCCCGGGCCAGGGCATCATCGAACTCTATGTCGATGTCCCGGAGGCGGGTCTCTGCCCTGGCCCCGAGGTCTCGCAGGGAGGCACTCATGGCCTGTTTCAACTCCCTGCGAGTTGCCTCGAGGCACTCTGCCCGCCTCAACACCCCACGCATGGAGAACTCCGCCCTGACCATGGGGAGCCGCGCCTGTTCCGCCCGTCGCCGCTCCACATCTATCCACTGGCCCAACCGCTGCCACACTGAAGACACTCCCATTCCTGGGTCCTCCTGCCCTCTGGCCGATGCCTGCCCCTCCGATGTTGATGGCCCAGAGCCATCATTGCTCCCACCTACAGCCTGCTCCTGCTGCTGCTGCTGTCTATGTGCCCTGTCCGATGGTGCCTGCACATCCTCCATCAGCTGGTCTCCAGTTGTGGTGTCCACCCCTGCTGGACCGCCGACTCCCGACTGTGGCAGGGATGTGAGCCCCACCAAGCTGGCTGTGTTGGTCGGGCCAGGTCGAGAGGGGGCCCTGGTGGAATCTGGGCCGGAAGACGGCAGGGAGAACGACTGGCGCATAGTATCCACAGAGGAGGAGAGGTTTACCAGAGTGCGCGACACATGTAGGAACCCACCGACCAGGGCCCCTCCCAACAGTGCCACATCGCGACACTGCTGTTCGTGATGGCGTGCGTTCTCCTCATCACGAATGTCACGCGTGCGCAACGCGACACCAATCAGGATGGAGCCCATACGGTCATGGGACCCCTCGTCCGCAGGTAGTGGAGAGGCAGATGATATGGCATTCTCCCTTACCTGCGGACGGGCCTGGGACGGGGCATCCCTGCTGGTGCATGGTGGTGCAGTCACAGGGTCAAGGACAGGGACATGCACAGGCCCCTCCGCAGTGAACTGTGCTGCTTCCTGACCCTGGCCCTGGACTGCACCACTTGCACCAGTGGTACTACCCCCACCAGGCCCCATGTGCGGCTCAGTAGTGGGCTCCTCCTCCTCTATGGAGGCCACCAACCTGGATGTCTCCGTACCATCTTCCGCCATTGCAAGCCCCTGTGGGGGCTCACCCGGCCCTTCCGCCACAGCCGTAGTGGCAGACGCGGCACCAGCCCCCTTGCTCTCGGATGATGGCAAGTCCTGGGAGGGTGGCTGGGCCTTGCGTCGCTGCCCGGTGGAGGCATCCCCGCCGCTTGGCTCCACAGCACCGTCTCCGCCCTCTTCTTCACTTGACGCTGCATAGAGGGAGATATAGAACACAGGCATCAGGGTACAGTACAACATTCCCCTAGACAGGAAGCAATAACACATGAGTTGAAGTGTCTAACATCACTTCCATCCTGTCCCTCCACAACACATGGGTGAATGCACGCAACACACATGCATGAACAGGCACAGCGCCTGCAATCAACACCAGCATCCATGTACAAGAGCCTCTATTAACCAAAATCTTGCCTTCAAACTCACATACATCATGGCTCACACTGATCCCATGCACACACATCAACGGAGGGTCTTGCATCATGCCTTGCACACCACAGACACAGTGGATAGACGCAGTACATACAACGGTGACCGCACTGCATGAGTGAATGTACACATCATCACATACATGTGTCATGAATACATGGTGTACCTAAGTCACACACACACTTCTCAGACACACACACATGTGCACCATACATGTACATGACAGCAGCACCCATCCCTCACACCCCCACCATGTGCAAGAACAGACACTGGCATGCTTTCATGTGTGTATTTGCCATACAGCTACCCATGTTGCATTGTAACTCATGCACCAACAATTACTGGTCTCACATGCATGACCATGATGTCCCTGCACACACACACCCATACATGACCTATGTCACACATATAGGCAAGTATCGGACTACCAGCACACTGCAACATGCCCTGTCTCACACACCAATGCTTGGCCACTTACCGCTCAACTCCAGACCGTTCTTCCTCTGTAGGATCTGGGCGTGGAGCGCTGGGCCTACGCGTTCCAGGACCCTCATCTGGATGTCACTCATGCTGACCCGGCCCCCCTCCGCGAGGTGCCGGGTCTTGTAGAGGGTCCTGGACCTCAAGTCCTCCCAGCGCTTCTTGATGTGCTTGATGTCGTGGGTTTCCACCCCCTCTGCGTTGATGGCAACCACTACGTCGTCCCAGATCCTCTCCCGTCCTTCCTTGTTGGCACGTGATGTTCCGAAGAGGGCATCAAAATGCCCCAGGACATGCTCCACCAGGACACCAATTTCCTTCACACTGAAGCTGGTGGCCCTCTGCCTCTCTGGCTGGGGGTCGCCAGTGGTCTCAGATGGTGTTTGCCCCAACATGGCGACCCCCGAGGCAGGCGTGGGTGGGCAAGTGGGTCCTGGGGCTTGGCCGTGGAGTGATGGTATCCCAGTCGGGAGTCTTCTGTTCCAGCAGGGGTGGACACAGCAACTGGAACCCTGGCTGATGTGCAGGCACCAAATAGCAGGGCACGTGGCCAGCAGGCAGGCAGCAGCAGATGGCAGGTGGGAGCGTGAGCGGGGCTCTGGGGGGCAGTAATTCGGCCTTCTGGGCAGGAGCGTGGTCTTTCGTGTGTTGTTGCGTGGCCAGCTTGATACGGAGTGATTTCGCACGTGAAAATCTCGCACGTCAGCATGTCATTCGAGGAAAGGCCCTATGCGCGTAAGCGCGTCAGCACACGTACGCAGTTTCATTGGACCAAAGGCCCTTAGCGCTTCTGTGACGTGACTCGCGTGGGTGTTTCCCTCATGACGTGGGCATAGTGGTTCAGCGCGCGTGAAAACACTGTTTGTGGGTGCAGCTGTGGTGCACAGTGGTGCAGCGACCCTGTAGCAGCGCCAGTTACACCCCCAAGAACGCCCCTCGCGCAAGGAAAAGCCATCAAAATCCCCAATCCAGCGCAAAGGGCTGCGCTAACCCTGTACCAGTATACAGGGCCGCCACACAGCACACGGCAAGGGGGGAACGTGTATTACTGGGGTTCGCGGGAAGTTTCACACGCGATCGGAGCGTGGTACCTGTATTTCGGGTGTGGGCGGGAAGTTTCACACGCGATCAGAGGGGGTATGTGTAATTCGGGGTGCGTGGGAAATTTCACACGCGATTGGCACTGTGCGAGTGGGGTACGTGTATTCCTGGGGTGCGCGGCAGGTTTCACACTCGATCGGAGCGGGGTACGTGTAAATCGGGGGTGTGCGGGAACTTTCACACGCGATTGGCCCTGTGCGAGTGGGGTGCGTGTATTCATGGGGTGCGCGGGAGGTTTCACACGTGATCGGAGCGGGGTACGTGTAATTCATGGGTGCACGGGAAGTTTCACAGGCGATTTGCCCTGTGCGAGTGGGGTACGTGTATTCCTGGGGTGCGCGGGAGGTTTCACACTCGATCGGCTCGGGGGGACGTGTAAATCGGGGGTGTGCGGGAAGTTTCACACGTTATTGTCCCTGTTCGAGTGGGGTACGTGTATTCCTGGAGTGCGTGGGAGGTTTCACATGCGATCGGAGCGGAGTACGTGTGAATCGGTGGTGCGCGGGAAGTTTCAAATGTGATAGGCCCTCTGCGAGTGGGGTGCGTGCATTCATGGGGTGCGCGGGAGGTTTCACATACAATCAGAGCGGGGTACGTGTAATTTGTGGGTGTACGGGAAGTTTCACACGGGATTGGCCCTGTGCGTGTGGGGTACGTGTATTCCTGGGGTGCATGGGAGGTTTCACACGCAATCGGAGCGGGGTATGTGTAAATCGGGGGTGCGCGGGAAGTTTCACACGCGATTGGCCCTGTGTGAGTGAGGTACGTGTATTCCTGGGGTGAGTGGGAGGTTTCACACGCGATCGGAGCGGGGTACGTGTAAATCGGGGGTGCGCAGGAAGTTTCACATGCGATTGGCCCTGTGCGAGTGGGGTACGTGTATTCCTGGGATGTGCAGGAAGTTACACATGCGATTGGCCCTGTGCGAGTGGGGTACGTGTATTCCTGGGGTGCGCGGGAAGTTTCACACGCGATTGGCCCTGTGCGAGTGGGGTACGTGTATAACTGGGGTGCGCGGGAAGTTACACACGCGATAGGCCCTGTGCGAGTGGGGTAAGTGTATTCCCGGGTTGCGCGGGAAGTTTCACACGCAATTGGCCCTGTGCGAGTGGGGTATGTGTATAACTGGGATGCGCGGGAAGTTTCACATGCGATTGGAGAGGGGAACGTGTATTCCGGGGTTGCGCGGGAAGTTTCACATGCGATAGGCCCTGTGCGAGTGGGGTATGTGTATAACTGGGATGCGCGGGAAGTTTCACATGCAATTGGAGAGGGGAACGTGTATTCCGGGGTTGCGCGGGAAGTTTCACATGCGATAGGCCCTGTGCGAGTGGGGTACGTGTATTCCTGGGGTGCGTGGGAAGTTTTCGCATGCTGTCAGAGCAGGGTACGTGATTATCGGGGGTGCGTGGGGAGTCCTACATGTGAGTTAGCAGTGTGGGTCCTCCCAGGTGTTCCCTCTACACCCTACATGGCCCCTGCAGGCAGCCCACATCACAGGGGACTACCCTGCACCCGTGGTCATGTCCCGCAGGCAGCCCATCCACCATGGGCATGCCCCCCAGCCAAGCCACATGTCAACTTGCACTACTGATCACCAACTCATGTCCCCCAGCACCCCCACCCCCCAGCAGTCAGGGGCACCTGCCAGCAGGCCCCCACTCATGTCCCCCAGCATCCCCAGCCCCCAGCAGTCAGGGGCACCTGCCAGCAGGCCCCCACACATGCCCCCCTGCCCCCACGTCATGACGATCCTCAATCATGGGCCTAATGGCCAGCCACATCACACCCCACGCCACCCCAGCCCAAAGACCCAACCAAGTATTGCATCCACCCACATAGAAATGCCCATTACATGATACAACCCGAATGGCAAGTATTTAAATGAACACATGTCCGTCACACACACACAATGGGTGCAAGTGAATGTGAAAACCCACATCATGACATGCATAAAATCAATGAGAGTATACCACACATCGAAGTATAAACAAAAATGTATTAAACCCAAAATTAATGTAATGAAAAGAAAACAAACAATAATGTGAAGAACAAATAAAACGCAGCATGTCCAGAAAATAATCAAAAATATGAAATCAGAATTCAAAGAAATCCCAATGAAAATGTGTCCAAAGTCTCAGTCCAACAAAGCAAATCCAAGGGAAAAAAATAAGTGAAATCCATTGCTCCATGGTGAAATGAAAAAAAAATAATAATAAATCCACTGTTCAACTACATACAAATCACCAATTCAGGGTCCATGAGCCCAACAAATGAAATGAAACCTACAAAAAAGACTACCTAATAAAGAACTATATACAAAAACGTGGTGCATTGTCCAATCGTCCCAAAATAAACAAAAACAGAAAGGAAACCTAACACTATCTAACTATATACAATGGCGGCGAGCAAGTCCTGCGGCTCACTCTGTGCTGTCCCGGGCCAGGGCATCATCGAACTCTATGTCGATGTCCCGGAGGCGGGTCTCTGCCCTGGCCCCGAGGTCTCGCAGGGAGGCACTCATGGCCTGTTTCAACTCCCTGCGAGTTGCCTCGAGGCACTCTGCCCGCCTCAACACCCCACACATGGAGAACTCCGCCCTGACCATGGGGAGCCGCGCCTGTTCCGCCCGTCGCCGCTCCACATCTATCCACTGGCCCAACCGCTGCCACACTGAAGACACTCCCATTCCTGGGTCCTCCTGCCCTCTGGCCGATGCCTGCCCCTCCGATGTTGATGGCCCAGAGCCATCATTGCTCCCACCTACAGCCTGCTCCTGCTGCTGCTGCTGTCTATGTGCCCTGTCCGATGGTGCCTGCACATCCTCCATCAGCTGGTCTCCAGTTGTGGTGTCCACCCCTGCTGGACCGCCGACTCCCGACTGTGGCAGGGATGTGAGCCCCACCAAGCTGGCTGTGTTGGTCGGGCCAGGTCGAGAGGGGGCCCTGGTGGAATCTGGGCCGGAAGACGGCAGGGAGAACGACTGGCGCATAGTATCCACAGAGGAGGAGAGGTTTACCAGAGTGCGCGACACATGTAGAAACCCACCGACCAGGGCCCCTCCCAACAGTGCCACATCGCGACACTGCTGTTCGTGATGGCGTGCGTTCTCCTCATCACGAATGTCACGCGTGCGCAACGTGACACCAATCAGGATGGAGCCCATACGGTCATGGGACCCCTCGTCCGCAGGTAGTGGAGAGGCAGATGATATGGCATTCTCCCTTACCTGCGGACGGGCCTGGGATGGGGCATCCCTGCTGGTGCATGGTGGTGCAGTCACAGGGTCAAGGACAGGGACATGCACAGGCCCCTCCGCAGTGAACTGTGCTGCTTCCTGACCCTGGCCCTGGACTGCACCAGTTGCACCAGTGGTACTACCCCCACCAGGCCCCATGTGCGGCTCAGTAGCGGGCTCCTCCTCCTCTGTGGAGACCACCAACCTGGATGTCTCCGTACCATCTTCCGCCATTGCAAGCCCCTGTGGGGGCTCACCTGGCCCTTCCGCCACAGCCGTAGTGGCAGACGCGGCACCAGCCCCCTTGCTCTCGGATGATGGCAAGTCCTGGAAGGGTGGCTGGGCCTTGCGTCGCTGCCCGGTGGAGGCATCCCCGCCGCTTGGCTCCACAGCACCGTCTCCGCCCTCTTCTTCACTTGACGCTGCATAGAGGGAGACATAGAACACAGGCATCAGGGTACAGTACAACATTCCCCTAGACAGGAAGCAATAACACATGAGTTGAAGTGTCTAACATCACTTCCATCCTGTCCCTCCACAACACATGGGTGAATGCACGCAACACACATGCATGAACAGGCACAGCGCCTGCAATCAACACCAGCATCCATGTACAAGAGCCTCTATTAACCAAAATCTTGCCTTCAAACTCACATACATCATGGCTCACACTGATCCCATGCACACACATCAACGGAGGGTCTTGTATCATGCCTTGCACACCACAGACACAGTGGATAGACGCAGTGCATACAACGGTGACCGCACTGCATGAGTGAATGTACACATCATCACATACATGTGTCATGAATACATGGTGTACCTAAGTCACACACACACTTCTCAGACACACACACATGTGCACCATACATGTACATGACAGCAGCACCCATCCCTCACACCCCCACCATGTGCAAGAACAGACACTGGCATGCTTTCATGTGTGTATTTGCCATACAGCTACCCATGTTGCATTGTAACTCATGCACCAACAATTACTGGTCTCACATGCATGACCATGATGTCCCTGCACACACACACCCATACATGGCCTATGTCACACATATAGGCAAGTATCGGACTACCAGCACACTGCAACATGCCCTGTCTCACACACCAATGCTTGGCCACTTACCGCTCAACTCCAGACCGTTCTTCCTCTGTAGGATCTGGGCGTGGAGCGCTGGGCCTACGCATTCCAGGACCCTCATCTGGATGTCACTCATGCTGACCCGGCCCCCCTCCGCGAGGTGCCGGGTCTTGTAGAGGGTCCTGGACCTCAAGTCCTCCCAGCGCTTCTTGATGTGCTTGATGTCGTGGGTTTCCACCCCCTCTGCGTTGATGGCAACCACTACGTCGTCCCAGATCCTCTCCCGTCCTTCCTTGTTGGCACGTGATGTTCCGAAGAGGGCATCAAAATGCCCCAGGACATGCTCCACCAGGACACCAATTTCCTTCACACTGAAGCTGGTGGCCCTCTGCCTCTCTGGCTGGGGGTCGCCAGTGGTCTCAGATGGTGTTTGCCCCAACATGGCGACCCCCGAGGCAGGCGTGGGTGGGCAAGTGGGTCCTGGGGCTTGGCCGTGGAGTGATGGTATCCCAGTCGGGAGTCTTCTGTTCCAGCAGGGGTGGACACAGCAACTGGAACCCTGGCTGATGTGCAGGCACCAAATAGCAGGGCACGTGGGCAGCAGGCAGGCAGCAGCAGATGGCAGGTGGGAGCGTGAGCGGGGCTCTGGGGGGCAGTAATTCGGCCTTCTGGGCAGGAGCGTGGTCTTTCGTGTGTTGTTGCATGGCCAGCTTGATACGGAGTGATTTCGCACGTGAAAATCTTGCACGTCAGCATGTCATTCGAGGAAAGGCCCCATGCGCGTAAGCGCGTCAGCACACGTACGCAGTTTCATTGGACCAAAGGCCCTTAGCGCTTCTGTGACGTGACTCGCGTGGGTGTTTCCCTCATGACGTGGGCATAGTGGTTCAGCGCGCGTGAAAACACTGCACATCCACGTGTGGATGCGTGTAATCCAAGGAAAGGGCCTACACGCGTAAGTGACATGACGCACGGGGGCGTTTCCATCAACACGGGTGCATGTTCATCGTACATGTCCAAAAACTGCACGTCCGAGTGTCAGCTCGTGTAATTGGAGGAAAGGGCCTTAGCGCGTACACGTGTAAGTGACGCTGTATGTGTGGGCTGCTTTAAAAGGTACGTGTAGGACCCCATTCCCTTGTACGTGCTTTTCGTGGAGAGCGAGTGGGTGAGTTCTGTACATCTTGTCGGTTCACACGCGATTACTTCACAGCGTTTCAAGTTCGTACTCCCTGTTACCTCTGACAGCGTTCTTTATTTTTTTTGGGCCTGTTTCCTCAAACAGCGTTCACTTCTTCTTTTGTCCTGTCTCCTCAAAAAGCGTACAGTTCTTCTTTTGGCGGGGGTGTTGCCTACGCGCACATGCGCATTTTTTTCACGTTCTTTTTCCAGGCAGGCGGTGAGTCGCGCAAGTATTTACCAACTGTGCTTGCCCCGTGTGTCGTGTACCCCTTCAGAGGTCATTGTAGGCTGTGTGTATTACGCGTACGCTTATTTTTGTGTTTCTGGGTGCCACAGCGTAGTGCGGGTTCATTTTTTCACGCAGATGATCTACGAGGGGTTGCGTGCACCTTATTTTTTGATTTTGGGCTGCCTGTGCGTTGCGTGACCCGTCATCTTCCCCCAGGGGTCACAGACAGCCTTGTTAGAGCACTAGGGTACGAATTCCATCTAGTACCCTACCCCTTTCACCCCCAATTGCCCAGGACAATAGTTTACTGCTGCTCCCATATGCACAACAACATCAGTGCCATGGTTGGGAGGCGACCAAGCGGTAAGGGAGGCAAAGGTGGCCGACCTTCAAAAGGTGGGCGTGGTGGGCGTGGTAAGGGACGTGGCCGGGATTTGCAGGGTGCCCCTAGACCCCCATGTGTGGAGGACCAATCAGGGACACCCATGCCCCCCCCATGGTTGAGGGAAACGTGGCTGACACCATCCCAGCTCAGCCCTTGTTGGACCAGCCCATTGTGGCACCTGACCTGGCACAGGATGACTCCCAGGATGACTTCCATGTCAGCAAGTCTAGGCCACATGTGGCGGTGCAAGTTGGTGTCACCAAGCCACGTGGATCTGGGGCAGCATTGTCATCTGCTGCCCCAAGTAGGCAGGGTGGGGTACCTGCAGAGGCAGCTGCAGCTCCATCCACCCCAGCTCTGAGTCTCCCAGCCAGGACAGTGTCGGTCCAGGTCCATCAAACTGACGTTCCCCCTGCCAACATCACACTTCTGTCAATGCCTGCACCAAGGCCTATGGTCATTGTGCATTCGCACACTCCTACTACCCAGTCCACCGGTGCTTCTGCCCTTACTGACCAGAGCGGCGTAAGCCACTCAGGCTCCACTCCACCTTCGAAAAAGAGGAAGAAGGGTGCTCTGGCACAACAAACTGAGACCCCAGGCACGGCTATTCACTCCGGCACGTCAAGGAAGCCTAGCTTTAATGACCCGGAACTTGATGTACTTGTGAGCTATGTGTCAGCACATAGCCGTGGAATGTTGATGACTGCAGGGTGCAAGACCACACCTGGTCAAAGTAGGGCACACTGGCAGACCATCGTGGATCGCATAAGTGCCCTTGGATTTGTGAGGCGCACAGCTGATGATTGCTACAAGCGGTGGAATGACCTGAAACGCAGAGCAAAGAACAAGCTGGCCTCAAATCATGCCGCTACTCTGGTGACTGGCGGTGGGTCTCCACAAGAGGACAACAAACTCACTGAACATGAGTCTGTTGCTGGGACCTTCATCACAGAGGAACAGATCCAAGGTGTGGGAGATCTACCTGATTACGATGCATTGTCCGGTGAGTGCCCATGCGTGTGTGTTTAATCCATGCGTATGTTGTTTGGGTGACGGGTTCTGATTGAGTGCCAGTTGAGGGTGTGTACTCCTGAGTGTTATGTATCACCCATTTGCTTCCTCCCATACATTCACATGCCTTGGATTTGGGTATGACTGTATCCCTTCTGCCCACAGTTGCCAATTAGGCCCACATTAATACACTTTACCTTGAACTGTCATCTTGCAACTATATTGTTCAGATTTTGTAAGTGTTCATTCAGGCTGATTATTTACACTCTCCCATTTTTGCTATGCATTATTCTGCCCTATTGCAACATATGTGATATGCTTCAGTCATTGTTTACAGCCCACACTGGGCCACTATTTTTACCTGGTTATGTTAATGATTACACCATTCAGGCCGATGGAGCATTGGGCTGAAGAAATCTTTTATTAGGGCCTGTTTGCATGTGGAAGATGACAGATGTTTCCTGTAATGTTAAAGTGGCCAACCATTCATCAGCCCACAATGACTGTGTTATTGGACACTGGATGTGTTTCAGTGTGTGGCACATGCATATTTTGCAACACTATTCAGCATCAATCTTCGCATCATGTCAATGTGGCATGGATGTGTGACAGTACTCATTCACTGACATATTGCTGTAGTTTTGTAATTTACCGTGGCTATGCTACTTGACATCTGTGCGGTGGCATGTGTCATATATGTGTATTGGACATGCCACTCACAGCCTGATGTGTGATGCCAGTGCTACCCAACATGCTGCAAATGTGTTGCATATCCATCTTGCTCTCCCAGTGTCTGCCTTTTTGACTCCACTTCCAACTCTTTGACAGTGCATGCATGGCAGGGTTATAGTCATGTGGGACATGTGTAATTCATGTACTGGATCCCTGGCTTGTCACTGCCTATGTGTGTGCTATGGTGCTCATGCCTGTTTCCATTTGTTGTCTTTCATGTTTTTGCAGGTGATGACACACTTGGTGCTGTTGAAGTTGAGGAGATGGTGCAGACCCAGGAGGAATCTCAGGCACAACCAGGCACCAGTGGGGGATGTGGTGTGGTGGTGGGTGAAAACCCAATTTTACTGCAGACAATACTGTCCAGGGGTGCCTCTGGGTGCCCCTCCCAGATCTCTATTCAGGTGCTGAGTCGGATGATGAGACTTATGTGCAGTCGCATGTAAGTGTTTCTGGCAGGGATTCTGTTCTGTCCAACCCACCTGGACCAGGGGTAGAACCCTCTATGGGGATGTCAGTGTTGGTAGGTCTGCCTTTGGCGGTTATGGATGCAGGGTCACACTCCACAGCATCTGATCCTGTTCCTGGGCCAGCAGATCAGAGGGGGAATGCAGTCTTTCAGCCTCAGGCAGTGCCAGCACAGCAAGGTGCAGATTGCCTTGCCCCAAACAGGTGTGGTGCCAGTCGATGCGGTGGGCGTGTGCCACCAGGAAATACTGTATGGGAAAACTCCATGTACGGTATGGCAACCCAACAGGCAGCATCAGTAGAAATGATGGCTCAGGCAATGGACAGGGAGGCCACTTCCATTATCCCCCTGAAAGGCAGATGGAGCAACAACAGCAGGCAACAGACTCCATTTGCCAATCACACAGGGAAGACATGTTGGCGTCCAACTGGGACAGACGGGCGGCACTGGAGACTCTGTGCAAATCCATATCAATAGAGTCCCAGGGCCACAGGGAGGCCCTGAGGGTAGAACTCCATAACCTCAGGCAGAGTCTGCTTGAACTTGAGGCTTCCCGAAATGTTAGGGCAGAACAGCAGCTGGAGCAGCTCACACGTTCGCTCTCAGCTGAGCTGCATGCAACACATGAGGAGATCTGGGCATCACGCGAGGCCATGCGTGCAGAAATGCAGGCAACCCGTGATGTGCTGCATGGGGATCTCCGCACTTTAATCCTCCAGAATCAGACTTTCCAGACCCGCATGCTTGCTGCCATGGAGGGCCATACCAGGGCTTTGCATGGGCTTCCTCCCATAGTGCCACCGCCTCCTGATGCAGCAGCAGAGGATGAGCAGAGCGACAGCAGTTCTCCCACGATGGCATAGCCGTGCAGGCCATGAGCCCAAGGGGGTATTATTTTTTCGCAACATCCACACAGGTGGGTGTTGGTGTGCACCCTGTCCTCGAACCTCCTGGGTGGCCTCCCCCACCCACCTGGCCCACACATGGCCATTTTTGATTTTTGATTATTTATTTTACAGTGTGTTGCCTTGTGTGGCTCCCGTGGGCATCCACTGTATTCCGGCTGGGCACATGCAGGCTTGTCCTGAGTGTGGGTTATATGCTTGGGTTTGTGAGACACACACCCCTCCTGCTTCCCGTTTCCATGGGCTTGCAAAGGGTGTGACCAAGTGACAGTGAATTACACAGTGACATTGGGCTCCCATGAGCTGTGTGAGCAGTCTGTAGTCAATACTGTGTAGACATCCCTAGTGGATATTGTTGTTATATTGTACACTGCATGGTGTATTGATATGTGCTTGTGCATCCATGTATTCCTCCTAATCTGCATGTTCCTTCCTCATGTCTTCACAAGGCCGTCTACTTTGCAGATGGAGTTCATGTTGTATGCAGTACACTGAGACATTTGCGTGGCAGCAACACTCTACAGTTGTAAGGGGTCAATGTGCTGGCGTATTCAGGTTGTAAGACTACTACTAGTGGAAGTTAGTACTGTTATGTTTTTGCATTTTTCCATGGTGTGTTGCAGCATTGTATTGGTGGTAAGTATTTGGTAATGTGTGCTGTTAGGTATACATTACTGGGAGCATATTGTGTATGGGCAGTTCCCATTAGGGACAGTGTACTTTGTGACACTTGTGTCAGGTCTTGTGCATTGCTTTGTTTGCTTTCACATGTATGACATGCCATGGTGTGTTTGATGGTGGAGCTGGGGAGGGGTTGGGTGACATGGTGCTGGTCTCATGTTGTATTTAGCAAGGGGGTAATGAATTTTACAGCATAGATGTATTTCTTTTGATGACACAGCATTGGTGGTGTTTGGGTATGTAGGGATGCACACAATATAACACTTCCAGGTGACCAATCTCAGGATGGTATGGTTGTGAGAGTTGAGTGTCCCTTATGTCATCATCATTGATTGTCAGCTGGTATGTGCCAGGGCTGTGTGCACTCCACAGGGGTGTGATTTTATGTGAAGTAATTAGCCACCAGCTGCGTACGGGCTGCCTCACCACGTGTCATTTCCCCTCCCATGCGCAGTGGGTGTGCATGTGGTTGGGGATGTGGGGGCTCCACCATGTCCACCGGGAGGCCCCGGCGTGTTGCAACGTTGTGCAGGACACATGCTGCCACTATGATCCTGCACACTACTGGGGGAGCATATAAGAGCTGCCCACCAGAGCAGTCAAGGGAGCGAAAGCGTGACTTGAGCACTCCGAATGTGCGCTCCACTATGCCCGGGTTGCAATATGGGCTGTGTTGTATCTTACCTCGGGTGGCGTGGTGGGGTTCCGAATTGGTGTCATCATGTGGGTGCTCAGAGGGTAGGCACTGTCCCCTGGGGAGGTGGTGCTGGGTATCATTAGTGGGGTTGTGACATTACTCAGTATCTGACATGCATGCATGTGCAGTGGCATTTATACTCACCAAGCAGCCATGTATCGCCATGCCGCCCAGCTTATAGGTCCCGGTTTAGGGTTGACATTCTGTAAATGAAACTGTCGTGGGTGGACCCTGGATAGTTGGCATATACTGAGGTGATGATTCCCTTGGCATCACATGCTACCTGCACATTGATGGAATGCCAGTGCTTGTGGTTTCTATAGATGTGCTCAGATGCCCTGGGGTGACGTAGAGCCACATGGGTGCAATCAATGCCACCTAGCACTTTGTGGAATTGTGCCACCCCATAGAAATCCTGGACGGCAGCCTGCCTTTCTGCAGGTGATCTGGGCAGGTATATGTGCCTGCAGACTGATGGGCGTGCAGTCATGATGGCCAACACCTGGTGTAGGCAGCGTGACTGCGTGGCCTGTGACACCCGCCCCACTATAGCACTTGTCCGCTGAAATGATCCAGTGGCCAAGAAGTGCAGTATATTGAGGACCTTCTCCAGGGGGCTGAGTGCTTGGGAGCACAGGGTGGGTGATGTGAGGTCATCCTCCCACTCACTCACCAGGTCGAGTATTATGTGAGGTGGAAACCTGTAGCTCCCATACACCTGGTCATCAGGCATCCCAAAAAGGCTGGTTCTGGGTGTAAAAAGTCTGGCCCTGACTATCCTCCTCCTCCTTCTGCGGTATCCCATGACCACTGCTGCTAGGAACGGTATATTCATCTTGGCGTCTGAGGTTGTTTGTTGTCTGCGCGCACCTTTATGCTGCGCGGGTCCACATACGCCTGCTTCCTGCTGGCGTATGTGTTTCCGGATTAGCGCGTCTTTTTTGGCGCACGCATTAGCCCCGTTCGATTCCGTGAATACGTGTTGTAGACGCGCGTGTGGGAGTTCTGCGCATTTGCCTCCTGTACTTCCCCCGTGATGCCCACATTTTCACACGTTGTTCCCCATTCCGCGTGTTACGCCTCCTGTTCCGCCTACTTTTGTTGTGTGCGCTGCGCTATGTGCACTTTCGCTGTGCGCTTAGCGAATGTTGTTTGGAGACGTGTGCGCCAGAGTGCGCCACGCAGAATTTTTGCGCACAATCAGGGATTTACACGCACACAGACTTCCATGAATCGCTGTGGGCGGGTTTCGCTGCGATTTTCACACTTGCACTGCGATTCGCACGCTTTCGCACGCTTGTGCCGAAAATTTCAGCGTACATTAATTCCATGAATCGGCCTCTGAGTTGAAACAGCTTTCAGTTTAGCTGCAACTGCTATTGGGTGGTAAAGTTGAGAAAGGTTCTTTAACTTCACAAAGAACAGTTCTGGAATGGAGGAAATGGATGAAAAAAGTAGTGGAACTGTCAGTAAAAAATGAAGGTAGTGGAACTCCCCTCCGGATGTTCCCACTCACTTCGACCACTGGGTGTAAGTGGCTTGTTTCAAGTATCCAAATATGTAAAAGGGAAATTTGTGGATATGTGTGTGTGTGTCTGTTGAAATGTTCAGCATACTTCCCAACATCCTACAAACCTGAGATTTGACATGTGGGTAGGTTCCATGGTGTAGACAATGTAGCACGTATAAAATATACCTTTTTTTCTGATTTAGTTTCTTCATTAAGCAGTCTGCAATGCTTACCCCTGCCTTATGGCTCTTCACGCCGTGGTTCTGCCTTAGTTCTAAGTTCATTGTTCCTAAAGTTCAGTCAGCAGTTAATGAACACTTCAGCAGTTCATTGTTCATAAACTTTCCACACTATCAGCATTCTAGCTGACATTAGCAGCACTCACTTTTTAAGTCATGTGGGTGGCACAATACAGTGCTTCTGTAGTGATGCGGGTGACAGGAAACGGTGCATGTCTCTTCAATAGTGTCCGCAATGACGTTGCCCGTCACATCGTGGCAAATCTCTTATGATAATTACAGAAACTTCATTTCCCTCAGAAGTTGATGAATGTTTACCATCTGAACAGTGTATTACAAGCTTCTGCATACACGTACGGGTATGGCACTTCAAGCTCACAGGCTTCAGCCCTATATGTACGGCACCTATGTTGAGGTTGCTGCTTCCTTGGCTGTAGATCAGGAAACTAATTTATTTATATTTATTTAAATTTTTGTAGCTGGAATCGATTCATGGGAGCCATGCTTTTCGCATGATCAGCTTTATGTGGCTTGCTCCAGAGTTGGAAACAAAGACAATTTGTTCACACTATCTTCTACAGGTAAGACGACTAGCAATATTGACTACAAAGAAACATTGGTTTAGGGATAATGGAATATCAATGATGTCAGTAGGCAAAGGGGGCCGGCCGGTACAAATGAAACTCCCCATATCTCTCCATACAATATAATTCTCAAGCATGGTAGTAGTCAGAGGCACCTGACGGGACAAATCAGACTCACTATGAGGAGAGACGCGTGGTCACCTCAACGTGTTGTTATTCGGGTAACTATAACAACCATGCAACATCATCATCTATATTCGTTCA
Source organism: Ambystoma mexicanum (assembly GCF_040938575.1). NCBI lineage: Eukaryota > Metazoa > Chordata > Amphibia > Caudata > Ambystomatidae > Ambystoma > Ambystoma mexicanum. The sequence goes on from NC_090931.1 coordinate 773,566,848, forward strand.
TTGAATAAACTTCAAATTAGGACTGAAGTAAGAATTACCATGCAAATCATGGGTACACCTGCTAGTCCATTATCTAGAAAGGTGCATGCCAAGAATGTTGGAGTGGGGATGAAGGGCATACCCTCTCCGATTTAGCAAGATCAGGTTGCGGGTGACATTTAATTATACTCATCTAAAAAGAGCAAGTGAATTGTGAATTCTGTCGACTGCTTAACAGAAGATGTCAGAAGGGAGTCAGCAGTCAGACACGTAGTCCGCCACCACTTGTTCACATAAGGTCAGAGCAGCCCATGTTCTTCCTTCCATCCCTTAATGGTTATCTAGCATGCATGAGAGTATAAGTACTCAGCTTAAGGATAATGTTTAACCTTACATTTATTTTACTAGTGTATACGACTCCAAACTATCTTTCATTCACACATGCTTCAATGCTTGGTATTCTATTCAAGCATGTGAATCTTTGAAAGATTGAATGCTGCCATTGGGCAGAGAACTAGAGTTGCAGGTCCTCATGAGAGTGGGTACACCTCCATTTGCGCAGCAGCCAACAGATGTCTGTGTAGAGAGAGGTAGGAATGTCATGACCATGGCTGAGGATGTTGAGACTTGGGTTGAGAGTAAGCAGTGGGAAGTGAGAGGAGAATGAGTCATATAGTAGGGATTGGAAGCTGGAGAAGACAACATTGGTGGAAGAGGCATTGGGTGCGAAGGAGGAAAGAGAACTGTACGTTGGAGAGAAAGGGGGCCATGGCAGAAGGTTTACATTATTAGTTTTTAGCAAAGGGTGAAGCAAGTGGTGAGGAAAGGTCAGATGGTGGAAAGGAGATGGTGGTGGAAATAATTGAGTGATCAGATATGGATGATGTGCCAGTAGTATAAGTGGCCGAGAGAGGTGGAGATGAATAAGAGATCCAAAGAGTTACCCCCTGTGTTGGTAGGTAGGTTAAAGATAGAGTGGAGAGTGGAGTCACTAAGAAAAGGCTGAAGTTCAGACTTTTGAGAAGTTGTTGGAGAGAGAAGGTTAAAATCACCTAAGTGAATGAGGTGATTTTTAGTGGAAAGAGAATCACAGAGTGGCCCAAAATCATCAAAGAATGGGCCAGCAGGACCGGAAGGGATTAGCAGGGCGATAGATGGAAATTATGTGAACCGAGTAAGGCAGATCAATAGTAGGGATGGTGAATTTTAAAGAGGTAGGAGAGGACATGGCATTGGAGAATTGTGAGGCATTGATGCAGGAAGAGACTATTTGTCTGATGCCTCAACCTCTGTCAGACAGTTGAGGAGAGTGAATTAAGGATAGTTTGGAGTCGTGTAGGGCCGTCAGAGTGGCAGTGTTAGATTGAGAAATCCAGGTTTCAGTGATAGCAAGAAGGTCTACGGGAGGAGTGCTGGAGTGAAAGTATTCAGTGATAAAAGAGGTTTTATTGCATACAGACTGAGCATTGCAGAGTGCGATGTTCAGGTGGTGAGGTAAGGAAGAGTATAGAAGTTGAGTATCATAGGATGAGAGACAAGGTGGATAGGTGTTAAAGGAAGCACAGTTAGCTTAGCTGCTTTGTTAATTGGAAGGAGTTGGAAGAGCGATGGATTGGTGATAGTTTCGAGCTCTGAGTTTTAAAATAGGGATAGGAAAGGAGGATGTTTAAGCGTGATTGGAGAAAGCATAGGGAGAGTTGAGTAGGAGGATCAACAGGAGGAGCAGGAGTGAATGCATTATAGGTGAGTAGCACAGTGTGGAGAAACAGTACAGTAATTAGGAAGCTATGCGTACTCACAGGTGCAGGTGTATGCAAGGCATCCTTGTGGCAACCTGTGGCAAACAGGGTCTAACAGGGAACACAGAATGAAATAGAGAAGGATAAAGTAGCAACCCATTGCTCTGTCTTTCCCTCGCTCTGCACACTCAGGTGAATAGATGCCCAAAGGACAGTGATCATATACCCAAAGTAACCCATAAGTATCTTTGTCAGTGGTCACAGGGGGGACCGTCCATAGATCGATTGTGGATGCTTCTTTCAGGTTTCCTGACCTTTGCAGGCAGCCTCATGCAGATGGAAGAGGGCTTCTGGTAGTGTTGGGGTGAGCTCTGTGTTGCTCCCAGCCCAGTTGAAGCCCCTTTTGAAGTAGGGAAGACCTTCCAAAGATGGCAATGTTGGGGTCAGAGGTCAGAGGGGCAGATTATAGATCGATCCTGGTTGCTTCGTTTGGATCTCCTGACATCTTCAGACAGCCTCAGGCTGATGTAAAGAGGGCTTCTGGTGGTGTTTCGGGAAGCTCCATGTTGCTCCAGGCCCAATTGAAGACCCTTTTGGAGGGGGAAAGAGTCAACTTGTTTCTAGAAAATAATAAGCCCCCTTTGAATATGTTGGTTTGTGCCATAACATTCTGTCCTTACACTAATATGATTCAGAATCTATTTTTAAGAAATTGGACAATTCTTCAATTACACAAACCGGATCTACCTAAACTATTGTTGGCAAGAATTTATAGCAATCCCTAGTGCGCACATTAAGGAAAGATGAAAAACAACTTACTGACATCTTCAGTCAACTTGGCCAGGAACCCATTGTCGGACATTTGATTGTGGTAACTGTGTGGTGTGTAAATACACCATTAAAACAAGTATGTTTGAGTATACAGGCAACACATGGTAAATTAATATGTATACACATTTGTAAAACACCTAAAGTTATTTACATCATAATTTATCCATGCCAGAAATGCTGTGTGGGGAAAACCCAGAGACCAGTCCAATTGAGAATTACTGTAGCTTTAGTCTTTCTTTTTTTGGAAGCAGGCCACATAGTAGAAGATCGACGATGGTTGGTTCTTTATCATGACACACATGATAATAGAGGAATGTCTTTAGCATCAAAGTTGGCCATTCGAGAACAATTTTTGATATGTACTTTGAAATCGCATGCTCAAGGCCTTAATGAAAACTTGGAGTGGGGTAATGTCATGTGAGGCTTTTTAGAATTTTATTTGAAGATTTGTAACAACATTAACGAGGAAAGTGAGCTTTGGACAGAAGGGTGAGGGCCAATTTTGTGACTATTTACACTACACTCCAGATTTGTAAAGATGTTTTGCCATATCAAATTTTAAAATGAAGCTATAGTCATTCCCACGTATACTTGTGCAACATCCATTAGTGTGCTACCTCACTTTTCTTGAGTCTTAAAACGTATGAGTCTGTGGGTGCCCTGCAGCATACTACATGGTTACATTTGTGCAATTAAGTTCTGCATTGCTATATGTGCTGCGATGGTGGCTTTATTGGACCACAACCTATTGTCTTTTAGTTTAGTTCTGTGTGGTCTAGTATACAAGAGAAGAGGCTCTTTCATGTGATGATGCCAATCACGTGATGCACGCATTTTTTTACTTGCGTGACCATACCAGGTGAAGCATACAATTTAAATGGGTGACTTTGCCACATCCTGGTCGATGCTTCTACGGGCAAAAAAACGCAGGTGACAAGTAGCAGCCCTTGGTATAGTACATTTTGGTAAGACTTGTCAATGGGAAACAGTCCTTTCATTTCGTCCCCAATGAGTGATTTAGAACATCCCCCTAATTATTATGTTTGTTTTCCCACGAAATATAGTTGTGGTTTGAAGTCACAGAGAATACAAAGAATGGAGGAGTAATGAATTCACTCGTGGGATTTTTGGCACAACTGCGGTGAAATTAAATTCAGACACTGCAATTGCACATAATAATTTTGCAAACAATCTGCCAAACCATAGTGCATTTAAACAAACAGATGTTTAGCCTCGATACGCATAGGTAAGGCATCCTTTCCCAAAAAACTAGGGAAACGACAATCCCAGTATGTTGCCAATCTACATTGAACTAAGGTACATGATATTTGTCTATGGGTTTTACATACTGCTCATTAGAGAGCAAGAATAACAGAAAACACACTAATACCAAGTTAGGGATAATTCTCCAGAATGGCTAATTTCCCTTACCTACTGAGTCCCTCAGCAGCTTTGCTGGATTTACAGGATTTATTTTTGTCCACTTGGTAAGAGTGTGAGCCTTTATTTCCCACTCTTACATGTGTTTTGCTGTGTGTTTTACATTTTTGTGTTCATAGACTGTGGAGCTTCACCTACTCCATAGGCATCATCTTTTTACTGTGTATCACACAGCACCTTTAGTGCAGTGACACAGGGTTGTCTTTTTCAGGATTCCCATTTTAAACTCCATTTTCTGGGACTGACTACTGTCTCCCAGAACATGTAAAGTTGCCATTGACTTTATTAGTCTTTTTAAATTCACAGACCCAGTACAAACTATCTTCCATAGAGTACTGGAAAGGGTTAATAGTTATCCCTTGTTGTCTGTTTCTCATGGAACATTATTTTGTTACCCTTTCTTTAAGATTTGCCTTTTGACAGTGGTATCTACCATATTTTTCCTACCGCGGACTATGAAAATAGCCTTGATACTGTTTTAGGCTATGTTAGTAGCCTTGAACTTTAATCCGCTGGACCCCTTTTAATTTTATTTGGTTTCGGCTGGGTTTATTCGCCATTTCTTTTTGTAAAGGTCTTTCTCGTATTTTACTCTGTGCGCCAAACCAAGTTTGGTTCCTTTGTTCTGCACAGAAGCCCTCCTTAGGCGCCTGTGAGTCTGGTGGACAGGATGTGAGGGAGGGGTTTAAGCCCCCCTGCACAGGGTCTCCTTGGAGACCCAAGTCGCACTCTTGTTTGATTGGCTAGGTTAATGTCCTGCCAGGACAGCCACCCTGCTGTGTGATTGACAGGCAGGCTGTGTGAATGGGGCAAAACTGCATGAAAAGCGGTTCTCTGGGACTTGGAAGCAGAGTCGCCAATGGATCAAGAGAACCAAAGAGAAGCTGAAGGAAGAGGACTACTGCAACTACTGAACCTCCTGGTGAAGCCCTGCTGCGGGTCTGAATCTCCTAATCTTTGACGACAGAGAAGATCTGCAAGGAATCTTCTTCCCTTGAGCTGGTGGGACCAACCAGTTCACCAAACACCAAGCAAGGCCTCCCTCCCCTGGTCGAATTTGCTGTGCACCACTGCAGTGAACTGGATAGCCAGGAGGACCAGACCCTGTTTGGGTTTTAAGGAGCGCACCTTTTATTCATTGCTTTGCTCTGCTGCTGGTTTCTTCCCTGGGCAGTGCAGGACCCTCCAGTCTTCCTCCTTTTTGTCAGTCTGACAGTCGCTTCAGGAACCGTGAGCCTGCAGAACCTGCCAGGAACTTCTGCCTTAGCTACAGCATCTTTCTTCTACTAAGGTACTGTCCAAATCCGGTCGTTCGTTCCGTCCGACCGCGGTGAAAGTGTTTGAAATCTTTCGTTAATCCGAGGGCTTGTCCTTCTCTACTATTTTAAATAACTTTTCTTTCAACCAACTTCATTTCAGACTCTTGGCAAAGGCTTAACCGCAAACTACTCTGAACTGTGTGATCCTCTGCAAAGACTCTGAACCATTAACATTGGCCCAGGCCTATTGATTTGAATCCTAGTTGTAGTAAGCCTTTTCTAGATTGCCCTGCCTACTTACTTGTTGGTGCTGCTTGATTTTTTAATAACCTTGTCTTTCCCTCCCTTTTTAAATTGCTGGAGTGCCATTTTGCTCACACTTCATTTTGAGCTTAACGTGTCCAGAATTCATTGGGTGGTGTGTAGTGTACTAAGATTGTGATTTTCTGCTGCTTTATATTAGTGAACTGTTTTACAACTGATGGTGCAAATAAATGTATATTCTTTTACTCAGAAACCTTGAGTCAGTGTTTGTTTGAACCATAGCAATTGCTATCCTTTGTGTAATTTCTGATACTGCTCACTTTACTCTTGAGATAAGTCTGGCTGCTCCGCCATCGCTACCACTTTACTGTGTAGTACAGGCTTGTGCCAAAAGTTGAATTTGTACTTACACTTGTAGTCTTAATTGTATGTGGTGTTCCCAATGTATACTGCAAATGATTCGGCCTAACAACCATTTTTAAAATTTATTCTTTAGAATACGAATATCCTTCTCTGAGGAAGACTAGTCATCCTGCTCTTTGTCAAAACTAGCCATTCCCTTGGCTATATAAGGAATAAAAAGTGATGTAGTTGGAATTTTATGTTTTAAGAATATGGAATACAGTTTGAGCTAGATGGCACATGTCACTTTTGGATTTAGGCACTTAGCACTTTGTGAACACAGGTTGCACTTTAGTTGGCATTTGATCTTTTTAGGCAATGCAATCTGTTCTCTCACATTTATATGTAGTGAGGAATTTGCAATGTAGTTCAACATCGATTTGTGTGTATCAGATCGTATTCCTAAGAGATATGCATGTCGTAATCTGTTCGTGAATAGTCCGTCACTGAGAGTAGGAAAATTATGCTACAAGCAGTGAATTCAAAAACTGCTCTGCACTTGCACACATACTGCTGTTCATTAAATGTTATTGATGTTTGCATAAAATAAAGAATGTATTAATATACGCTGTCGAGTTTGTATGTAGGATTGTGAAAATGGCTTTTTAATGTCATTAAGCCATTTATTTGTTAATGGAAATAAAGTGAGTAATGTTTATTTAGTTAATCAGTGAGAATAATCCCACAAGGTATTTAGTGTTTTAGTCCAGTGTGTAGGGATGGCAGAGACCCTACCCTTTCACCTTCTTCAGCAAACCTAAGTGCTCCCAGGCCCACGTCAGAATTGGCACAGTAGAAGCTTTGCATCAGAATGTTCCCTGTATGTACTGGCTCAAAATTGACAAGAGGTGTGTGTGCCTGCCTTGCCCCTCTGCAAGGGCAAGCAAATGTTTAGAAGCCTTTCTTCCTCTTCCTGAGACATCTGCTCTAGACCACCTCTATCACCCCACCTATTGCCCTTCTATCACCTCCTGTACCGAATTCACCACACTCTCTGCATCTGGCTCCAAGCAGGTTAACACATCTGCTGCACCCTCTCCCTGAATTTCCACTATCTTCTTTCAAACTTCACAGTTGGTTAGTGCATGTGCTAGTAACACCACTATTTGATCTGCAACTGCAATACCTTTGCCTGCATAAAGGCAAGAATTGCCAGTCAGTCCTGTCCGGTCATATCCATGGCATAAGGATTCCCTGCACTGGCCCTGCCTTTTCCACATTCCACCCACTATGTCTTTCTGTGGCAGTGGTAAAACCTCCCTTGGCCTAGGCAAGCCTCATCCTTCATCTCCTCCCCTGTGGCAGTGGCAAAACATCTGTCAGCCCTGCTTCAGCTTCTCTTCCTGAGCCACACCACACTGAGTCTCCCACGTCAGGCAAAACCTATTTTGGCAGTGGAACCCCAGCCAAATGACGGACACCATCCTCTGAAACAACCACATGACAATCAACAACCTCATCACACAAGAAGTCAACCTTCTCTTGCTCCTATAAATCCCTGTCTCATTTCATGATTTCAATAATATGTTTCTTAGGAATGACAAACACACAAGACAATAACAAAAAAGATAAGTGACTGACTTGGGAAAAACAAATAGATTCACATGGTGCTCTCAGACACAGAAAGGAAGGTGATTGAAACAGCTAAGACTGGTTTCATAAAATATATGACAGTTCATTTAAGTTTCACAAGCAAGTGACAATAAGAAAGGGATTCGTTGTTTCTAGGATTTCTTTCTGATTTAGTGTTAAAGGCAAGGTGAGGGCACTACATGGACACATTCACACAAACTCTAGTAGGACAAGCCTAAAGCCAAAGGGGAAGTGGAATTCAAAAGGGAGAGGGGGTTTTCATGTTTTTAAAAACTGTTTGGGGTGCCACAAAGGCAAAAGAAACAGGAGAATGGACATAAAAAACATTTTGGGTTGCGTTATGAAATGAAATAAGGCAAAAGAGGCCATATAAACACCCAAACAGAAAATAATTGGACAGAGACCAAAACACTGAAATATAATGCAATGGCAGGAAAGATCACAAACCTCTTCAAACTCTACCAAAACGCCTCTGTAACACAGTTGCTGGGATTTCCCTATAACTTCCTCCAACAGCCTAATTAAACCCTCAAACAGAAAGTGAAAGTGATTTGGTACTTTTATAGGGCTCCAGAACCTCCTGAGCACAATTAGAAGATTCAGATACTCTGATTGGCCTACTGAACAGAACCTTGTCTTCTCATAATCTCTGGACAGGTTCAGGAATTGTTATTTGCGAGCAGTGAGTCCCACTGGGTGCTGCTGGAAAGCCGAAATAAAGAGGCTTCAATTCAGTAAAATGAAAAACAGAGGGTACCAGTTGGATAAATCCATCTGCACACAGTACTGAGGCAATTAAACAAAGACCTGCAGTGAGTGATCAAGCAGGGGGAGACATGTACTATTCTTATCCAAAAGAATGATTAAGAATCCAAGTAGGTGAAGATCAATTTAATTGTGAGTCAGCCAACTGCTTTTTTATTCTTTGATTCAAATGTGGACATCATGTAATTGTTCTTTGTAAACAATTTATATCACCTTACTGAAATGAGTCTGTGACTACTCACTTTTGGCTTGTCATGGGGTGTATCATTCTAAATGCAATTGCTTTGATGTGTTTTAATTCAGCCTTGATAAAGACCCCGGATGGGTCGAAACACATGTTGGCTGACCCACAATTAAATTCACCTAATTGGATTCTCAATAATTCTTTTGGATACAAACAGTACAGTAATTATTAGTATTCTTTATAAAGACTAGAGCAAGAATCATAAACACCCCATACTTTCCAATTTGGTTCAAGTCACAAGAAAATAGATAGAGGTTCGCCAAGTCTTAACTGATGTCAGTGAACTGTAATCATTCATCGTCACACCCGGGGAAGGGCGCTGAGCCAATCAGGTGGCTGTAACAATGAGCAAGAATACACAGTCTCGTCCTTCTGTTTCCAGCCACCAGAAGCCCTTCCCCAGGTGGCACCACCTTTTTTCTTTTTTCGAATATGGGGAGGCAACAGGTGACCTCTTTGTTGCCTCCCCACCCCCATAAACCCCTATACCCCCAAAACAAAACAAACCCTTTCCCCAACCCTCCCTCCACATTTACATGCTGTATTTGAGCTTTGTGCTCCAGTACCGGTGTTCCTCCCGCTCCCGGCCACCGCCATACAAATGGAATAGGAACTTTGTTCCTTTTCCCTATGGCGGCAGCCATCTTGTTGGGGGGTTTTTCGTGGGAGATTGCCATTGCTTGTGCAGCCATTCTCCTGAGAAAAAAAAAGAAACCATTTGCACCCCGGATAAACCTCGGGGTTCGGCTAGCTTTCACCCCTGCTGTGGGGGACTGACATGGCCTTTAATGGTTCACAGCCCTCGCCGAGGCCCTCACTGCGTTGGGGCCGCACTGGACTTGAGCTGGTGGGCCGTTAAAGGCCATGTCTGTCCACCACAGTGGGGGTGAAATCCATATTCAGGCCATCTCTTCTGCCATGTTTTTCTCAGCATATCTTTTCTGTGCATTATCCTTTGTGGCATTCAGCCCTAAGAGACAGCCATTAGTCTGAAGGTGAAATGTTGAATCATGCATTCTATTTTTAGGTTTGGACTCACAGGTGTCACAAAGGGACACAGAGTAAAGTCAAAATAAATTATACATATGTAAGAAGAGGAAAAGTTGGCATTGGCGAATTGATACTGTCTTTCATTCTATCATTTACATTTGTAAAGTGTGCGGTTTTGATGATTGTTTCGTGCCTGGAATTCTACTTGTTTTTCCAACCGTTCAATCTGAATATCTTGATGTATGTCTCACTAATGGACAAAAGAACTGTTAAAAGTGATACAAGTTGACTCTGCTGGCTCCGAGATGTGACACAGCTGCCTTGTGATTGCTTAACTGCATTCATTGCCCAGTATGACTCCAGGTCTGCCAGGGTTTCATGTGAAGAACACATGCCCCAGAGACACAAAGCACCAGGTGATGTTTGACAAATGAATCATTTACTTGGAAACTGTTTTATTGCCACTGGAATTGAATTAAACGAATTGCTACAAAAATACAGGGAACTGTAAAAGGGGCAGATCTCGTATTTTCAAAATATTACTGACAGACTTTAATCAGTTACCGTTTAGTGAAACATATGAACATTAACATATGAAATCTGTCTCTAATAGATGTCAAGTTCGTCTGGTAAATCTTTGGTGAATACTTGTGAAGATTGCACTCATTTCAGTTACTTTTGGATGGAACAATGAGTACACAGAGAAAAGCTATTCATAATCATGGTTATTTTTTGATAATGTTGCCTCTTTAAATAATGTCAAGCTTAAAGCAATTTTTTTTATTTTTTATTTTGTACTTGGTTATATACATAAGAAAACCTTTAGAAACATCTATAGACGTATCTTCAGCACATAAAATGCAATGTTGTCACAGCTTTAAATTTAAAACATGAACAAGATCAAACAAGCAATTTTCTCTGTAGATCCCTAAAATATGAAAAAAGGAGAGTGCATTGAAATCAAGTTATGTGCAAACTAGCAATTGTGCCATATATGCTATGTGATTTCATTAAGAAAAGAAACCGTCACTTCGACTCCATAAAAGCATCTGTTGGCTTATTTCATTGTAAATACATAAAAACTCTGAATAAAATAAGTCATTCTTGAGTTGCACCGTAATTTCAGCGCCTCTACGATATATACACAAGTGCATGTGAGATACTTTCCGTTGATCCAAAGCACACAGTAGCCACACACACATTTTTTTCCGTGAATGGCTCCAATATCTGAAGAACTACTAAGTATAGACCAATATTATCACAAACAGAGCAATTCTTGCTATGTTGTATTGCTAGAAGTCATAAGAGATTAATTTATTCTGTGCAATAATTTAGTTAATGCTAGTATCAGAGAGTTGTTTTCTATCCACATCCAGCGGGCCCACAATGATTCCCTGGCAAATATGGTTGTACCAGTCTTGTATTTACCAAAACACAAGTTCTTACATTTTCAAAGTTGGCACAATAAAGAACTAGGTGTTTCTGCGTTCCAAGCCCGCTAGTCCCTGAAGAGAATCAGCAGGACCCATTAACTGCTGTTCCATCATGCTCCTGCCAATGATGTGTGTGCTCATATGTGGGGAATTGATTACATTTTAAAATCAAAAAGAAGCCTCGAGCTTTGTCACATGGGAAGCACAGAATAAACGCTGCTCATAGTTTTCTTTTTTTAGGAAAACATGCATATTCTTTAGATGTTTTGTAGATATTATTAGTCTCAATTGTAAGTAACCAGTGAAATTCGTAATGCTTCTTTTTAACAAAAGTCAAAGCAAGGACAAGGTCTTCATTAGTGACATTAATGCGGGTTAGAAGGTGTTTCATCACCCCTTCGAATTTGACCAAAGATGGTAAGTTGGTCTCCATACAATAAGTTCCGCTGCGGATATAGCATTTTTGCGTAATTTGTTAATTTACGCAACTGAAATTTAGCAGAAAGGGAACTCAGCCCTAATTCGTGGCGTAGAATAGAATTTGGTAGTGACAAAGCTAAACCCAAAGTCTGCTTCCACATCAACCCTTGAATCCTATCAAGAACACAGTCCAAGTTCAATAAACAGACATCTAGACCATACAGCAAAATGGGTTCCACTTTTAGAGTATACAAATCGACAACGGGATCAAAGAATATTTGCTGAAATTCCTAAAAACAATCTTCATTTGAGAGAGCAGTGGTCACATCTTCTGATGTACATTGGAGGTCCACATACTAAGAGAGTTGTTGTCAGATATGGTATAGCCAAGGTAATGTAATGAGAGTGTGCGTTCAATTTCAATACCTATCTTTGACCATTTAAAGGATCTGATCCTCTTTCTATTTGTGAAAATGATGATTTTGGACTTTAAGGGATTGGCCTGTAAGTTATGTTTGGAGGCATATTTAGAAAAAGAGCTGAGCTTATTCTGAAGACCAAAAAAGGTCCTGTTAAATAAAATGAGGTTGTCGGCGAACCCCATCCAATGCAGATGGAGGTTGCCTAACCTTATGGCTCACATACTGTCCCCATTCCAGATGTGGGCCAAGTCACAGAGGTACAAGTTAAACAACGTGGATGCATGGTTGCATCCCTGCTTAACCCCTGTGAATGTTGGAATGGGAGCGGTCAGGGTTCCGTCTTCAAGTATTTGGAAGCTTGTGTCCTGATGTAACATCACTATTAGGCAGACCAAGAAGGCGGGAATACCAAGGCTAATGATTTTATCCCACAAGAGATTTCTAATCACGCAGTCAAATGATGCCGTCATGTCCAGTGCGGCCATGTAGATGGGACCAGATTCCAATTTCTTCAACTTAGCCAAAATATATGCAAACACGGTGGCATTGAGAGAAGTTCCCATCAGTTTGCGGAAGCCCACCTGGAATCTGGACATAATATCATGCGAACAAATGTATTCTTTAAGATATTTAAGAATGAGTATAGCAAAGACCTGGGAAGAGGCGGCCATTAAGGCAATTGGACGATAGTTGGCAGGATCATTTGGGTAACCTTTCTTGTAGTTAGGAATAATGATGGCTGTGTGCCATGATGCTGGTAGTTGATTAGAGAAAAGGATGTGAGAAAATTTACTTTACAGAATGGTGGCCCAAAAATGTGGGTCCGATTTAAGTGTACAAGAGGGTTTGTCATGTGGTCCCGCTGCTTTGGAAAATTTAGCTTGCCAATTGCACATTGGACGTCTTCAATGGAGAAAGAGCATTGTACTATTGATGTTAACTGAGACACATCAAACTGACATTTTATATATTTGTGTGGTAATATAAATTTGTGTAGTATGAACACGCTCCATCGGTCAGCTGATATTGATGATTGTAAATTGTCAGGTGTATTAGACGTTGAACATCTCAATGCTACCCAGGCATTCTTAATGTTGACTTTACACAAGTTCACAATCATCTTCTGGTTGTCTGCTATGTATAGCATGTATATGAGCACGTTTAGCTGATTTTTGTAGTTTTGACAAATATGATGTTTGAGATCTTTGTAAGCAAGACATGGCAAAACAGCTTTTTAGGTTTCCAAAGTTTGATGTTATTGTCACTTTTAAGAGAAGCCACTTCTTCATTAAAGCAGTGGGTATAAATTCGCTGTTTGTTGGATGCTAGCTTAGCTAACGTATTCAGGTGATATTTAATAATAGAATAATTCCATGACTCCATTTGTTGAGAGTTCATGCCAAACTGTTTCAATTCAGAAATACAACAGATGTCCTTACTGACCATGTAAGTGAGCACTCTACATAGCCTCGGATTCCACTGGACAGATATTGACTGCCTGGCTGTCTCAATAAGCACTAAGGTTTGATCTTGTTGGTAAGAATGATGGATTAAGATCACCTTAAGTGAAATAGCCATGTGATCAGACCATTTGAGATTGTCAATAGTGACAGGATCAACTAGTCCAAGCAGCTTGGAGGAGGCAAATAAGTAGTCGATATTCGAACTCGAGTGTCCCCTTTGCCAGGTACAAGTGTGATTATTGTCCTCCATTTTAACAAGCTGCAAGTCCCAGTCTGCCAGATAGTCAACCCATTGCTGGCATCGCTTTTGAGAAACAGACCCAAGTTTAGGTGGATTTAAGGATCTGGAGAAATTTTAGGAATTAGGACAGAGTTAAAGTCCCTACCAAGGACAACGCGAAATTCGGCATTATGCACAAAGGCATCTTCTAAAAGTGTGTCTATTTGCGTGAAAAGGCAATCCATAGTTGTCTTTGCTGGATTCCAATAGACACGATTATTAGGAGGACTAAACTGGACAAGCCAATGGACAAATCGCTGTAAGCTCATTTGATTTCGCAAACAAGGCGGATTTCACCTTCATATTATTATCCACAAAAACCGCTAAGACGCTCGCAGGTCTGCCTGCGATTCCACTTGTGGCTGGCTGGGTGTAGGTGGTGTAACCATTTATACAAAAGGGCTGTAATTTTATCGTCTCTTGTATAAGGATAATTGCACGTTTTTTACTAGGTGAAATAGAGCTCAACCAAGCAAATAGATTAGTGAAGCCGCAACAGTTCCAAGATAGAATTTCCAGACTAGGTTGGTTACGCTTGTGCTTTTGGCTTGCTCATTGCTGAAATGCTGGTCAATAGTGGCTAGAGCCATGACAAGTCTTTAACTGTGCTGGCTATGGCTGAGAGGTGTGCTAATAATTCAGCATTAGGTTGAGTGACCATTTGCTGACGTGGAGGAGCACCATTATCATCATCTGCCAGGATTTCCTGAGTTTCTACGAATTACTTGGCAGCTTTCTCTCCAAGATGAACAAAATCAGATTTGTGTTCTCACACCAGCTTCCTTATTATATGCGAGTAAAAACCACACATCATACGGTTGTTGTTTTGGGTGAACAGTGTAATCCAATCTATGTCCTCAGAATTGAGAGTTCTCAATTGCAGACTTTGTTTAAAGGTGTTCAAAATGAATGTCCGGTTGAACCTACGCTTGCCTATAACTGCACGATCATTCATCCAGCCTATGATATTGGGAATGTCAGTTGGAAGTTCAATGAGAGAGGGCTCAATCGAAGGAAGATTACAGGGTAAGGATGGGGAAGAAGCATCTGCCGTAGTGCTAGTCTGTTTGGAGGCATTAGAGTCTGGACGCTTATCTATAGGTCATGATTGAATCGAATTTGTTGCTTTGACTGGAAGGCAACTAACATCATCCACAGTGGTTTGGCCACTTGCTGTTTTAGATGGTGGATTTGCTTTCTCCTCATCAGACGGTATGTTAATACTGTTGGTTACTGTCATGGTCATGAAGTCAGGGGCACAGGCATGCAGGCGTCGCATGCAGAGGAGACCTGGGTGGACACTGTCCTGGCGCCTTTGGCACCAGGCTCATGAACAAAAGTAAAAAAGAACACCCATTTAACACCAAAAAGCTTTTATTATGGACATAGCACCTCAGATGCATTAACCTTGAACATTCCATCCATTAAGCAGGATGGATAAACCATGAACATTCCATCCATTAAGCAGCCCCAACTGTATTCTTGGGCATGGCTGCTAATACATTGAATTTGCACGTGCTCACTCTCTAGTAGTGGCCGGGTGTGGCTGGTAAACTGGCCCTAATGGGCGTGCCTGCGATCTCAGCTATACATGCTGCCCCGATCCTCAAGACAGACACTTTGCGTTATTCTGCACTTGCAAGCAGCGTAACTCTCACCGTTGCCTGAGGTCAGACTTACCTTTGAAGATCCTGCTTCCTGGACATCCTGCTTCCTGCCAGCATACTTACCAACTGGGGAAAGCTGTTCTTACCTGTACATCTCTTCGCCCAACCAAGTATTCCTCTTTACACTTTCCGGAACGCCGATATCTTCATCTTGGCACCACAGCACGACATGCTCCATCCTCAACTGCAGCGCCTGCAAGGAAAAACAGAAGACAAGTTTAGACATTGAAAAAACAGTCAGTTTAAGGTTGTGCTTCGCCACACTTCACGCTTTCCTTAAACCATCACTTACCTGCTGTCAAACATCACGGTAGTATCCATCTTCCACCCGGCCACATCTCGCGTCTCACAGCTGCATTGAGGCCGCATTTCCATCTAAGGGAAGAAAATTGAAGAGAGACATTATCACAGGCATACATAGGAGCAACATATAAAGACATTAAACAGAATGAACAGCATCACAAGAGCTCAAGAAAGACTTACCAATCATAAGGAGAAGCATAGTCACAGCTGGACTGGACTAATCCTTATCAGGGATCAGTGAAGGAACTAGAACTAGGGAAAAAAGAAGACAACAACAACTTTGCTTCTATTGTGGACTTATATTGTGGACAAGCAGGTCACTTCCTCTGTGACTGCCCGGTAAAACCAGCCAAGAAAACGTTTGGGGCAACCGACAAAACTGATTAAGAAGAAGAACAGAACTCGGGAAACGCCAATGCCCCGCAAGTGTAGGGGTCCGCTTGTCGAGCATGAAAAAGGAATCCGTACAGACCTCACATCTCGTCCTTCTAGTGCTTTTGGTGAATCACAAGCAACCATCAAAAATCCATGCCTTGGAGGCATATCTTGATTGTGTAGCTGTGGGTAACTACATTGAACAAGATTTGGCTCTCCGAATAGGCCTTCCTCTCCGACAGAAGCAGAAATCGGAAAACGTCACTGCGATGGTTCTTAGCTATCATTCAGCCCGGTGGCACAATACACCAAGAAAGTTAAGCTTTTGTGTCAGGACAGGCATGAAGAGAACATTACTTTCAATCTCATCGGTGCTCCTCAGTTCCAGATGATATTGGGAATGCCCTGGCTGGAGACCCACAATCCTAGGATCGAATGGCGAAAAAGAGTTCCGACATTTCGTCATGATTATGCTGACACACGTTACAAAAAAGATGACACAATCTGAAACCGAAGAAAGGAATCGTGTTGGGCCCCATCAGCTCCTTACCACTTGAATACCAAGATTACCAGGATGTCTTCAAAAAAGAGGAAGCCAACGTTCTGCCCCCGCACAGACCCTACGTTTGTCAAATAGATCTTGTACCCAGAGCCCAGATCCCTTGCAGCCAAATCTATGCTCTGACAGAACAGGAAAATCAGAATCTTAGAACATACCTAGATCAGTACCTGGCGAACGATTTCATTCGCCCGTCCAAGTCACCTGCCTCCTCGCCCTTATTCTTCATGCCTAAAAAGGAGGGGCACTTAAGAACTTGCATCGACTACAGAGCCATCAATCAGATCACAGTAAACAATCTGTATCCTTTACCACTTATACCAGAGCTCCTGGACCAAGTGAAACATGCTCACATTTACATACTGGATTTAAGAGGAGCATACCATCTTGTAAGAGTAAAAGAGGGATACGAGTGGAAAACGGCCTTCCACATGAAGTACGGCCTCTTTGAATACCAGGTCATGCCCTTTGGGCTATGCAATGCCCCTGCTTCGTTCCAATTCTTTATGAATGATGTACTCCATTAACTACTGGACGTTGGTGCTCTTTTTTTACATTCACAACATTCTTATTTACTCAAATTCCATGGAAGAACATGTCCGGGCAGTCTTAGAGAAGCTTCGACAACACAAATTGTATGCCAAGTTTGAAAAATGTTTTTTCTATGTAACCAAGGTCGAGTTTCTCGATTTCATGCTCAGACCAAAAGGTGTACATATGGATACACAAAAGGTGGATGCAATCCTCCAATGCCCCTCACCAACATCCACAAAAGGAGTGCAAAGCGTACTCGGATTCACCAACTTTTACCATCGGTTTATACCTGGGTTTTCACAAATTGTACATCCAATTACCTCCTTGTTAAAGAAAAATCAAAAGTTCCATTGGTCTACAGAAGCTGAAGAAGCCTTCCAGAAGTTGAAACTAGCATTCACTAAAGCACAAGTCATTTGATACCCACGACCAGACCTACCTTACATAGTTCAGACAGATGTTTCAAAAATAGCCATGGGAGCAGTATTGTCACAACGAGACCTTGAAACAGGACAACTACACTCCATCGCATTGTGGTCCCACACATTTTCAGCCCCTGAGTAGAACTACGCAATCACAGATAAGGAATTACTGGTGATTTAAGCAGCACTCAAGGCCTGGAGACATTATCTTCTTGGGGCGAGACATACGGTCACTGTCATCACGGACCACCGTAACTTGCAATACTTGAAAACCGCCAAAGCACAATCCTCGCGTCAACTACGTTGGGCTCTCTTTTTGCAGATATGATTTTTTTATCACTTATGGACCTTGAGTACACAATGGTAAAGCAGACTCTCTATCACGCATGAGGGAAGAAAAAGAGGGTTTTACAGTATCCAAACCCTGTGGCCATAATTCCTGAGGAAAGGATTCAAACCAGAATAGCTGCCACCATGTGTGTAGATGACCAAAGAACCAGTTTGCAATCCCAGATGGATCAATCAACACAACAGGAATGGCTGTTCAAAGGTGACCAGTACACCATCGCAGACAATCAACCGTATTTCCAAGGAAGATTATATGTCCAAGAATTGCAAAAGCAAATCATCACAAATTACCACGATTCATTAGTGGAAGGACACCCAGGAATACCCAAAACTCAGGCTAAGGTAAAACAAAATTACTGGTGGCCAACCTGGTGAAAAGACATCACCCAATTTATTGAAACCTGCTGTGTCTGTGCACAACACAAGTCCCAGAAACAGAACCCTGCTGGCTTACTACATCCCCTAACAGCACCACCAGCACCTTGGCATACCCTGTCGATGGACTTCATCACGATCTTCCACCTTGCAATGGATACAACACCATATTAGTCGTTGTGGATTTATTCTCCAAAATAACCCATTTCATCCCTCTGAAGGGACTCCCAACTGTGCCAACTCTCGCTTCTGTGTTCCTAGAGCACATTGTTCGATTGCATGGATTTCCATCAATAATAGTATCTGATTGCGGAACGTAATTTGTTTCTGCCTTTTAGAGAAAGTGTTGCACGATTGCCAAAATCGATCTCTGGTTGTCCACAAGCCATCACCCTCAAACTGATGGGCAAACTGGACGAACCAACCAAACTTTAGAGCAATATCTCCGGTGTATGTTGCAACAGTCCAAGGATTTGTGGAAAAATATACTCTGGATAGCTGAGTATGCATACAACAACTCAGTTCACACAAGCACAGGGCAAACTCTATTATATACTGTGCACGGAAGACATCCGAGGACATCCGTATTTGATCCACCCGATACCATGGAAATGCCAGCCATAAAATACTTGCATAAAACCATCACTCAAGTTCTTAAGGAGGTGACAGAGCATCTGACCAAGGCTAAGGAAAGACAAAAACGGTTTGCTGATCGACATCAGAAGGAAGGTCCCTCCTACCAGATTGGAGAAAAGGTGTGGTTAGCATCCAAATATATTCCCCTGAAGGGGCCAAGAGCTTTCAGCCCAAGATACCTGGGCCCCTATACTATAAAGTCCATAATAAATCCTGTCCCCATGAAATTGGAGTTACCATGTCACATGAAAATTCCCCCCGTATTTCATGTCTCTTTCCTCAAACCAATGAAGTCCAAAACACGGCTTAGTTCTCCGCCAGAGCCCGAAGTAATAGATGGAGAACCAGAATATGAAGTCAAACCGATCCTGGACACCAAGGTGGTTCGATCAAAATTGTATTACCTAATTTACTGGAAAAGTTACAGACCTCAAGACCGAACTTGGGAGCCCAGTGAACACATCCATGCTCCGTGTTTAATCAGACAGTTCCATTGCAATAATCCCACCAAACCAGGACTGGGAGGATAACCACCCTTGAGAGGGGCCTTGAGGGGGAGTGCTGTCATGGTCATGAAGTAAGGGGCACAGGCATGAAGGGGTCGCATGCACAGGAGACCTGGATGGACACTGTCCTGGCACCTTGGGCACCGGGCTCATGAACAAAAGTAAACAAGAACATCCATTTAACACCAAAAAGCTTTTATTATGGACATAGCACTTCAGATGCATTAACCTTGAACATTCCATCCATTAAGCAGGATGCATTAACCTTGAACATTCCACCCCATTAAGCAGCCCCAAGTGTATTCTTGGGTGTGGCTGCTAATGGATTGTCTTCACACGTGCTCAATCTCTCGGAGTGGCTGGGTGCGGCTGGTAAACCGGCCCTAATGGGTGTGCCCACAATTTCAGCTATATAAGCTGCCCCGATCCTCAAGACAGACGCTTCGCATGATTCTCACTTGCAAGCAGCGTAACGCACTCTGTCGCCTGGGTCAGACTTACCTTTGAAGATCCTGCTTCCTGGAGATCCTGCTTCCTGCCAGCATACTTACCAACTGGGGGAAGCTGTTTTTACCTGTACATCTCTTCAGCGAACCAAGTATTCATCTTTACACTTTCCGGAACCCCAATATCTTCATCTTGGCACCGCAGCACGACACGCTCCATCGTCGACAGCAGCGCCTGCAAAGAAAAACAGAAGACAAGGTTAGACATCGAAAAAACAGTCAGTTTAAGGTTGCGCTTTGCCATACTTTGCCCTTTCCTTAAACCATCACTTACCTGCTGTCGAACATTGCAGTAGCATCCATCTTCCATCCGGCCGTGTCTCGCGTCTCACAGCTGCATTGATGCCGCATTTCCATCTAAGGGAAGAAAACAGAAGAGAGACATTATTGCGGGCATACATAGGAGCAACATATAAAGAGATTAAACAGAACGAACAGAATCACAAGAGCTCAAGAAAGACTTACAAATCATAAGGAGAAGCATAGTCGCAGCTGGACTGGACTAATCCTTATCAGGGATCAGTGAATGAACTAGATCCCATTCAACGCGCCGCTGCCAGAAGTAGCAGGACAGAGAGCTTATCTTCCACAATTCACAGGTGAGCTTTATGGGCTGGCGTAGGCGCACAGAAACCGTACTTTGGGGTGAAGTGTTCGAGAGGTACAACAATCACAGATTGGCGCACTCACACACTCTTATCTCCACGCAGGAGCAGTATCACCACATACTATCGCTCACAGCTTTTCTTCTGAGGTACAGGCCTGAAGGGAGTGATTCAAGTTCAGGGAGGGCTGCAACCGTGCCCCAATGCCGCTACAGAGACCAGGTGAGCATAACAGTTATGGTCTTCAAAGGTGTGGGAGGCCTAGAGTGGTGCGCCCTTGATCAGATGATTGTTTTGAAGTGATAGACCGGCGTGGCCGATCTCTCTGTGATGTTAGAATTATACACCCTTACTTGTTTGTTACATAAGATGGGGAAAAAACTGGACAATTGGGCCTGTTTTATCGTGTCATTATTTGTCAAGAGGTGATCGGGATCTATTATAGAATCGATGGAGTTAAAGCCTCCTGACAGACCAAGTAAGTTGTCACTAGATGTACTGGTGCTCTTGTGTGGCTGTGTCTTAGCATGTTCCACCACATCTATTAGGGCTACTTTCTCTTTGGTGATATTCAAATTACTTTCCATGTTGAGGATTGACTTAGATTCCTCATTTAATTGGTTAAGTTCAAGGAGCTCTTCATCATTAGAAAGGTTGCATACATTTTTTGTATGTTTGATTTATGACCTTTACATTTATTCGTTGGCTGATTTTTGGTCTTTTTCCCCAGCATTTCTTGCTTTTTTTCTATTTATTTTGCGATTCTGAGCTCTCTCTTCAGCACGCTTCCTTCTGCGTGAAAAGAGTAGAGTAGGAGAGTCATTGTTATAGGCAGAACCAATGATTTAAGACTCGTGGGTGCCTTCCTTTTTGTTTTTATCAATAATATCTGTAAGCTTAGAGGGACTGTTTGAGACGTCAGATGGCGATGCCAAAGTGGTCCCAATATCAAAGGTGGAAGGAGTAAGGTCCCTGTTATCTTGTTGTATAGAACCTTGTCGGCATGTTAAATAACTCATAGTGTCCGCTATTTTTCCTGCATCAGAAGTGACTGAATTAAGTAAACTAGTATGAAATGCCTGCACGTTGGATTCTTTACATGCAATTGAATCTCCAACTACTTCTGCATATTATTTATTTTGAGCTGTTTATGACAAATAGTTGTTCAGAGTTTGAGTTGCTTTTGAAATCTTGTCACTAACGAAGGAATTTGATTGTAGGGTAGACTTGCGCAGCCATAGATGTCCATCTGATGTTGACATCTTGCGCGCATGAACATTTTCATGTCCGTACATAAACCCCTCTAATCTGTTTAATTTGCCAATTATTTCAGACATAAAAGATTTTATGTCACGTATTTCATGATGTGTTAGATCACGACCCTACTCCAGAAGGTTGAAAATGTGTGTTAGGACCAGAAAAGGTGAAGTTGTCCAGTTCATTGAGGTCATGAGATTGCGTGCTGATGTTGTGTAAGGTACACAAATTCACTTCAGATCTAAGTTGATGATAGGTGTCTCGTTCTAAGTGTCATCAAGGTATTTACTTAAGCCTATGTGGTTGTTGAACATGGGTTTGCTTATAAAAGAGGTCAGTGAGCTAGCGGCGGGAAGATGAATTCTATAGACACATATTTCAGATCTGTGATGGTAATTCTGAACTGCCCATTGTTTTGGGAGGGGGACCTCAATACGATCTTAAATGTACAGCTCGACCATTCGGGTTCGTCACATCACTCCCTGACCAATGCTGGCTGTGACATTTTTGAGGGCATAGCCGAGAGGGATTGGATTGATTACTGGAGATGCATGCACCCAACAAGGCATGAATTCACATTATTTTCCTCGGTTCATAATATGACCTCTAGCATCCATTAATGGGTTGCGTCCTGAACTCTGTTATGGTTGGAAAAGAAATGTGAAGCATTTCCCTGCACTCTGTCGGTCCATTCACCTGTGATGCTTGATATTTCTGTTTGAAGGTGGGTGCTTGGTAGGCCCCCCTGGGGCTTGAAGCTGTTAAGATTATTGGATATTGCCTTTGAAGTTAATATACGTGAATACATACACATATTTTTTAAGACAAATGTGGGTTTGGTACCTTTAGTGGGATTCCTATGGAAGGCATTTAAGGAATACATACATGGGATATCCATCAGCACTGAGTTTGGGGTGCTGCGAAACATACATAGAGAGCAGGCTGCATCAGAAAGTGAAACAGTTGGAGCAGGTGAATTCTAATATGCAAATTGCAGATACGCTGCTAGAAATCAAGGGAGAGCTAGATGAGTTCCACGTACTGGTAAATAGGGAAATGAAATACTTCTCTGTACTGACAATGGCTAAAAGATATGTGGAGGCTGACAGGCCAGGTAGAGCACTTGCTAGATTCATAAGGAGTGAGGGGGCAGGAGCAGATGTTGTTGCAGTGCGAAATTATTCAGGTGATATATGTCTTGGCCAGGAAGCCGCAATAGATGCATTTTTGTGCTTTTATGAGGCACTATATTCGAAGAGACCTGACAGAAAAGAGGCAGAAAATAGTAGTTTCCTGGGTTCTCTTCCAATGTCTGCACTGTCCCCGGACGCAGCAGCTAAGCTGGATGCGCCGTTTACAATAGAAGACATTGCAGTGGCCATAGATATGCTGTCTAAGGGCAAGTCACGGGGCACCGATATGCTTGGTGCAGAATTCTATACAAAAATACAGAGAATTGCTGTGCCCCCATATGTTGCAACTATGGGAGGAGTCGTCGGAGTTCGTATCTCCCCCAATGTCACTGCAGGAAGCAGTAATCACCCTTCTTCTGAAACCGGGCAAACCTCCTTGGAATGTGATTCATACTGCCCACTGTCGCTGCTGAATGTGAATACAAAGATATTCGCGAAAGTCATTGCCACCTATTGCAGTCTGCCATGCCATTCCTGGTGCAGCAGGATCAGGCGGCGTTCATAATGGGGGGTGAGCAACTGAGCTGAATCTCAGGTATCTATTTAATATTATGTCCAGATCAGCCCACAGGCATCTGCGACCGAGTTACACTTGTTGCAGAAAAAGCCTTTGAATCTGTGTTGGTTCCTATTCGATGTATTGGAGCATTGTAAGTTTAGCCCTTACATAAGAGCCTGTATAGCATTATTGTACACTAATCCCACAGCCAGGATTAGAGTGGGCCAAGGCTTCTCACAGTGTTTCCCATTGGGCAGGGACACAAGGCAGAGGTGCCCTCTTTACCCTCTCCTCTTTGCTCAGGTAGTGGAGCCATTGGCAGATCTCGTTAGGGATAAACATGCGCAGAGGGGAGTCCTATTGAAGTTAAACATCAGAAGTAGTCTTGCTATATGCAGAGGATATCTTATTATTTGTCAGAGACTCTGCTGCAAAACTCCAACCACTAATGTCAGATCTAATGACCTTTGGGAAATACTCGAGGCTGGTGATTATCTGGGTCAAGTCAGACATGTTTCCCCATACAGACAGCAAGAGCTGTCCTGCGACGGACCCGAATCTTAAGTGGACACCATGGGAGATCACATATCTGAGGGTGGTGGTGTCTAAGGAAGAAAAGGATCAGCTTTAAGCATTTGAAATTGCTTAAATTGCACACAATTGAATCTAGAAAGTGTGCCTAATAGCGTCACTGTGTTAAAGTTGAATCTGGAAAGTGTGCCTATTAGCGTCACTGTGTTAAAGTTGAATCTAGAAAGTATGCCCTAATAGCCTCACTGTGTTAATGTTGATTTTAGAGGGTATTCCAAACATCATTGAGTGTGCTTTAATAGCATCACTGCGTTAAAGTTAAATCTAGAAAGCATGCCCCATTAGCATGACTGGGTTAAAGGTGAATTTAGAAAGTGTGCCCTAATAGCGTCACTGTGTTAAAGTTGAACTTAGAAGTGTGCCCTAATAGCATCACTTTGTTAATGTTGATTTTAGAGGGTATTCCAAATGTCATTGAGTGTGCCTTAATAGCATTACTGTCTTAAAGTTGAATCTAGAAAGTGTGCCCTAATAGCGCCACCGTGTTAAAGTTGAATCTAGAAAGTATGCCCTAATAGCGTCACTGTGTTAATGTTGAACCTAGAAAGTACGCCCCATTAGCATGACTGGGTTAAAGTTGAACTTAGAAAGTGTGCCCTAATAGCGTCACTGTGTTAATGTTGATTTTAGAGGGTATTCCAAACATCATTGAGTGTGCCTTAATAGCATCACTGTTAAAATTGAATCTAGAAAGTGTGCCGAATAGCGTCACTGTGTTAAAGTTGAATCTAGAAAGTGTGCCTAATAGCGTCACTGTGTTAAAGTTGAATCTGGAAAGTGTACCCTAATAGCGTCACTGTGTTAAAGTTGTACTTTGAAAGTGTGCCCTAATGGCGTCATTGTGTTAAAGTTGAACTTAGAAAGTGTGCCCTAATGGCATCACTGTGTTAAAGTTGAATCAGGAAAGTGTGCCTAATAGCGTCACTGTGTTAAAGTTGAACTTAGAAAGTGTGCCCTAATAGCGTCACTGTGTTAAAGTTGAACTTAGAAAGTGTGCCCTAATGGCATCACTGTGTTAAAGTTGAATCTGGAAAGTGTGCCTAATAGCATCACTGTGTTAAAGTTGAATCTGGAAAGTGTGCCTAATAGCGTCACTGTGTTAAGGTTGAACTTAGAAGGTGTGCCCTAATAGCGTCACTGTGTTAAAGTTGAATCTAGACGCTATTCCCAACATCATTGAGTGTGCCCAGTTTTGTCACTGTTTTAAAGTTGAACTTAGAAGTATGCCCTAATAGAGTCACTGCATTAGAGTTGAAATAAGATTTTCTTCCCAACATCATTGAATGTGCCCTAATAGTGTCACTGTATTCAATGTTTAATTTAGAAGGTGTTCCCAACATCATTGTGTGCCTGGTCGCATATACTTTACTGATTACCACAATATCACACTACTACGCTTACTCTCTCCTATACACCACCATTCAACTAGAACACAGCGGTACTATGACACATTCGGTAAAGCTGTTCTCATACTAACATGACTCATCAAACTACCCATCATCCTAATAAAACACCGCAGGCTAGCACATACCGGCTAGCTTAGGCGTCTCCTCAGGCCTAATGCAGCCAGCATGCAGTGTGGATGTCCACCCTCCTGAGTGAACACATTCAACTGATCTCCTCAGCACCACACCTACCGCTAAGAAGCAGCTATCATGCAACAACCACACCAGCTGCACACATACCTGGTGCGCCCACACACTTTACGACTCTCTCTCTCTCAATTGACTTGAACTGCGGTTCCTGACGCCGTTGAACCTACCAGCGCCATGAGATCAAAACAATGATACATAAGGTGCTATACAAATGCAAAATAACATAACATAACATTTAATATTGAAACATACCTGCAAGCCTGTAGGCCCACATTGGTGAGGTGGGAGTCACTGCCAATATCATTTATGGGGAAACATTGGTCAAAATGGTTATATTACCAAAATGATTGTACTACTTCCTTTACATACCCATTAAATTGACCAAAAGCTTTTTCCTGGAATTACTGGGACACAGGTGGGACATAAATGAATATTGTAGATATGTCTAGGCCATATGACCAAGGAAGCCTGCAAGTTCCAGATTTTGAATTGTATTACTTGACAGCAGAAGCCAACTTTCTCTCTTACCGGGGAATGAGTAGTGTATCTCACCCTCATGAGAAAATAGAGGAAAAGGCAGCAGAGCCCATGCGCCTTGCGGCGTCCATGATTAGTAAAGGTTACAGTGATCCCTGCCCATACGACTCACTGGCTGCTACGCTGGGGCCATGGGGGAAGATACTGCATCGCTTGGGCATAAAGTGTCCCTATAGTTAGGAAGCACCTATATGGGGCATACTGGATGCACAACCAGGAGAAGGACTTGGGGTGGGGCTTGAGTGCATGGATGATCTCTTTCCAAATACCAGTTTTTTCATTGAGAGAAATTCAGAGGAAGTTGTGACTGGGCGTAGGTACTGTGTTCCAATGTTTCCTGGTTAGTTCAATGATGAGTGGCAAATGGCCTTGCTTCCCTAGGGAGCAGTAGGGGCACCAATGTGTAGAGTTCATGTACTTGTGCTTGCCGGGTCGGCACTTTGTGTCTACACTGTAATACCTGATACAACATGAGATGCTAGAACTGCCCTCATAATCCCATACTAAATGGGCCGCATCCCTTAGTCGACAATTTGTGGCTGAATGCATGCTTCCTAACCAAAGAAGTATCATTCAACTCAAGGTTTTGGCTAATACACTTCAAAATACTACATCATCTGCATTATACACCCAAGATGCTGCAGTCATTTAATAATGACATCCAGAGCGGCTGTCACAGGTGCAGATTCCCTGATGCTGATCATATCCAAATGTTTGGTCCTGTCCTGTGCTGCCATATTTTGGTTGTCAGTCTGCACTAAGTTGCCCGCATTGGTGGGAATGCTGATACCTGTGGACCCGCGCTGGTGCATGTTAGGATGCCATGATAAGATGAGAAGTTCTTGAACATTTCTTTCATTATTGCTAAAAGAGTCAATCTCGGTGAATGTTATTCTCTATGGTGTTCGGTCAATGGTTTGTTCTGCTGTATTGATGTTTTGAATTATGATGAGCCAAGTATATAAATAAAAGAATTAAAAACAAATCACTTAACAAAAATTCAATTCTGACTCTATAGATCCCTATCTAGACAAGGGCTTTCTTTTCAGCTCTCGCTCCACTGCTTCTGGACTCTATTGAATTGATATTTATGGAGTTAAATTCAGAACTGATAACTCTTTTGGAGCACTGTTGTCCTGCTCAATATGTCACTCCCTTCTAACCCATGTCCTCATTCATGGATCTGCCTGGACATGCAATAGCTGAGGAGAGAGATGTCCCTCAACCAGTGTAATTGGCATAAACCCACTCCCTGTCTCTTCTTTTATAATGCAAGATACCATTCCTTGCAATCATTACAACTCTGGACTTAGCCAAGTTTAGACTATCTTAACCTCATCTCCTTTCTACACTTTGATCTTTACAAGATATCCCTGACCCCAATTAAATTGCATGCCCCAAGAACTCTGTTCTTCATCTAGTCTGCCTCAGCTGACAAATGTACCATTTACGTGTTCTCCAAAATCCCAAAGATATGGGTAACAATGATTGTCCTCTACTCTTTCTTACCTCTTTCCCCTTCTTACTCTCAAACATCCTCCGTCCCACCGTACTCTTACTGTCAGACTTTCCACTAACAGCTGCAGCTGAGCTAGCACCTATTCCTTGGGCTGCCAAACCCTCCAGTGTTCCTGCTGACCCCTTCACACTACAAAACAGTGAATGAGCTGCCCCTTCTGGCCTACGCCTTTCTCTCTCATTCTGTAAACTGTTGTCTTTGGTATCTTCCCAACCTGTTTCAAGCTGGCCACTGACATCCACATTTTGACGAAACCTACCACTGGCCCCAGCAATGTAGCCAACTAATGACCCATCCCCCCCTTCCTCACTCTTGCTTAGTTCTCAAATGGGTAGTCTTCAAATGCCTCGCTGACCATCTGGAGGCCAGTGAGCTCGATGACCCCCTTTGAATCCTGGTACAACAACAGGGACTTCACAGAAACTGTGCTTATAGAATACTATAATTCCATCCCTAGAGCTTACTATTGCTATGTTTCATTTATCCTCTTCTCCTTGATTTATCTACTGCATTTGACACAGTTGACTACCCCTTAACAACATAATTGCTAAGGACGGGGTGCAAGGGTATGCCCTTCATCCCCTCCACTTTGCACTCTGTACGGCCACTCTCAGCAAACATATCTCCTCCTCTGATTCACATGCTTGATTATTTATTTGCTGATGATGTGCAAATAGTTTAATCCCCCTTCTTCACAGCTGAGCTATCCTCTCTCATCACTGCCTACATGCCATCTATCACTGGGTAGAGCTCCCCTTAAACTGAAGTGATCTTTCTCCCGGCCTCCAAAGCCACACCCCTTATTCCCTCTCTTATATCCTTTCTCCTGTCATCCTTACCTCCAGATGGGATTCCCCATCTACTCCTTTTTTTGCTCCATACAAGTTATGGAACTTCGTTACACATACCTTCTATTACCTTACACGACCATCTCCTATTTCTGCGCATCACCTTCATCTGGGATAGATATCCTTGCAGAACTGATCCATATTCAAATGGATTCTTCTTGTGTTTAAATTCATATATCGGCAAGCCTTCCACGGACTGGTTAAACATATCTGCTGATGCTCAAACTCTCACACTCTGCATCTATAATCTCCTAGCAACATAATCACCCGGCATTGCAACCTTTTGTCAAATCTCTGAGAGTACTCCAATACCACAATGAGGACCTTTGTCACAGAATCACTAACCTGGTCAGCAGAGGCGTACAAGAAGTTTGTGAGAATCCCCTTGAGGTCCCTACTGTTCCCAGCCTACCAAAGGGGAGGAACTGGGCACTGCAGGAATCCCAGGGAAACCCTCTGGGGTAGAAAACCCTGTTGCTGCTCTTCAGGAGACTGGTGGAGCGTCTTCCTCGAAACGTGGAGTCCTGAAGGTTTACTGGGTTGAGTCTGGTAATGCGGATGACAGGTGCGAAGGCTGGAATCTAATGTATGTAAAAGAAACAGGTTAGAAATGGGAAAAGATGGAGTAAGCATCAGGTTGGAGGTTTCTAGAGAGAACGTAGTGTGCCTGAATAGGAACCCAGAGGAGATCACGATTTCGTTCCGTAGCTCCGAGGGTGGAACTGGAGGATGGAAACCACGGGAGGAAGGAGGTGAAGTCTAAGGGCAGAATGAAAGAGGGTTGAGTAGGAAGCAGGTTATAGCTGCAAAGCCCCCTGAGTGTTTCCTACCGTTGCGGGGCAGAGTACTGTCTTGGATCGTGTTGATTCGCCAAGAGGAAGAAACAGCGGCTGACCGCTGAACGCGGTAACGGATTCACACGAAAAGCGGGGATGGTAGAATTGTTTGCAGGTAAGATTTCTGAAACAATACAAGGTATAGGCAGCAGGCAGAAAAGAAAGCACATAGAGCAAGGAGGCTGCACGAAGAGGTTCTTAATTGCGAAACTTACGGAGCGTCGGTATACGGAGTAGCGACGCATTGCTGGGATTGCGTTCTTGCCTGAAATACGGTCACCTGACCGTTCAGGGGCGGAGGCTCCTCTGCAGTAGACACTGTAGGAGGCTGGTTCGGTACAGGTCCGTAAGGTCGGCCATCTTGGGAGGATCTTGTGCAACATAAGCCCCTGACTGGGTGCAACAGACACTCACATATCGCCGCCGATTCCTCCGCCACCACGACCACCTGGATAGCGGAGTCATGACACCTGTAGCCTCTGCTGTTCCCACTTTCATCCCTTCACCATCATGGCATCCAAACACTGGAACTTCGAAGCCCCTCGAATTAAGGACAAGTCAACAGTCACTAGCTTTATGATCACCCTTAAAAGAGTGATATTAAGCATCACCATATTTTAATTCAAACATTGAAGTTATCATGGGTAGCACCTTGATGAATAGTATTAGGCCACTTGTAATTATGCAAAGTAACCCCCAGAATGAATCTCTGCCACTTTTACAATGCAACAAGATTGATGACTAGACTCCTAACAATGTTCAGCTAGGTCACGAGGCGCCTAGATATAAGTATGCATTTTATTTTATATTGTCTAAGGTCTTGTGCACTGAGACAATGTGGCCTTGTATATATTGTTATTCAGGATGTAGCCTCCGCTGTACAATGCCAGGTTTCCAGTCGTACATCTATTTTTGTTACTTTGTAACAGTTGCTGCAGCGTGGCAAAAAATATTCTAGACTGGCTGGCCACAGGAGTAACTTTAAGTATTCACATTACATGCAAATTAACATATTTACATGTGGTCTTTTCTTCAAAGAGCAACTCATGATTATTTCAATGTTTTAAATAAAGTTCAACGCATGATACCACTTCTACAAGAGCCACCTTAATTGAACACTTTTTTAACATTAGATGATTTTCTTTTAAAATACTTCAACTTTATTTTTTTAAATACATGGTGACTGCTTTTCATAAAACCTGCCCAAATGATTCCTGATGACTTGTCATTAATTGACAGAATATCTGCTTGTATCTTTAAATACAAAATGTACTGAAGATATAATTAAAGTCGGTCCTGTCCCTTTCACTGTTTCCAGTTCTTTCCATACCACCAAACAGTTTAAGACATGAACGAATATATCATGACTTTGCAATGCTTTGTAAAGCAGCACCTACAAATGGTTCTGCTCCAGCCTTCAATGTACCCTTTGTTGAGTTATTTTTGGCAAAGCACCGTTTATTTTCAACAAATAAAGACGCATCCTAAGTTGGGTTGTAATGTCATTCCTTAATGGGCCGATAAATGTCTCAAACTGCACATTCCAAAGTTGGAGCGACATGGAGCTGAGATATCCAAACTTTGTTGTAATTTTCATTTGCTGTGTCATAATACGCCTGTTGAGTTCCAGTCAAATGTTATCAAATGGCTCCGGATGGATTGAGTTGCTCACATGAATTTCTGTACATCACATGAACTCCTATGAAGAACGTTTTAGTGTTGATGTTTCACTGGACAGATTTGAAGCGACACACAAACTCCTACCTGCCCCACATACAGACAGGTGTCACATAGGTGGCCCAGGCCGAACTTGGGTAAGGTTATGATTGTGAGTGGATGCCGTGTGTGAAATGGACTGTAAGTATCGGACGGCACAGATCAGGACAGAGAGGCAGAGACGCTCCTGTACCCCTCGTGGAGAGAATACA
Source organism: Ambystoma mexicanum (assembly GCF_040938575.1). Lineage (NCBI taxonomy): Eukaryota > Metazoa > Chordata > Amphibia > Caudata > Ambystomatidae > Ambystoma > Ambystoma mexicanum. The sequence goes on from NC_090931.1 coordinate 773,598,011, forward strand.
GAAATGTAACTCTGCAGTTCCAGACAGCAACACCAATTAACGAATCCACTAACAATTTCACCCCTCTGCATACACCCCTCAAATCTAATCAAACACAACCACAAAACTACAACACAACAATCCGCACAAACTTCACTGCACTGCAACAACAAAACAAACCACACATAGACTCGTACAACAGCACCCGGGAACTACCGATCGTAAAACACCCCAAGTGCAGCCAACGGACCCACCAGGCTGAAGTCGCCAACAGCACTGCTCTCTTGCACTTTTCCATTTTTATTCCCACTAACTCACCCCCCTTCCCCTTTCTTTCAGAGCCGCCAGTGCACCAGGCGACCACTCCGGTGGTGATAGTGCGCAGTACAAATATCCTTTAAAATTAACATTAACTGCCATGTGTGCCTACCTATGGGTACACCCACAGATAATGTCCTGTGAGCTCCAATCTTTCCTTCCTTCCTCACACCTCTTTTGCTCACTACTCACAGCCTCCCTTCCCCTCTCCCCTCTTTATACATAGCTGCAGACCTAGTGCTGACCTGGTGCTTCCACAAAGCACTCTGTGGGCCTCATTACGACCCAGGCGGTAAGTTACCGCCTGGGTCGTACCTTTACCACCATGGCGTAAACTACGTTTACGCCATGGTGGTTGGCGGACTTACCGCCCCATTCCGAGGTTGGCGGGGCGGTAAGTCCCCAATCCCCATTTACCCTTCCCCATTCCCATTTTTGCCCCATAGGGCATAATGGGAGTGGGGAAGGCGTTAATTACGCCACCGTAAATTACAGTGGCGTAATTAACAACAAGGTCCCTTAGCGCCATGGATTTTAACACCTGCTAAAAGCAGGTGTTAAATCCTCCATGGCGCTAAGGGACCTCGGAATCAGGCGGTAAGGGTCGGCGCTGTTTACGCCGCCGTAAACCCCTTACCGCCTGGGTCCTAATGAAGCCCTGTGACATTGTTAACATGCAGAAATGTAAAATGATAATAGCAATATCATGAAATAGACACACATGCAATTTAGTTGCCAGTTCCTAGGGTGATCTCGACATGTGTTTCTTTCTCTGGCTTACTGGGATCAAATATATTGAATTTAAAAAAAGATGAACAACCAGATTTAAAAATTGAGTTTTGTCATATTGTATGGAATCTACAAACACACACAAAATGCAACACTTATCTGCCAAAGACAAGAGCACTTGTGACTGCCAAATAATTCTAGGATTCCCTACATGACCATACACGTACTTATTTATCTTATGGCAGCAGCTGCACATGTGTGCTATAGCTCACCATATGTTGTAAGGGGCTGGCATATGATTGTATTTTTGGGGCAGTTGAGGCAACACTTGACCTAAGCCAAGCACTTCTTATTGGCTTTGCCAAAGCTTGCTTTTGTTATTTCCACCATACTCCTTCTTACACTCTTCCCTCAGTACAGTAATTTCTGGTTAATCCTCACTCTATGTTCACTGTGCTTACGGCTTCTGTGTCTTAATAGTAATGGACCTTGCAGTGTTCAAGCATTTTTAACATCACCCCTATGAAGCTCTGTTTTATTCTTCTGGCATGAGAGCAGACTACAATTGTGTGCATTATCAGATGTTAGTTTTTGGCTTGATGAATAAAGGAAAGCCCTGGAATGGCAGTCCCTTTTCAGTCTGCATCAGGAGGATATCTTTTGCTGCACTTGTTCCAGTTTTCACAAATATCTTTCTTTCAAACATAGCTGGAACCATGAATTATATATACATCTGCGGCCGGGGAATACATAAGTGCATATTTTTCATGTCCTTGTCCATATGCCCATGTTTGTTTTTGTGTAGCAGTGTGCACAGCGCTGAACACAGTTCCTTCCCTTTTCTGTCAGCGAGAACATCACTGTGTGTGAAAGGGAGAATTTGTGAAATTAGGCCATTGCCACAAACGGCCAATTTGATTCGGGGCTTCAACGCGCTCTTCACCTCTCATCACAGCGAGAGATGTACATCCAAACGCGCTGGCAACCTTTGCAGTTCTTAGAGCATTAATACAAGAAGCGACTTTGTCACAGCAAAAGCCTTTTGAAATATTCTGCTTGCTATTTGGGAAGTCTTGTTGATAAGGCTAAACAATGGGGCAGAGTGAAACACATAAGGAAGCAGCAGATCCTCTGTTCCTATTTGGAAACAACATACAGGACAGACAGTGATATTGCTGCAGTGCAGATGTGGCATCTTCGTTCTCTTATAGCACCTTTCACAAGTGCAATTAAATCTCTGCCCAAAAGACCTCATTACAGGTTTAGTAGAGTTTCTCCTCCTATTACCGCATGCAGACTGTTGCACCACGCTCTAATCTGTAAATCTCCACATGATTTAGGCTTTATCACTTCATGGACGCCAATGGTAAATAATTTGTAAATCAGTATGCCGGAATTTGGATTAGACCATTTACACGCGCAACAGTACTGCTATTGCATGTCGGGAAGCCGTGCAGCAACCATCTTTGAAACACGGTGCACTATGCGTCATCCACTTCCTTGTCCCATCCACACATAGAGGCTGAGCGAGGGTGAAAAATGAAGGGCTTCCTGTTGCACTTGTTTAGAGGTATGGTGATCAGCATGGATGCTGTAGTATATGTGACTTTTGTCGATTTTGGTTTGGCATTCGACAGTGTCAGTCGGTCCCTCTTGTGTTCTAAACTGCTGAAATAGTGTCCTCCCCGATTCTTAGCCAACGTGGCCTAAAGCAAAGATGTGTGTTGGCTCCCTTTGTTTTCAATTATAGCCATTATTTGTGAATCTTTATTGGGCGCTAGATCTTTTCCTCCTCATTTGGGATTTTCCCAGGTAAAATGGCCTGTTTATGTGGATGACCTTGTGTTATTAGATCAGAACCTGGTAGGACTGCAGAGACAGCTATCAGCAGACTAAGCTCTAGATGTGGGCGTTTTTCTTGCTTGCCAACAATAACATTCTATACATCGAAAGTGATTCCAATTTTGTCGTATGGAGCAGATATACTATTGGCATCTATACCCCAGAGTCAATTTGAAGGACTTTTTGAGTAAAAGGTTCTCTGTCTGCCTATTGCAGTGCCTACTCTGATCAAACGTTACGAATTGGGCTTAATTGCACTGCAAGTGCTGGTTAGATGGATAACTCGTTGTTCAGGACAATTTTACTGGCTCAAGAGGGCTCCTTATTTGATGCCCTTAATAAACTGTATGAGAATAGACATTCTGAGCTCAATTGAAGCTACAACGGACATGCTAATAACTTCACTGACAGCCCTTAAAGTGAAACTCTGGAGGGTTGACCGTATAGGAACAATCAGTGAATGTAAAACGTATAGGTTGTTCATTTTGTGGCAATGGAAGACACACCCTTTAATTCTATCAGAGATTACCTAAAATAAATTCGCCAATGCTCGTTAGAGAGGTCAGTTCCTCTGAGGCTGTTTTAATCTGTTTCCCGCAAACGAAGTGCTGTGTTCTCAAGCAAAGGTCAATAGACATGAGAGACTATGTCAATGTAGTTAGGCCCCCAGCAATGTCGAAACTTTAGAACATTTACTGGCGCGGTGTGCTGGTTTGACAAATCAGAGACAGATACATTTTAAATGACTCTTGAGTGATTTTATACGTCTTTGTACATTTCTCACCTATTTCTTAAATTGTGTTAATTGCTACACTGTTGTTTTTGTATAATGAAAGGTTTGACTTGCAAGCCATAGCACAATTAATTTAAAAAAAGGACATTTTCAAAGCAAGAGCTCATTATTCTTCCAAGTGAGTTGGTGAAGAAAGCCCTGAGCTGATTAGACACTGCATTACTTAAATCACCTTCAGTAGGAGGGCCAGAGTATGTGGCCGTCTGTGGGGGTCTGTGGGGGCTTGCTACGCTACAAACCTTTGTTCCGTACAATTTATGAACTTTGTAGTAAAACTGGCCCTTCAAAGCCTTCGATTGCTAAGGTTGCCTTTCCATCCCATGCTGCAGCTGTCATTCCTCCTGCCCTTCCTGCTCCTGCAGCCTACATTACACACAAGGTCCCCTCTAGGCAGCCTTCAGCCGATTCTAGAGGACGCTGCTCTTCAGCTCGTATCCACCCGGCCTTTTATATGATCACAGACTTTTCTCATAATAAAATAGAAGAGATGGACATGAGTTCTCTCACTCCCTCAGCTCTGTTATTAACAAAGTGATTTCAGCGGCTTGGGCCTTAGTCCATTGGGGTGATCTAAGTTTTTGCCAGTTTTTCTCCAGATCGTATTAATTATTTGTCAGATACTACCCATTTACTATCTAGTGTCAATTCCTTGACTGCCACTCCTGCCCTTTTCAGATTAGATGCCTCCAGTGGCCATTTCAACTTCATGGAGGTGGTCTCTCATGCCCCTGAAGATCACCTTTTTTCTTCCAATGCGGATAAAAGGGCCGTGCCTTCTAATCTTTCTGAGTGTTTCTTGGAGTCGTTCCTTGACCTTTCGAATGAAGCCTTGAGTAGGCTCTGGTCTTCCTGCTCATCTTTCATCTCTACATCTACTTTAATCTTTTTTTATGCGCCCAATCATGCTCAGCCTCCATTACGTCTCTTAATTTTGTCCTCAATTCTCTTGTTAGATTTTGCGACAATGTTAATAATGAGCTGAGGTCGCAACAATACACTTAATGCTATGAACTCCAAACTTTCCTTTATTGAGGGGCTGTTTCCAAAGGGTTCTAACAAACAAAAGGAGGTCATAAATCTAGGAATAGTGCACTTGTGTTGAACCATCTATTAATGAAGTGGTTAATGATGCCTCAGGAACATCTGAGTAAGCCTCGGATACTCATATGGAACTTATTGAGGAATGTTCTCTTGCTTGTGAACCCAAAGTAAACTTATGGGAACCTACGGTAACGCAATCCAATAAATCTAGCAACATGAAAGCCAAGCAGAATAATAATATTTGTAGTGCGAATTACTTTTGCGATCATTGCTCAAATCTACTGAAGACCCAACCCGCCTTGTGACCTTTGATGATGAATCCACAATCGCTGGAGCATGATACGTCTCAGAATGGCATGGGCACACATCGCAAAAAGAATTTTAAGATGAAACAGAAGAAAATATGACATCTTCTCTGAGACAGACATCAGATTTAAATGGAAACATATTCTTGCATCGAAGCAAAACATTGTCCAAATCTATATCAGTTGAAGAAAGTGTAGAAGAAGTTGACTTTATTGCTGATATTCTTATGAATGAGTCCATCTATGATTCTGCCACCTCTACTCTTGCGCTTGATAATAAAAACTCCTTCCATGCAGGATTCGAGACCTCCGGATCATCCTTCACATAGCCTTCACTCGCTACTCACACCTTCTTGCACTGTAGACAGGATCAGCTAGGGTGGCACTGTAACTGCTAATCCAATCATTAAGGCTGCTAATAGGAATTATCTGGATACTGATTTTTTTTGCAGATTCATCTATGTTTTGCATTGGAATCAAGTGTTTTTTTAAAAGAGATCTGGCCACCATTCTGAATCGGAGACACATTTTAAAAATGCTCCATAAATGTCCTTGTCTACGAACAATTAGATCCGTGGTCATTGACTTAGTTCATTTCCTGTATGATAATTATACTGATTTGATGTTGATTTATGTGAACTCAAAAATTGTTTTTGACATTATCTTCAAGGACTCTAATTTGTTTTTGAATATGAGGTTTTATTTATTTTTACCATCCGAAAGGCTTCCAGATTTCAAGAAGCACATGACAACAAGTGATTGTCCTGGTAACTCATTGTGTAAAGATTCCTTTACGGTGAGTTGTACTAATGACTCACTTGGTAAGAGGCATATCTAATCTAATGTTTTAACATCAGGCAAAAATCGACAATTGAAACCATTTTTGAATTTTTAACACCTGCATAGGCACTTTCAAAATATGTTTTTGGAACACCAGGGATTTCATGCACCTACAGAGTGTGAATACACAAATTATGAATCTCAGAGATTATCGAATTATCCTCCTACAAGAGGTTTGGCTAAGGGATTCTTATTTTATTGATGATTATTGAACTCATTTACAACCCGTCTTAAAAGAATCAAGGGATACAGCTTTGGTGGTTTGCTAGTTGCTATCAGCAATGGATTGCTTTTAGCTAGCCTTGATGACATCCTTGCCGTTTTGCCTTAAAGATTATTAGCATGGATAAGAGTTGGTGGGGTAATCCTTTTAATATTAATTTGTATTTGAATCTTAACACCTCTCTCTGTGAAAAACTTTCAATAGCATTTTGTTGGATTGGTACAGTGATGATGGTAGGGGGGATATTTTGTATTGCCGGTGGCTTTGATTCTACATGCTTTATGGGTCCTGACCTGTTGGACAAGCATTGTAACATCTTGCATGGCACCTCTCAATCCCCTGATGTTGGCATCTTTCGAATTTGGGAGATTGGAGACTTATTACCCTTAGCAGCAACGTGTATTGTGGAATTCCTCCCAAGAATACTTGGAAGAGAGGTCACTCCTCTTCTATAATTGATTATATTTTTGTCTCTAGCATTCTTTTTCAAACTTGCGACTCTTAATTATCGATACTGACAAATGTGACCATAATGTCTTATCCTGTGTATTCTGGGCTAAGCAAAGAAGTGATAAGAAACTGATGGGGCCGTCAGACGTTATGATTAACCATTCAAAAAAATCACCTGCCTTTGATCCCAAATGATATCTAAACCTTTAATGCTAAAATGCTTGACATTTTAAAGACCTTCTCCAGTGCCCAAACACGTTTTTTTTCTCTGTCATATTGCTGCCGACCTAGTAACACTGTTCCGTCGTCAGATCGGTGGTGCCACCGGGACATTACAAGTTCTGGTGGCCCGGGCGGTCAAGCGCCGGAAACTGTAAGTCCCCATTCCCGGGGACATGGAAGCAGCAGCACCATTGCCATTGGTGCTGGTGCTTCCATGAAAACCATGCCTGCAGGGGTCGGTGCTTCCGGCAGGTCGGACCTGCTGTCACACCCACCTGCAGCTCTGCCCATGCGTATGCGTGCTGACGCGGCCCGGAGTTTAAATACAGCTGCTTCCGGGTTGCGTACGCGTTGCAACGCTTCCGGTTTCCTCCGTTAGTGCTGTCTGCCTTTTGCCTGCTCTTGCCTCGCTCGCCCTTGTTGCAGTATTTCCCGATCTCTATCGGGTCCTTGTTCCTCTTTCTCCTTGTTTTGCCTGCTGCCCTTTTTCTTCTGCTATTTTCCTTCCACTCTCCTCGCCACCCTCCTTCTGCCGGCTTTTCTCTGTTCCCGTTCTTCTACCTTATTTTTCCCCTTCCTGTTTTTCACCTTCTGCCTGCCTCCTTGTGTACCAGACCTAGGCCTGTTTACTTGGATTGCTGATTCTACTGTTCGGATACCTTCCTCTGTGATCTCCCGTGTACCGGATCCTGGCCTGTATAAGGCCTGCCTATTCTCTTATGCTACACCTATGGACTTGGTTCCCCTTGTGTGATTCCTTACTACTTACTGACTACCTTCCTCCGGAGCATCTTCCTTTCTACCACGGAGCTCAGCTTCAGCCGTCTGCATTCTCCCAGCATACCAGCTCATTCCTTAGGAGAGTCACGCAGGTCGCTTAGGGGTTTTTTGTGCCACTTGGCTTTTTCCCCTTCCCGGCGTTCCCGGGAGGAGGCACCGGGTACCCTTCTAGGGTGACACAGTGGCTTCCTTCCGTGGGCGCCCTTACCTACATAAAAAAAAGGAGCAACCAAGAAGTAAAGGAAAGAAGGGTACAGGAAGAAGAGATGAAGGTGAGGAGTTAGGGGAGGGTGGTGAATCGGATTCTGCATTCTCTGACGAGGATATCACCGATCCTGGTGACATCTTTGCCCATTTGTAATAATGAGTTGTTATTAATCGGTACAGCTACTTCCAGCTGTATCACATCAACGTTATCTTTCATATCTCCAGGATGTTGGCTAGTGTTACCTGGGGTCAATATTTCCTTTGATGGAGGAATTACTGTGTTTTCTAAGCATGGAGCAAAGAATGCATTGATTTTGCCCTGTTTCACTGGTATCAGTTTGGTAGTATCTTTTGTGGGCATGTCCAAATGTGATGCCTCTATGAGTGTATTGTTACTACTAGTGGGCTCATGCACAGGAAATCCCTAGATTGTAGTGCATATTTGCGCAGTCATAAAGCCCAGGCTACCCAACCCAGAACCACTAGATAAACAGGCTGCATCAAATGATATTACTTCATAGTTTACTAGTCACAAGTAACAAGCCTATTTTAGCATGTTCTGCTCCTTCATACAGCTCTTCTCAAACAACAACACCCCAGCTAACATGCACCAGCTGCCAGCACACTGTCGACTGCACTCTATACTCCCATGCACTCCGCATGGCCTTCAGTCACTTGATTAGTGGGAGGCGGGGACAAAACCAGGCCAGCATCTTACAGTCAGAGCAGCCAGGCAGTAACCAAGAAAGCAGCCACAGAGTGTCTCAAGATGGCTCAAGGGTTTAATCAGAATTCTCAAATAATGAGGATCTTTTGCTCGAAGGGGGTACACGTAATGGGCATCCACTCTCTCTCATCCTCCTGTGGGCTCCCTCTGCCAGAGCCCAGGCTTCCTCAATCTCCAGGATAATGTTCACTAGAGATCAGTAACCCCTACCTTCTAGAAGCTTGCTGGCTACGGTTCGATACCTAAAAGCCGAAGCCTTATCTATCTTATTTCCTCCAGCACTATTTAAGGATACCCTAACCCTTCCTCCAGGATTTACAAGATATCAATATTGTCTTACTATTGATGCCCTGGTCTGTTCTCACACTCACTTACTGCTGGTGTCTCCTCTCTCTGATCTTACTTCTGCAATTTACTTCTTCTGCTCTACTACTCCAATGCAATACTGCTCTACTACTTGCAAGACTTATCCTTGGCATCAGGCTGAGGGATAGTATCTATCCAGCCCTGGAATCTATCCACTGGCTCCTGGTGGGTGCAAGGATCAAGTTCAAAACCCTTTGCATTGTCCACAAGGCTTCTGGGGCTGGGGCGCACACTACATCCAACGCTCCCTTCCAAAATACCTTCCTTAATGAGCCCTTTGCTCAGATACCTCCAACACTCTACGGGTTAGACCCTTATCCAGGCTGAGAGTGTGGGGTAGATATCTCTCCTCTGCAGGTGCTTCACTCTTGTTCTCCTTGGACTACCCAGAGCCTTGCTCAGAGCATTGCTGCCCTGTTTTCCACTGCCCTCTCCCTTGCATTTCCCCCTACCGTCCCCTTGCACTTCTCATTCTCGCACTTGCACAATCTGAATGACACAAGGCCTAGGAAGATAGTTTGTCTTGTCCTCCCTCTGTCTTCCCTTCCTTGTCTTGTCATGCCTAGAAACACTTGTGTACAGGCGCGTTATAGATGACTTATCATATCAATAACCCTCTCTCACTCTCACCTTCCGTCTCCTCCTTCTCTCCCTTTGATGTTCTGCACTGTCACTGTCACTCTCACTCTTCCATGCTCATTTCCTCTCACTGCACCTCACTCTTCACTTCTCAGACCCCATTACCATACTACTCTTACTCCCTCCTCACACCATTTGTCAGACACCCTCCTATCTCAGCTACTCTCTCACCATCCTCCTATCCACCCTTCTCACCACCTTCTTTACTCAGGGATATGGTTCCCTGCTCATCTCTCAAAGATATGATGCCCTATTCACCCTTCCAGGGATATGGTACCCTGCTCACCCTCCATGGATATGGAGCCCTGCTCACCCTCCCAGGGAAATGGTAACTCAATCATCCTTCTCACATTCTCCCAGCACCCTCACATACTTTCATTCTATCTACTACCCTAACTCACTGACTGACTGACTGACTGACTGACTCACTCACTCACTCATTCACTCTTGTCTCCCCTCACTACTACGCTCACAATAACAACTACTCTCTTACTCACTGCAGTACTATTACAAAAATTGTACCACTCTCCATCATGACTAATACGTCACCTTGTCAGGATAAAGTGTGAAATATAAGATTTTAGTAACAAGGACACTCTGTATTGTAAATATAAAAGATAATAGAAATACACATTTGCTATTAACACATTTAATGTACTAACAAGTGATGTGCTGTTCTGTGGGGAATTAATTATTGCTATAATTCTAATAATAATGTATTAAAATCAGAAGTTGCATTTTCTAAAATCAGAAGTCAGTGTGCTCCAGTAATAAAACCCAGAACCTCGTGAAAGGATTAACAACAGATGGGTTAATCGGTAAGCAAATAGGCAAGACATTTAAAAAAAGTGCAATGAAGATTTTATAACACGTTTGCTGGAAAACAGAATAATTTCGCTGCTCTGAGCTAGGAGGAATTAGTAACATGTTGCATCGGAAAAAGTATTCTTACAAAAAGCGATAAACTGAATGAAAAACAAGGTTACGGTGGCATGTTTGCAGCAGAAAGGAAGTAGGAAGACAATGAGATAAACATGGTAGTTAAAACAAGAGTCATTGTTCCACAATTAAAGAAGCAATCTAACAACTTGTTGGAAAAAGGAGGTATCAAGAGGATGTACAGATCCATGTGGAAAAGGTACACACAGCCAGGATTACTATGAGAGTGCCCCGCACAGACAAAAGAGTGACTTTGAGGTTTGAAAACAGAGATTTTACAAACTTGGAAACTTAGAACAAGGAGAAAAAAGAGGAGGAGGGATCCTTGTATGTGACGCATTGGGCTGCATTCTGACTTAGAAGAGACAATACTTTTTATGCCAGAAGGGCCTGCATTCACGTTGAAGATATGCGCGTAGGCTGTCATCTCAAAAGCTTGAGCTGGAAAAACAGCCGGGGTCAGCAAGAGAGTCATTTCACGTGCAACTGCAGTCCATTGAACTTCAAACAGTAATTGGAGATGTCGTTGAAGCTATAACTCATGGCAGATATATCAGTGCAGGCAATATAGTCGTCCAACCTTGACAATCCAAAAACAATGCAGAACAGTGATGGATGCAAGTATAGCATTTACCACAGTGGAAATGCATATATTGCATGTTTTCTGACCCAGCGAGTGCAAGCTGCACGTTATTTGAAATACTCTTGTGATTAATTCAGTGAAGAATTAAACAAAAGACATTGGGGGTCATTACACGTGGTGCGGTCCGGAAAACAACATGCCGTAATTCCGATTGCCAGCACTTTTTCCGGACCGCACTACTATGACAAGCCATGCTGGTAACAACGTGCACTGTGGTAATGCCGCTGACAAGTCAGTGAACGTAAATTATGGGACGCACCGCAAGGCGCCCCCCGGAAACAGCAACACACCGGTTGTAAGGTGGTAAAATGCCAGCACTACTGGGAAAACCGTGCCGCAAATACCAGCACCTCAGAGCAGATGTTAACCAGGCACAGGTGGGGAAGTACAGGCCATAGGAGCACCCAATGCACCCAGCTGCACACAATGAGCACTAGGACTGCTGAAAAGGACCACACCGACACCACACACACTGGCCAACACAACCATGCTGCCACTTGTAGTAGCAATGGACCTGGAGGTCCTGCATGCAGGAGTGCAGCTGTTTGAGCAGGAGCTGCAACAGTGACTACAGGATGACAGGCAGTGGAGGAGGAGGAGGAGAATGATGATGAACAATGCCATGCAAGTGGGGACCCATAGGCGTGCACCAATAACCTGCACAAGGGCAACACCCTGGATCCTAACTGACGGGCAGATTCATAATAACCTCTGCGGTCTGAACAGGGAGATCATCCTGGAACTGGTGGAGCTCATCCTGGATATCCCTTTTGAGGGTGGTGTCAGTGCTCCACTTCCTTTCCCCGGGCCTTTTCAGCACTCAGTCAGCGAGCTGCATGGCATCTCGCAGCCTGCATTTTCAGCAGTGCTGGTGCAGGTCCTGGATACCCTGTGTCCCAGAACATTGCCCTTCCAACCTCACAGGCACAGGTCAACGCCACCAAGGTCTGCTTCCATACACTTGCCGGCATACCAAATGTGTTGGGAGCAGTGGAGTGCACACATATTGAGCTTGTGGCTGCCCACACCAGAGAGGAGGTGTACAGGAACCATAAGCTTTACCATTCACTGAATGTGCAGGGTGTCTGTAATGAGGACCTAATAATAACCCACTGCTGTGCCCGCTTCCCTGGATCAACCCACGACTCCATGGTTCTGCGGAACAACACCCTGCCTGCGTACATTTTGGGGGACAGCGGACCTGGCTATCGGATGAGTGAAGGCATCAGCCCACACACTTTGTTGAATGGGTACAAGGCCACGGGGGCCAGAAGGGGTTGTTGTATGGCACCAATGTGTGTCCCACAACCACCATGCCAATGCAGGGACACAATCGGCATGCAAAAGTGAGTGGCCACAACTGACTTATAACACATGTATCAACTGATGGACACACCATCACAATCTGAGCCCAGATGGACAGGAACATGCAATGCACCACAGGTACCAGAATGCGTCACTGCCATGTATGCAACAAAACCCAGCAGTTCTTGACACAGGCCCACCCACCCCCATCAACCCATGCCTGAGTGACAGACCCTGCACACAGCATGTCCAGCATTGCTTGTCACAGGGTGCACCAGGGTGAATGAGGGCCCGCCAGATCACAGACCCAGATGCATGTGTCACACACACACATATCCCTAGATGTAAGCACTGTCCACTCACTTGTATTTAATGACCCTCCTTGTGTCCCATCCCTTGCAGGTGATTCTGGTTATCTATTAATGATAAGGCTATTGACCCCTGTGAGAGATTCCCAGACTCAGCAGGGAATTGCCTACAATTGTGCACACAACTGAGCCCGGACGACCATCGAGCAGACCTTTGGACTGGTCAAGGCACATTTACGGTGCCTTCCATGTTCAGGGGGGGCACTCATGTACAGGCCAGTGAAGGTGGGGAAAATAGTCCTAGCTTGTGCAATGTTGCACAATATGTGCATCAGGCAGAACACGCCCCTACCCCCCGATATGAACATGCCTCCAGCGGACAATGATGATGGTGGAGATGGGGATGCAGCTGAAAACATGAAACAACACCCACACAGGGATGTCAGGGATGTGCGTGCAGCCGGCCAGGATCTCATTGAGAACTTCGTTTGACCACCCATCCACTGCACACAGCCCATGACCCTCACTGCATGTGATACAAAGCAACAGTAAAGCAGACCACTTAAAAACTGAATGTCCAGACATGTTTGCATGTGCTTAACTATATGCATTTAACAGAAAATTATCATGACACAGCGTATGTCCCACTACCCCTCCCCAAACACTTCCTCCCCAAACACTGCCTGCCCAAACACCCCCTCCCCAAACATTTTGATATTGATGTAGTTGGTCAGTATCACTTCTTTGGCCTCTTGTCACTGGTCTCACCCTGTCTTTGTGACCCTTATAGCCGCAGGGAACAGTGCCGTGGGCTGTCCTGGTGAGAGCTGGCAGGTGTGGTGATGGTGGAGGGGGTTCAGATCTATGCAAATCCCTGCTCTCTCAGGATGCCTGCAGGGAAAGGGTGAGGGATTCTGTGAGTACAGAGATGGTCTCATTCCCCTCCTGGGCCCTCTGTGCCAGCAGGACTGTGGCAGAGGTAGAGCGGTGCAGGGAATGGGCACAGCGCTGGCTGGTGGCCTACACATAATGCGCAAATCATCCAGATGATGCCTCACGAGATCAGTCATCTCCTCGTGCCGTTGCTCCATCCTGCGGATGCATGCATCAATGGGATAAATGCAGGACGATGATAAGGCATGTGGTCCGGTGACCCCTCTGTGCTGTCCTCTCCTTCTAGCACAGCATTGTCATCACTGGATGTGGCAAAATATGTTGGAGGCTGGTGTTGGGTGGCCAGTGGCCATCTTGGCAGGCCAGATGGATGTGTGGAAGGGGCATGTGACTGTGCCTCTGTGACTAATGGCTGCACAGCAAGGGCAGTTGGTAGTGCCTCTCTTGATGTTGGCTGGGCAGCAGGGGTAGGTGGCTATGCCTCAGTGGGTGATGGCTGGGCCACAGGCGCAGCTGGCTTGGTCACAGGGCCTGTGGGATGTGTTGGTGGGACTGCTGTTGTCTTGGGAGTGGTGGCACAGGGTGTGGACTTCATCCTCTGCATGGCTGGCTGCAATGTCAATGGTCCATCATGCTCGCTGTCAGACGAGGTGCCTGTGGGGGTGAGATGGGCATGCAGTTAATCACCTCTGTGTTATCCTATGGATTTGCAAAATACAGTTACGTCATTGTCTGACATTCTTCCTGCACATGGAGCCATGCCATCAGGACAGCCCTGATGCATGCTTGCATGTGTGTGTGGTATGGGGGCACATTGGTTGTAGTGCATGCACTCCACCTTGGTCAGGATTGTGCTTCATGAATGTGCTGCTTCTCATGTTGTCACTTTGTGCACATGGTCAGTACTCATGTGACAATATGTGTGTTTGAATGTTTTTGGGGGCAATCTTGGATAACCTGGACTATTATCATGGTATTTGGGCCATTTTATGGGTTGGATGTGGCTTGGTGTAATGCCGTTGGACATGGCTACATGTAGTTTGTGCTGCATTTACCTATCCACTCTGTTTTATTGTTTTGGTGTGGCACTTTGCTGCAACCACCCTCTGCATGTGCCCCTGCATCAGCCTCTGACGCTCTGACTCCTCGATACCTTCAAGATGCAACACAGTGCTGCATTTCGTCTCCTAGTTCACCAACATGATTGGGGGGGCTGTTCCGCCTCCAGTTGCCATGCATTCCCTCCTGTGGGCCGAGAGCAGGTTGTGTGCTCTCAGGCGGAGGACATACCACCATTTGTGGCAATCTCAGTGGATGGGGCCCACAGCCGACACCACTGTGCCACCTCCTCCCACATTGCAGTCTTTCACATTTGGCTAGTCCGCCTGTGGTCTGGTGAGAATAGGTACCCCAGCATCATCCACAATTGTGTCAGTTAGCACTGACTATCTGTTGGACATCTGGTACATGTGACTTCAATGCTGCAGACATGATGCCGGTGTTACAGTGACCGGATGGCAAAAGGAAGTGGGTTGTTTTATATGGACTGTGTTTTTTATTGCTGGGGATTATTTTGGATGCATGCCAGAATGGTACCACCAGCATTTTTACTGATGGGAACACCGGCAGAAGTGGGCACCGATGGTATTTCCGTCATGCCGGTCTCACCGTTTCTGGCATGGTGGTTTGCACACTCCTGTAGTGTTGTGCTGCGCCAGTGATTCTGTGGTTGCAGTTGGAGGAAAAGGTGCTACCGATGTGACATAATCATCAGCACATTACTGTGAAAGTCTTAATGAGGGCCATACTTTGGATTTTGATGAATAAGTACATCAAAATGTATTGTTCGAACTGGGAGTTAAGCATACAACTCTAATGTAAATGATTAATACTTGATTGACCAGTTACACATTGGATGTGTGATATTGGCCCTCATTACGACCCTGGCGGAAATCAACTGACATGACCGCCATAGCGTAAATAGCGTTTCCGCCACTGCACGATGGAGGAAAGTGCGGCTAATTCTGACCCATCGGGCACGAGCATTACGCCATGGCGGAAGTGCAAAGTCTGCGAAGGCGGAAATGACCCCAAAACGCCCCTTACCGCCGTCGTACGTCGCCCTAGGTGCAATTCCGCCACCCATATTAGCGGTCACCGTAATGAGCGGTCAGCGCAAAATACGGTCACCGTAAATATACGGAAACGGAAGTAAAAACATGGGGCCGGAACGGGAAACAGCACGCCGTACACCTATAAAATCAGAATCCCAACACAACCATTAAAAATCCGACCCTGAGACACATCCCAACCCGTTAGCCACCCCAGTTAAAATAATAAATATGGGAAAAGTTGCTAAAAAAGCGTGCGACCGCAAGCGGCAGGTCCACTTCTCCCACGAGGAACTCACCGTGCTCACAGAGACCCTCCAGGAGAACGCTGCCGTCGTCTTCTCGACGCAAATGACCAGGACGGCACTTGCGAACAAGAAGGCCATATGGGCGTTGGTGGCACAGCGGGTAAGTGCGGTGGGGACCGCACCCCGCAACCCACAGCAATGCAGAAAGCGATGGGACGACCTACGGATACGCGTCCGGAGCATACTCTCTGCCAACCGGAACATTGCCACAGCTACCGGGGGAGGATCGGAATCACCCATCAAGTTGACCCCCTGGGAAGAAATCTGTGCCTCCACCATTGGAATGGAGAGCATAGAGGGAGTCGGAGGGATGGAGAAAGGAGTGCAGACATCAGAAGAATCAGGTAGGTGGCCCAAATAAAACTATGCCAAATCCACAATTACCAACCATGTGCAGTACCATGTGTCCCCATAGTGCACTAGAAACACATGTCCAGGAGAACGACCACATACATTGCCATGACAGCGCCCCTTAAAAGTCAGATTAAATAAATAATTATTTAAAAATCCCAAAAACACACTCTACATGTGCAGCATGCACACCCTAACTGCAGACTGCAAAATAACTGCATCCCCAATGCACACAAAAATGAGACCACCTCCAAGGCCCTGACCCAAATCACCCCCAGGTACCACCCCAATGCATGTGATACAATTGCCATTACAATTACCACAGACCCATGAATAACGCTCGCCCTTCTTTACTCCACCACAGGGTCCGATTCCAACGACGAGCTTCAGGACACCCCTACCAGCACACCTGCAAAGAGGGCCAAGACCAACGGCCAAAGACCCTCCACCTCAGCTGCATGGATCAAGACACGGCAGCAGCACAAATCGAGTGGCAGCACACTGGAGGGGACATCAACAGGCACCCCAGCAGCCAGTATGTCCACAACAGCAGCACCACAGGTCCCCCCAATGGATGCCACAGAAGGCACTGCTTCTGGTGGCAGCAGCACCATAGGTGACACTGCTTTCATGCCAGCATGCTCCGACACAGAAAACGGTGCTGCCGATGTAGGATCCATCCATGACCTGTCCCAATCCCCCTGTATGTTTCATCCCGTACACCATGAGGACACCACGCAGGGGCACCCACAAGACGACGACTGGCCAACCCCCACAAGGCCTGTTGCAAGGCAACATGAGGCGTCCAGCCCCTCTGTGACACCACCGCAAATGGGCATGGCCCAGCAGAGGCAACAGTCCCTCGAGCAGATGATAGTGCAACAGCAGCAATTGGCCACGCTCCTCAAGGAGCATGCTGCTGAATGTGGGGGTTCTAAGGCAGCCATTGAAACATCTACTGAGACACTTAGGGCAGAAATGGAGCGTAGTACAGAGACACTAAGGGCACAAATGGAGAGAAGTACCGAGAGCCTGAGAGTACAAATGGAGAGAAGCACCGAGAGCCTGAGGGGGGAACTGCATGCGACGTCCAAAGACGTATGTGGTGTACTTGCCGCTGTGCGCCGTGTGCTCACCGAGCTCTCACAAACCCTTAGGGACATGCATGGACGTGAGCAGGCAGAGACATCATCCGTTGCAAGTTCCGTCCAGGGCAGCCCCCAACGTAGATCTGGGAGGACCCGGCGCTCTACAGGCAGGGGTGCCCCTGATACCCGGAGAGGGGGCTTGCAATAGCGTCTGCCCACTGACAATGAGCGTCATTAGACACTGGTGTTCGGGGGGGGTAGGAGGGTGGAGGGGGTGTGTTGGGCTTCATTGGGTGGCGGGTCGATTGGGTGTGTAATGTCATTTCACATATGCAATACAACTCTTCACAATCATCCAATGAGATGTGTGGACATTGATCTCTGTGTACGAGGCCTCTCTTGGCGTACAGGCCACATTGTGCATGTTCCAGACACACAGAGTGCCACAAGTCCCGTGTCCATGTAACAGCCACCAGGCGTGAGTGCTAGAAGCATGCATCTATGAGATTCTGACGTAATTCACGGGCCTCCTGTGCCTCGCGGACCCCTTGAGGTGCTGCCACATCCCCACCCTCATCATGACCATCTTCAGGTGCTAGCAGTTCTGCGTCGGGGGGCATGGCCACATTCCTACGTACGCACATGTTGTGTAGCATGACACATGCCATGACCATCTTTGCCACCTTCTCATGGCGGTACAGGAGTGCCCCGCCAGACCTGCTGAGGCAGCGGAAACGAGCCTTCAGTATGCCGAATGCCTGTTCTATGACCACACGGGTACGTGAGTGGGCATGGTTGTAGTCCTCCTCATGCTGGTCCTGTGGGTTCCGGATTGGTGTGAGGAGCCATCTCTTCAGTGGATACCCGCAATCACCTGTATGTGGACAAGAAAGGATGTTTGTGGAATGTCATTGCTACGTACGCACCCCCCCCCATTCCTGCCAGGTCATTCACGCATCACCTACCCCACATACTCATGCATCAAATGAGACTCACCAAGTAGCCAGGATCGGCGCCCTGCGTGTTGCTCCATGTAGCGTGGTATTCTGGAGTTCCGCAAGACCATAGAATCATGTGTTGATCCTGGAAATCGGGCAGAACAATGTGTAAAGATCCTGTTGGAGTCACACACCATTTGTACATTGATGGAATGATATTGTTTCCGGTTGCGGTACTGGGCCTCCATGGCATGTGGGACAACCAATTCCACATGGGTGCAGTCGATGGCACCAATGCAACCCGGTATGCCGCTAAGTGCATGGAATCCAACTTTTGTGTTTGTAAGCTCCTGCTCCGAGCGTGGTAATGTGATGTAGTCGTCTGAGTGCTTCAGGAGGGCATCAAGCACTTGGAATAGTGTCCGTGAGAATAGTGGCTGTGAAATGCCATGCAACTGTCCGACTGTGTGCTGGTAGGTGCCTGTGGCCAGGAAGTGGAGTGCAGACACCACCTTCAGTAGGGGTGGGATGGCGGTTGGGCTATCTATCATGCTGACAAGGTCAGTGTGTCATGTCGACAATGGCGCTTATGGTGTCCCGGTCCAAACGGTAGAGGGTGTGGATCTGCTCAGCTGTGAGGTTGAACGGATTTGCTCGGAGGCGTGGGATTGCGGGCTGCCTGCGTGGTGGTAGTGGCTGTGCTGGTGGGGCTTGCTGGCCATGCCTTGCCCTCCTCCTCCTCCTCCTGCGTCTCCTCTGTGCGGCCGGTTGTTGTAGTAGTTGGCGTTCGTCTTCTTCTTGAAGTTGGAGTACTTGCAGTGCAATCAGGTCCCCCAGGCCCAACATCGCTAGTCCTGCCGGTAGCATTCTGGAGTGGGTGTGGTTGTGGGAGGGGTTTGGGTATGCAATTTATGTGTTTTCAGGCTGTATAGCCTTCACCTGTGGTGATTCATTCCACCTGTGTCAGCTGCAATGCCTTTCGTGCGAGCACGTCCCGCACACGACGCTGCAATTCGACGCATGGCATCTTGCATTTGCATTCATGTTCTTAGTCCCGAAGGCTGTGGAATATTGGTTTATATGTTAATTCTGCTATGGTCCCATTGTTGCACATACGATATTTGCATTCGCGAGCAGACTTGTGAAGGGTCAGTGGAATGTAGTGCTCGATCAACGGTGGACCCTCATGCAGCACTGTACCGACGTTCACCAACGGCGGGGAGTCCCATCAGTGATTGAGGGCAGTTACCATTTTCACACACAGCCGCACTACATAGATGTATTTGTGAGTCCAAGCGTTCACAGATGCCTTTTCAACGTGATGTTGCAAATTAGGAATTCGAAGGACAGCGCTTTCGGTTTTCGACTAGCGGGATGGAGACGCCCACAGGTCTGACTGGAAATGTAACGTTCTATTGTTGAATGTCCTTGGGACAGGGCCCATGACGGGAATGCAATGATTGATATGATTTGAATGGGATGCGCTATAGCGTAGTGGACGATAAGGCAGGACGTTCCCAAATACATGTGACTTCACTACACAAGGAATCCAGCCAGGAGCACAGTGGATTTTGAAGGCTGCATTACGCATAGACTCAATGGAAATTTCGAATGTTATGTGAGTGAATATTCAGGCGTTTTCATAACGGGATGAGGGAATGATGAATGGATGCATGGGAAGATAATTTAATTGGGAGTCGGCCATGTACATGGCTATTTGGAATGTATCCCATTACCCTGCGCTATGTGATGCAAGGCTGCCATAGTGGGTCCATCGTCTGTCTGCCCTTGTTGAACCCTCCCTGTCTCGACGCGCCTTCAATCACTTGTGTCTATGCACGTTGATGGTCCCATCTGTGGATCCTGTTCTGACAGGCGCATGCACACAGACACTCGTTTGAAATAGTGTATTCACCTCGATTTGTGTGTAATGATTCGCAAGTGATTTTTGGGTGCAATTGATCCTTATGAGTGGGCTAGCATGCATATGGTTGTAGGTTTGGTGTATTGAATGTAGTGAGTAATACATATGAAGTTCGGATGCCCATACTATATTTTTTTTCATTTGGGTGACAGGTATCTCCTCCCCTTCTGCCGCTGCCATCTGTACGCCACTCCTGCAGATGGCTTCTACAGTCGACACCTGCAGCTTCGAGTTAATCAGTGGAGCACCATTACGATCTTATGGGACGATCGCCAATGGCCCACATGCCCTTACGCAGTACTAGTGGCTAGGTGCAGCATACCTAGCTTCCAGCTGGACTAGTGCCTACTTCATGGGACGGGCCTGCGGTCCTAGGCGCTTCCATGTTGCCTTTTTGGACGTGGATGTAGCCCCTGTGTGCCATGGAGGTACAGGGCGTCACACATGGGGAAGCTGGTCATTCATTGCGGATGCAGCCCACAGTAATGCTGATCATTTGTGAGTTTTATGCTCAAATGGCTGTATGGCCTTGGTGATTTTGATGTGCATTAAATTTATATTCAGATATTAACCGTGTAGCGTTATTCTTTGCTAGTAATGTGGCATATTCCGATTTGTGGCGCGATGTATTGTGACGTGTTCTGCATTGGGTTCCGGCTTCTGGGTACAGTTGT
This sequence comes from Ambystoma mexicanum, assembly GCF_040938575.1. NCBI lineage: Eukaryota > Metazoa > Chordata > Amphibia > Caudata > Ambystomatidae > Ambystoma > Ambystoma mexicanum. Next base: position 773,618,955 of record NC_090931.1, read on the forward strand.
GTGGTACGTGCTTATGCTGATGGTTGTTTTGACTACTGCCATGTGTACAGGGCTGGTGCAGTCTCCCTCAGGTTACTGCTTTGACTGTTGGTTTACACTGGTGGCAAGCGATGGGGGACTGTTGTTGTTTTGTGTCATGGAATTTTCATTTCATTTTGATGTGCTTGCACCTTCAGATGCCTGTGCTGCATCAGTACGGCAATGGTGTGTTGCCAATTGGGGATGGCCACTCACAGGGCACTTGGGGCCCCTGCATGCATTTGTTCGTTGGCATGCATGGGTGACTTGTACATTTCACTGGTTGCATGGTGTGACTGCATTGCGCCTACGAGAAGTTGTGCAATGTGGCCAGGGAGTGGAGTACAGGCACTCAGTAGGGCCATTACGGTTGGTTCGCGATGGCGTTAAGTGAATGTCCGCTGGGGTCAGCATTCGCGTACTGTTGCGCCATGGCGGATATTGCGGTTTTGCACGGCGCGCGTGCGCGTACTTGGTGCAGTTAGCTTTGGCGTTCATTACGGTGTCGCTGATCGCATCGTACTTTACGGTGACGGGTCTTAATCGCAACGGGCGGTATTCGATGGCGGTATTACATTTCCGCCATCGTTTTTCGTATTCCGCCAGGGTCGTAATGAGGGCCATTGTATTTTATTTTCCATGAAGAACACTGAATGATGTTGACTCTATGGCTTAATATATATGATTTCATCAATACAAGTTTAGCTTTGAATACATAATTAATATGATATAGATATCAGTGTAGAATATTAAGAGCCTTGGAAAATGTAAATTAAAGTGTTTTGGGTGTGTTAGATCACATTTTCATGGTTGTAAGAATCCTGAATGAATACAGAAAGAAAATGTAATGCAAGCAGACAATGGGGGTTTAAACATGAAAGCAACCATTATGCACTGAAATCCCTACAACCTGCACTCTGCTCTAACTCTGCCACCAAATCTTTAAAATGTCGCTCCACTGCCTGTATTCCCTCTGGTCTTTCAGTCCACCTTCATACCTCCTGACCTCACTCATCCAACCCACACTCTACCTTCCATTCATTCCAGTTTAATAGTTAGTTGAGGGGCACTGTTACAATAACCTTGTCCGTGGCATTTTGAATGAAGGGAAGGTATGCATTGATAATGAAGCCTACAATCATGTACTACCAGGTGTTTTGTCTGAATTTGTGGTGGAGGCCCTGTGTGATGTCATTAATCCAAGATGGCAACCATTACGGATACTAATTTCGTTTTCTAGTTGTAACTGCTTTTAGGGTGGTTCTATGAAACATTTCTCACATCCTAGTACTCTCTAGGCTAGACTACTGCAACTCGTCCTTAATCTACCCTCTTCCTATCTATGTCCTGTTCAGCTTATCCAGAATAGGGCCACAGGACTCATCCTTGGCCTTAAGCCCAGGGACTGCATCTCTCCAGCCGTAAAATCTCTCCACTGGCTCCCGGTTGCTGCAAGGATCAAATTCAAATCCTTCTCCATCATCCATAAGGCTATCTGGGGCTGGGGACCATGCTATCTACAACTAGGTCAAACCAAATACTTTCCCTCCAGATCTTTATGCTCCTCTGGCACCAACTCTCTGTGTGCCAAGTGCTTCTCTAAACAGAGAGCTTGTGGCAAATCTCTTTCCTCAGCTTGCTTCCTTCTCTGGAACAGCGTCCCCCTTCCTCTTTGTCTTGAGCCAGATCATCTCAAATTTCAAAAGCTCCTCAAGACTTTCCTTTTCACCTCCTCCTTCCCCCTCTACCTAGCTTGCCAAACCCCACAGTTGCTGAGATTGGTGACAAGGGCCCTTATGTGACATATTGGGTCCTACTGGGCCGCGGCCTCCACTCCAATAGCCTTCAGTCTCTGCCCATTCCCAGCACTTGGCTTTGGGAACCGACTGGCCTGTGCTATCTCAAGGCCTGCACTTATTGTATTGGCAGCTGACCACTTTTACCAAGTTATCTCTGTCAGGCACTTAACAGCTGCTTGCACCTTACTCTTGAGCACTTCCCTCTGTGGTACTCCTAGCACTTACCCCCCCTCCCTCATCCCCTCTCTCTCTGCACTTGTATGTTCTGAATGCTCACAAGGCCTAGTGGGACCGCCCTCTTTTTCTTCGTTGCTATTATATTTGACTTTCATTCCTTCCCTGTTGCCCCATGGGCGCTTTGAAACACAATTTACTTGATGTATAAGTGCCTTAGAAATGCACAACAAATAAATAAATATAAATAATGTTTTTATATCTTTTACCGTTTCCGAGATATAGCCTTGTAAATGATTGCTACTTCATCGTAAACTTCAACCGTATGCTCACTAAATGAGAACGTTTGAAATACATTTTCTTATTGAAATAAACTATTTATAAAATCTGCAATAGGTATTTAAATTTGAGAGAGAAATTAAGGTTTTACAGACCATCTTCTGAGTCCCAAAGTTAATTTTCATCATCTACAAAACCATTGTTATAATAGAGCTCTTTGTCGTCACCACACTTACACAGTTCTGTGCACCTTAGTGACTGAGATCAGCATTTGCAATACACAGCACACTGTCCTTTGATGCACGAACACCGTACCCGCTGTATGATTGATTGTGGTTCACATGAAAGCGCAGACATAGTAGGAGAATATTGATTATCTGCCTTCTCCGACCCAAATTCTGATTGCCCTCAGAGGTTTGGATGTTGTTGATCAGTGGTCACCACTGCATCACCTGGTAATGAGTCCTTAACATGTATGGTATTAGAGAAGATGTTGTTGGCAGCAGATTTTCACTTTGCATCTCATTTGTTGACAAACATCCACCAACACAAGTGACCAATGTCCGAAACATTTGTTCCTGGCGAGTTGACTTGACAAATGATTTGCTCTCTCAATCGTTCATCTTCCTTCTTAAATTCTTCTAGACATCCAAGTCTTCCCAAAGCTTCAAGGATTTCTTTTTCTGAAGTCTTGAAAACTCTCTTCGTAAAGCACCTGGTAAGATCACACCCTGAAAGAGCACAAAGGCCTAGTAATGACTGCACTTGTGTAGGCCCTAGCTGGAGCACACACGTTTGAGATATATATATATACATCATCTATTAGTTCCAACTTGTGTGAAAAACATGCTGTCAGATGGAAAAAACAGTGACCACCACAGTGAAAGGAAAACAACATTGGTATCAGGTGAAAAAATGTGGAGGGTAGTAGCATGACGGCTTGATACATAAAGGGAGTGAAGAATTATTTTTGTGTCTGCCTCCTCATGTGTGCTTTCAATGTCTCCAACATCATTTCCATCTGATGACTTGGCTTCATTTCTCCAACTGGCTATCAGGCTTCTTTCTATTCTCTGTTAATGCAGAATTGCTTTATTTGAGAGGTAAACGGTTAACTTATCTTTAGTTTTAGAATGCAATAGGGGGGTTCTCATGGAAAACATTTCAATATTTGTAGAATCTATGATTTTATACTCAACAGGTGCAGAGAGGTGCTGCCGGGGTTCCGAAAGCAAATGTGGGTTCCGAGGGTTTTGCAGTGAGGTGCTTCAAGGGTTAAGAATGGCTCTTTTCCTTCTCATGGAGTTCTTCAGTGCATTTTCTAGTAAGGTATCAAATATTAAATGAGTTTCATCATACTTGAGCAGATAAGGTTCTATTTTCTTGTTGAATTCAATTGCAAGGTCATGGCATATCTTCACATATGATGGTTTCTGCAATGCTTCAAATTCTCCATTACGTCAAGGACAGCTACTGTATATGTTTGCTCTGTTACAATTAATCGGTCCTCAGTAACAAATGTGGAGACATCTGTCATGTTGTTAGAAACCTCTGTATGTTGTTCTCTTCCAGTATCTTCATCAGCTTGCTTGTGTTTGCAGCTAAAATCATTGTACCATCTAAGGTGAACAATGAAAGAGGTACTGCAGAGAATTCATAATTACTCAAGTATTCCTGTAGATCAATGTCAGTTCAGCTTCGTGAAGCAATAAGCAAATGTGTGAACAAAGAAAAATCCTCCTTCAACTGAATTATGGTGTCTGATACTTTTGTCTTAACAACTTCACATGCATTTTTACACAAATGAAGGGTCTCTTCCTTCATTGGTGCCCACAGGCTACAACTGTCTGATTCAATCCAGTCTTCTTTAAAGCTGTACATTTGGCAACATTTTTCTGTTATTCTTGATGTGTCCTGCATTTTTTGATCAAAAACTTCCTTTGTCGAGATGTTGATAAGTTCTTTTCCATCATAATTCACAAGATGAGTTAATGTCATGATCAAGTTGCCGATCTTTTGAACTTCATCCTTTTGACATGTTGCTGTTAGGTGTGATGTTTTCACCAATCGTAATGAGTGATTCGGACAACTTGTTTTGCTTCTGTAAACAGCCTTGACAGCTCAGGGAGGCTAAAAGGAATCGTGCTACAGCTGGTTTCTTTTGAGTAATATTAACCACACCATCAAATACTTTAATTGCCCTGCTTTGATGTTTCAAAGTTTCATCTGAACCTAAAGCACAAAGGAGCACTTTTGTCTTGCTTACTACCCAATTGCCTTTCTGAAACTCACTCCACCAGTGTGGGTCAGCTTTCAAGTTGCTTCATTTCTGCTAAGTAGCATGCTATCATACTTGCACGGTTTATCAAATTGTGGGCGAAAAAGTACTTAACAAACTCTTCAAGTGATACAAGGTGTAAATCCCAGTGTGCAGTTTGTACGGATCTGATAAATAAAAGCATTGTGTCCACCATATGAATGTACTGAAGATCAACTCTTGGTGTTGGTTTTTCTTGGGATTCTTTAGCCTCAAATGCTTCCATTTTAAACATCACATTAAAATATGTCAGCACTGTCAAAGCATAATTATGGACTGATTTTGTTTCTTGAGAATCATCAACTTTTAAGTAACATCTTAAGGTAAGGTTCCTTCATTTCCTTGATTTCAACATGCTCTTTGTAGAATGCTTTGATGATGCATTTGAAAAGTCCAAGCCTTAGTGACTTGTGTGCTTCAACTGCTCTCCTTACCCACTTCCCTGATACAATCTTTGACACAACATTTGCATCATGAAATACAGTTACGGTGGCTGTGGTAGCCACACAGTTAAAGAAGCTGCTGGATCCAGGCTTCTTTAGGTGAGTTTATTAGGCACCAGGTAAGGTTCATATGTAAGTTCCTGGACAGAAAAACACTAGCACATCCAGCACTAGTCGACATAGAGATGTAACTGACTACCCTGGAACACTCACCACAGTCAGACCATTACATTCCACATGACATCACTACATTCTACTCACAATGTCATGAAGGCCCAGAGCAAGCCTACAACACACCTCCTTCCCATTACGCAATGAACACAATCAAGCATAATCAAACAGACTTTTTCAAAAGATCCACAAAACACCACCTAAACCGGAATGCAATTCCACCACTCAATGTACATGTGGCCATCATGAAAACCAAATAAAATAACACTACTCCAAGTAAACCAACCATGAATCCAATCACATACCAAATGGAAAACATCACCCAAAACCCCAAATTCAGGATGACACCATACCTTGAATGGATACACAACTGGACACTCTTCACTACAACCACAATTCAACACCAGCAGAATGAATAACATATGCAACTGTAGACCATACAAGATGGAAGATAGAAATACAGCATGATATCACAGAAAGAAGTACAGCATGAAACCACATGCTCCACTCCACTTCTCTTCTCCAGAAAACAGAAAAACTTTTAACTCCTCTCCCTCCAAACACTAAGAAAACAACCAACACCACCAACCAAGAGGTACAAAATCACACATGCAACTCCACAAAAGAAACTCTCAGTAAGCAGCAACACTGGAGACTTGACAAATGAAGGCATTATGCACTGGAAGCCAAGCAAGTCCAGCCCGGAGTCTGACATCCGGAGATAAATCATTGCATATGTGGAAAAACATGTCATACAACACATAACACCCAAAACCCGGCAGCACCGCACTGCAGATACACACAATCCACCCGGGTATTCTGAACCCGGCAGCATCTCACTGCAAAACACTTAGAACCCACCAGGCCATTCTGAACCTGGCAACACCTAACCGCAATACACTCAGAACCCACCCGGCCATTCTGAACCCAAACACTAAAAACCCACCTGGCCTTTCTGAATCCCCAGCAGCACCTCACTGCAAAACACTCAGAACCCACCCAGCCATTCTCAATCCTGTCAGCACCTGACTGCAAAACTCAGAACCCACCTTACCATTCTGAGCCCCAACAACAAACACTGGAAAATGGCAACTCACGGCATCCCAAACCACAAAACAAAAATGATGCACCCAGAACTCATCCAGCCATTCCGAGAAAACAAGCAGGGGAACACCTCTACAAACATATACAAAAATAAATGCATCTAAACAAATGCAACATGCCCAAGACAAACAGTTTGAAGACAATGTCATTGTGCATTCCACGAGTGCCAACTGAAGACAACGTCTCCATGAACACCCTGCCCCCACATGTCTTCAACCCCAAATACAGGGGTCCACAATTCATGCGTCCCCATAAATGTGTCCAAAATGCATGCCCCACATCCACATGTCCTCAGCCCCAAATACAGGAGTCCGCCATGCATGTGTCCCCATGCATGCATCCAAAATGCATGCCCTGCACCCACATGTCCAAATGAAAACACAATAACCCTGCATTGCCCGCACCCACCTGCATTCCACCCACAGATGGGAGGAAAAATATTCCAAAATATTTGATCCAGCGCATACCCGCTCCCAACATGTCTGAAAACATAAGAACTGTACATGGCCGGAGTACTCCAAGAAGACCACAAACATAAACATGACAGCATTTCAAATAACAGGCATTTGACTATCACCCATACCAACCTTCTTAACCTAACACCTTAGCTCCCGAGGACACAACACCAACACAACACAAGATAATAATAACCAGTCTCAAAACTTGAAAAGATTCTTCCTCCTGCAGGCTCAACCCAGTGCATCCGGGACACATAAAAACTCTTCCAGGATCACTGCACCACCACAGGTACCCAACCAAGTCACCTTACCTCTCTTGACACCCTAAATGTCCCAACACATTTACCTCCTTTTGACCCTGACTGCCACAGATCCCTGTGGCCAGCCGCCACATCACCCACAATGTCCTCTGCCTTCATAACCTTGGCACTCACGGACGCTCGCGCCTCCTCCTGCACAGCACTCCTGGATGCACAGTCCCCATGGAAATGCTCAATGTGAGCTGGAGATTCCCCTGACAACAGCGTGCCCAGCTCGATGGGAACTGATATCATCATTACTCTCCCAACCAAACTGGGATTCGGAGCTCCGTGGGGCAATGTGTCTCCAACGGTCACAATCTATGTCGACCATGACTGGTGAGAATGTGCTCCACACAACTTTGGTTGCTGCAGCCGCCCATTAACCACACCCCCAGCTATCAATCCAGATGCAATGAGTCCTCTGACAGCTCGCTGACACCTGCTTCCACCATGCTCCATACCTGTTGGCTCTGTCGGCTCCTACAGCTCCTGCCCACTGGCCTTCCTGCTCACAGCCAACTCCAGCATGCTGCCCTGCCTGCAAATGACTCCAGGATGGCCACTGCTCCTCCAGCCAGACCACGGCTTCCACCATCAGCTGCTGTGGTTTCCCCAGTCCGTGATGCCGCCATTTCCCATGCTGGCACAACAGCAAACCCCACCTGGTCCGCCAACCTCCAGGGACTGTCCTGTTGTACCCACCACTCTGCTGTGCCCCCACCTTAAGTGACACAGCAAACTTGTACCTCTTTGCACCGTCCAACCTGGTACCATCCTGCTAGCTCAATCTTGCCTTGCTGGTGCTGTCACCGCCCGGCCTGCCAGTCCTGAGGGACACAGTCACTCACATGGTCTGTTCCCATTCTCTGCTGGCACCTCACTGGTGTGGTAGGGACTCCTGGAGGGCAGTGTCTGCCCCCTTGCTGATCCCTCCACCGAAGCTCCTGTTCCTGGACTCCTGGACGGCAGTGTCTGTCCTATTGCTGCTCCCTTTGCCACAGCTCGAGTTCCTGTCCCTCTTGGGCCACTTCCAAGACCAGCTTGATGACAAAATGTGGTAGCCACGTTGGTAAAGAAGATGATGGACCCAGGCTTCTTTAGGTGAGTTTATTAGGCACCAGGTACGTGTTATAGGTAAGTTCCTGGAAAGATAAACACTGGCACATCCAACACCAGCCAGCATAGAGATGTAAATGACTTCACTGGAACACTCACCACAGTCAGACCATTACATTTCACATGACATCACTAAGTTTCACTAATATTGTCATGAACCCTGAGAGCAAGCCTACAACAGTGGCCTCCATGCCGGTACCATCCAAGACAGAACCAATAGCTTGAAGTGTTGACAGTAATATATGTAGCTCACCTGGTCAAAGTCTCCAGTTCTTTGACAAGTGTGTTTTAGCCATTGCTTATTTTATGATAGACTTGTAAAGGCCAAGATCCAATGTTGCAACTGTTTTTGATTTGGGGTGACAACAGATGTTATTTTATCCAACCTCTTCATGAATGTGAGCTGCATTTGTGTGCTTGTTGGTCTGTCATCTTTGAGGGGGGAGTACACAGACTCTAATTTCTTTAGTTGGAGGATCACTTAAAATGGAATTGTAAGATGACCAAGTATGAACTGTAGTGAGGGGTTGTGACTCTGTCTCACATTCATCAGTCCCGGTTTCTTCAGTGAGATTACAATGTATATCCAGCTACTCTTCATCAAAACATTCCTGAAAATCAATCAACAGCAAGACTTCTGCCATCATCCAAAGTAGGCCCTCAAATCTGTTGGAATCTAAAATAACGTTATTCTTCTCTGCATAATCAGTGATTTGACTACTTACAAGATCCTGTGGTCTACACCCTTTGGGAATGTGTCAAGGCATGACGTCAGACAGGGACTGAGGAATCTTCTGCAGTGATCGAAGTGATGATGGTCCTGATATTTCAATTGGGCTTAGGACAGCTGACTCCTCCTTCTCCTGATAGACCACGATAACTGTACCATGCAAAGTTCCTTTACAATATGGTGTATCCTCAAGGAAGTCAATGTTGTCAGCAGCACAACAGACAAATCTGCTTCTGACCAACTCTGAGGGAATGTAAGATCCTACATGCATTTTATTAGCTCTGTGACTATCTGTGTCTCAAATCGAAGACTCTGCTATAATCTATAGAAGCTACCATGCTATGCAGAAATTCAATGATGAATTTGCTGCGGGTAGCTGTGTGCATTGTGAGCCCAACTGTCACTTGCAAGAAGGTAGAAGTGCTCACGTAGGTAGCTTGTGGTGATAGCGTTTCATATATAGACATCTGTGACAATGTATGAGCCCTGTTCATTACAGTGGTGTCCCGCTTTTCTGAATTACTTTTTATAGTCAGATGTCCTTGACAACACCACTTGCAAAAAATAATAACAACTTTCTTAGGGACAACATCTGCCAAATTCACTTCTTCAATGAGTCCAGCAAATTTCCATTTTTCACAAGTAAGTACAGCTCTATGTAAAATCGTAGCTGCTTCATCTCATATTTGTTTGAATATCCTCAAATTCGTCTTCTGCATGAGATAATGCAACATCTGCTGTTACTTTCAGTGAGACTCCTTGTGGCTCATTTACCCTTTTGGAATTACTAAACATATGGGCAATACATTCAAGTTCTTCTATGAAAGTCTTGATTTGTTTTCTTGTTTCCACCTGTCCTTCTTCTAAACCATTGTTAGCTGTAATTGTCCTGTAAAGCTTTTCAATTTCCCCCATTGTTGTTAAATTGCCATCAAGGAGAAAATCACTGATTGAAGATATAAATTCAACATTTGTTGCTTTGTAAGACAGTGAATTTGGCTGTATATTTCCACTTAGTGTTGGCTTGCGTCGATAGATAGTCACTACATGTGTGTTCCAACATAGCTTCTGATATGCAATTTCCCTTGCGCTAGGGTATCCAGGATCTGTACAATCGCTAAGGCAAATCTTCAATGTGTCATTGTTAGACGGTTCTACTGCTTACTTCAAACGGATGCCTGCTCAATCAGTTGCTATCAAATATTATTGATTTCTTCTTTTTCCTTCTTTATTGCAAAAGAAGCATTGATTTCTGTTGTGTATAAGTATTTTTGATCTCGTAATGTAGCTTAATTCTACTTCTTCCTCTTTTTCATGGCTGGAGATAGACACCTTTGGCTCACATAACTGCACTCCATACAATGTTTTGCTTTGATCCATGTTGGCCTTATGAGTACATTGCTTGTAGCCTTCCAGATGCTTTTATTCTTTTAATTTTTCAGTTCTTCAGGTGTTAAGTTGCTTAATCATAGACTTATGATTGTTCCTTATTGTTCCGCTTTGCTCTCTTATTAATACACTCTAAAACTTTTTTATAATATTTTGGGTAAACCAGGGGAGATTTCTTTCTTTGTTGACATAAGATACACAGGGAAAAGTCTGTTATCTGTTTTCTTTTTTTGGCTGATGGTGGATGTTTTACTTTTAAATGACTTTCGATATCTGGACGTATCGACTTTTTGAAACAAAATGATTTTACTGAAAAATAGAATCAAATTTCACGCTTCAACTGCTATTAAATAATTTTCAGATTTCCTTGCCAGTTACCAGAATCTGTAACAAAATAGAAGGAACAAAATGTTAGAAATCATTAAAAACAAACTGTTAACAGAAACCTCTAAACAATAGGAGATATGAAATTCTTTTAAGGACCTTCTTCATTCAGTTTTCATGGTGAACAAAAAAAGGGCCCTAGAAAATAATTTATAGGATCATTCTAAAAGGAGTTATACATACAATTCTGATTAACACATTTTAGTGGCAGTCATCTTGGATTGGTGACACAAATCCTCTGCCACAAATTCAGACGAAACACCTAGTATTACATGATTATATGCTTCCTTTGCAATGCACCACCAGTATTCCTAACCTCCTTTGGCCCTCAACTAAGTGCTCTCTTCTGCATGCTCACCCACTCCCCTTCCATTTGTTCCATTGGTTCCAGCACTCAACGGACTCTCTGGGCCAATCTGTGCATGTCTTTTCACCAGGGGCTGGGCTAAACAGGTGAACAGCTTTAAAAAACTCTTTCAGACTTGGCCCCTTTTATTGTCTGTTTGCAGGGTAGAAGCAAGTGCTCCGGTTGTTTGTTTTCCGTAGGCCTGTCCTTGTGTGCTGATGAGATTTATTTGTGGAGGGCATCTGTGTCTCTCTTGCTGAACTGCAGTCCCCCCTCACTACCGGTTTGCTTTCTGGTGCCTCTCCATTCAATTGGGGTTGGTAAATTGGGTGTCTCATGTCTGTTTTGCAAGAAAAACCCCAGTCCATTCATTTTCAGTTCTTGATTTTCCTGTTTGCGGTCTGGGTTTTCTTGGTTGCACCCAGGCGCATGCCAGGATTTGTTGTTCTGAAAAAGATAACAGAGAAATCTGGCCAGAACAAGCAGTAGGAAGCATTGGGGGATATGAGGTGGCATTGGGTTTAACAGGCATTGTGCCCTGCCCAAAATCTCCCTCACCATGTCTTGGACAGGGCTGGCCTTGTCTTATGTACAGGTAGCCCCACCAGGTAGCCCCACCATCCCAGTTCAATAGAATTCCTATGCTACTCGTGACAGGTTCAAGCCGATGAATCTATTACAATACTCACTGCAAATAGTCCATGTCATCACATTCCACGTGGAAAGAAATCAAGCAAACCCAGCCCAGCTCAGCCTAATACAAAATCTTCAAGCCCACATCTCTTACATATTCCTTGACAAATGTAGATCTATTGCATTTTAGGATGCATACTCCGCAGACTGACTCATGAAACGAAGGTTGGTTGACCCAGAATGCTATAATCAAAACTACACATATGTATAGATGGCATGGCAAGTCAATACACATCTGAGTATGATTGCTCACTTTCGATCCAACTTGATCTGCACAAGTTATCAGAGGAGAGCTCCAAGAATGGAAAGGTGGTGGTAGACATCAGAAAAAAATACTGCAAGTACATACCAGTGTTGTATGTTCACATATGAGTTATGTGCTAACATGAAACCCAGATTACATATTTGAACTCTCCTTCATGTAGTACTATAGCCAGATTGACAAAGTCTCCATGTGTGTGTACTCACATGTCCTTGCCCTCATGAAGGCACAGGCCAGCAACATGCATGGCATAGGTGATAAATCAGCTTGGGTAGGCCATTGTGAGGTTTGCCATAACAGCCCAAATCTCTGCAATAACCGTATTATTCTTCCTGATACAAGGCACAAAAACAAATATGCAGGGACTGACACCCAATTAAAAATATTTACCGAGTGGCTGCAATTTTGTCTGCCACACTCTGATCCATCACTTTACAACTACAAATCGGGTGATGTTGCATTTCCAGCAGGTTCAGAATCCAGCAATAGTGATGACCCTGTGATCACCTCCAGCTCCCAGGCCAACACCACTGCTTCTACTACCACCAGCACTGCACTGGTCTTAACACATCATGTCCACCATGCCTACAAGCATAGGCATCCCAAAATGCGCCCCTGACACCACCCCTATGACCTCCATCTCAGCATAAGTCTCCATAATGGCCACAGCAAACACGGAAGGTGACCAGAGGGTCAGTTACAGCAGGACTCCATCAAGGAGACCACCTACAGGGCTATTCACCCCCTTTAAGGACAACAGTTGTTTTCCAGGCATCATTGGTATTCTGTGATGAGGTACACAGCTAGACTCCTACTTCCAGGAAGCCTGCATCAATGGGGAGAGTGGGGGACAGGCCACCAGCTGCAGATGAGTTAGGGGGCGCAACCCATCAGAGAGAAAGGACAACATCCATCAACCTCATCATTAGGATGAAAATGTCACTGGTCGTTTGATGACAAACCCTGTGGGTGCTACAGAGGCGGGTTCACCTCTGAGAACATCACCATTCCACCAGCAGAGGTCAGGAGAAGGGAGCCGCAGGCAGAAGGTGGCCTTTCCCGGGGGTGTGGAGGATCCTGGTGAAGTGTTCATCAGTGTTGTCAGAGAAGGATGGGTGGATAAAGGTAAGCGAGGACATGTTCTGGAGTTCTGTTGTGGTGGGAGCTGCTGTAGAGGGTGGAATGGATGTGCTATCGGGTCATTTAGGCTATGAGATTATTGTTACACATTCTTAAAATTATGAAATACGTGTGGGTGAAGTTGGGGGGTGTTATTTATTATGTGTGTTATTCAATACGATGTACAACTTTGATGGATGTCTTTTACCAAATCCAGCATTGATATAAAATGATGTGTTTGGGTGGGGTGTGAGTGCGTGCTGAGGGCTGGGTTTGATGATTCAGTGTTATTTGGTCATATGTGTTGTGGTATGTTTCCCAAATTACTTACAGGATGGGTTTTGGGTGTGGTGTGAGAAAGTGCTGAGAGGTGATTATCAATATTCCTTGTCATTTGGGCATAGAGTATTAGGAAGGTTTGGATTAGCCTATGTGTTTCTGGCCAATACATTGGTGACATTCAAAAGTATGATGAAAGTGTTTTTTGCTTGAGGAATATTTAAGTTTCGCTATAAGTATGATGAGGTGTCAATTGACCTCTATGCCTGACCAAGCACACGTGTTGAACTTTACAGCCTAAGAATCGCTACTGTCCCAAAAGAGGTTCTACACAGTATACATCCTTTAAATTAAACAGAGAAAGGAATACCTTTTAATGTTCGAGCTGAGATTTGCATGTATGATTGTGTGGTTGTGTGTATGTTTTAATGTATGTACAAATACGTGCTATGTTGGTGCAAACAAGAAACCTATATTCTGTCCCTCTCTGTGGCCCTGGAACCGGAACCAGTGGCTCTCAGTGTGTCACTGTTGGTGTTGCTTTTGTTGTTCACCCATCGATCACCTCGCAGTGGCATGGGCTTCACTGTGGGCATGGCTATTTAAATAGAATGATTACATGATGTCAAAAATGCACAGGGAAAACTACAACTTGACACAGAATGAGGACACTTCTTAATAGTAGAAACCAAGGATCACAAGCTACCAATCTTGGGAATATGTCTCCCCAGCCACCCACTTGATCATAGTTAGTCCAATTTCTGATTGGGTGGCACTCTAAGAAAAGGCCAAATGAAATGTCTCCTATCTTCTCTCCTCCTGGGTTGTCAATGAGTTCTGGCAATACAAACTGCTCAAACTTCTTGGACCGTTAATGATTCTGCCTCTGAGCAATATGATATGATATGCTATGATATGGCATTTATAACGCGCCTATACACAAGTGTTTCAGGGCGCGATGAGGCAAGGGAGGAGAACAGAGGGAAGACAGACAACAATCTTACTAGGCCAGGTGAACATTGAGATCGCGCAAGTGCAGGGGTGAATAGAGCCCATCTATGCAACCTCTCCGTTTACTCCAGTGTGACACAGATGGCAATTGGTTATCGGTTCACTCTCTTTCTGAATTTCACAAAGAAAAATCAAACAACCCAAGTACTTGATATGGAAAGTCTCTGTCAGCGTATCTCTCCGGTGCCACTCACAGTCTCTTAAGGGAGAATCCTCTTGACTTGATGACATCATGTTGGGGAGGAGATGAGGGTGCAGGTTCTACGTCCCCCGTGGGCCAAAATGTTTAGGCTGTGAAAAACCTATTAGCAGATCATCCCATGGAAAGAGTTGGTGTTTGGCGTGGCAGAAATTCACACAAGTCACTTGTAGTTAGTTTGACACACATTAGAACTCACATGTAGTAATACAGAATGAGCAATAAACGGTAATATTGTTGCGGTTGCAGAGATCATAGAAAGGGCAATGTATTCGAAATCCTGCATCTGATGAATTACATGGGATTTTAGGTTAAGAGTGATGTGTAATGAAGAAACTGTGATAGAAGGCAGATGGAAATGGAGTCAGCGAGGTGCGGGACTAGGGGTACAACCTGGCAGTAGAGATGGCAAGCATTCCACAATTTTTAGAGTTAAACCCAGTCACACAATGAGAATATTGTAGACCTTGATGTAGAGCTGAGACTCTGTTTAGCTCAGTCCCAAAACAGATTCTGTTTCCATTCCACAAGAGATGAGCCGAGGTTAAAAGCACCCCTGGTAAACAGATATGTGTTAATTTTGTCCAGGTGTGAACAGTGAACATACCGAGATAGGAATGAGAGCAGCAAGGGAAATGGTAGGGCTGTGCTCTGCTGAGGCCAAAGGCATGAAAACAGGGAATGAGGGCTTGTGATGCCAACCGGCATGGCAAAAATGTAGTGCTCTGCTGGCCCCGAATAAATAGTCATCACATATGAATTACAAGTAGACGTTTAGACAGAACATATAAATCCATGGAATTTAGAGCAACTAACAGTGCCCTGGAGATGGTAGGAGTGAGGCACCAGAGTTTCAGATAGATAAGGGAGGGGGTCTGGAATGTACTGTGATGTGGGATGTGAGCAGCAAAGAAGGGATGCCAATACATCTTATCACAATGTCACACGCAATTTGTGTGCAGCACAGTGTCTGGGGTAATGAGTAGACAATTGTATTATCAAAGCAGCTTGGACTCGCTGTTCTTACTTTAATCAAGTTCTGACGGGGGACACATCTGGAATGGTCAACTTGTTTTATTACCAGAGAAATGTCTTATTGTACTTAGCAACCAATCACTCTTTGAGTTTCATAAGTGATGATGTAGATGGCCACGTGGTTAAGGGAATGGCTTTTGGATATGGTTTGGCCAATTGGTGTAGGGACCACAAGGGAACATTAGCACGTTATATAGGTGGTAGCTAATGAGGGTGGTAAGATTATGTTGTACTCATTATTATGCATAGTATTGTTAATTTTGGTTTATAAGTGTCAAGTATCGGCAGA
Source organism: Ambystoma mexicanum (assembly GCF_040938575.1). Taxonomy (NCBI): domain Eukaryota; kingdom Metazoa; phylum Chordata; class Amphibia; order Caudata; family Ambystomatidae; genus Ambystoma; species Ambystoma mexicanum. The sequence goes on from NC_090931.1 coordinate 773,634,872, forward strand.
AATCATCAGTGTTAGGACGCCGTAATTATCCGGCTTCCACGGCTTCCACGAGACCTAATACTTGTGGTTCTCGTATTTGCAGACGAACGGTGGTTACGGTCCCTTTAAGACCTCGTCTGCCGGGAGCTTGGAAGTTGGCATGGAGACGATGGCGTCCTCTCACGTCTTTCACTTTTCCCCGTACACGTTGAAAGACGTATAGTGATCATGTGACTATTATTTAAGCCACGCCTGTGCGTTTTGCCGGCGCTTCTGAATCTTGTATTCTAGCGGCTTGCTTTCTCTCGTATCCAGGTTCTTGTCCCTTTTTGCCTTGTTTTCCTGTTTCTCGACCTCGGACTGCCTCCGGACCCGACTTGCTTACTCCTTTGTATTTTGCTGCCAGTCCTGCTCATCGACCTCGGATCGTCCACGGACCTGCATTGCTTACTCCTTTGTACTTTTGCTGCCAGCCCTGCTCATCGACCTCGGATCGTCCACGGACCTGCATTGCTTACTCCTTTGTACTTTTACTGCCAGCCCTGCTCTCCGACCTCGGACCGTCCACGGACCTGCCCTGCTACTCATTTGTACTGTCTCCCGCTTACCGTTTTTTCTCCTGCATTGGAACTCTGCATCATTGGTTCACGGACTAGAGACTGTCTTTAATGTACCTTTAGGCGTCCTCGTGCCGTCGGGTTAGATTTTGCTCTTTGGACATTCAGCTTGGATCTTCACCCTGCTTCTTGCTTTGCCTTCATTTCTGGATTGATTTCCTGGTCCTTTCGTTTTGGGGTTGCCACTACCTTACTTCTTATTCCTTCCTGGGGATATTCAGAAATTCGGAGATTCTGAAGAACCGCACAGGTTAGTGGTTGGTTTTCTGTCTTGATGTCTGCATTCTTGGCATAGAGTCGCATCAGTGTGATTATTGCTCTTATTGCAGCTGTCTCGGGGTCTTGCCTGTACACCTTGAGAAGACATCCCGTTCCAGTATCCTGTTCCATGCGGTTCTGGATTCTTCATTGGCATTCCATCTTTCCGCCAATCAATTGTTCTGGTTGTTCATTGTACTGACTAGTTCGGTAGATTGGCGAGAAGAATTCCTCGGCTACACTACGAGGGCAAGAGCGCTACTGACAATAAGCCTACTAGCTGCGGTACCAGGTGTTTCCCATGGCCTCATCAAGTGGTGTCTCATGTGCCCTGGAGGATATTGCTCTTGTCCTCTTGTTGGCAAGCCTTGCTTCAGTTTGCTGTGGTGTCTCATGTGTTCTGGAGGATGTTGCTCTTTTCCTCATGCCAGCAAGTCTTGCTTCAGTTTGCTGTGTCATCTCATTTGCCCTGAAGAAAGTTGCTCTTGTCCTCTGGTCGACAAGTCGTGCTGCTGTTTGTTGTGTTCAGAAGATCTTGATATTGATTTTTGCTTTGAATCAGATGGAGCTTTTCCAACTGATGTTCATTTTTTGTGCAGCATGTTTCAGTCACTCAGTGGCTTCAGCACATTTGAGAAAATGTCCAAGAAAGATTGATAGATTGTGCTCTCATGAATAAACTTAAGTAAACTGTAACCTTGCATTTCCCATATTTGGAGTGGCGTGATAAAAAATACAATGTGTTTTTATTCCCTTTAGAAATGCTTTAATATACACTTTCAAACTTTATAGAGTAGTAATACATTTCAAAGGAATAACCAACACATTTTGCTTCAGACTCTTTTCCAAATGTTGCCTCCTTCTAGTAGTGATATGGGGTGAGCATCAGTAAATGAGGTTGTCTACGGAGTGAATGTTTTGCATCCAAACATAGACTAAAATCTTGCCCCAGACAAATGAGAATTCTGTGTAAAATTTGGTAGCAGTGGCTTCAACAATGTGGATTTGTATAGCCGGACAAACATACACACACACATCCAAAATATGTTTTGTGTATGACATTTTTGCATCCAAAGATAGACTACGATCTTGCTCCAGACAAAAGAGGAATCCATGCACAATTTGGTAGATGTGGATATGTATAGCCGGAAAAACATGTACACGCACATACATGCATTCAGCTTTATATATAAAGATAAATCCCTTTGAAGAATCAGGGAGCTCCATGTCAATTCAGTGCTATGGGACTGTCTGAGACTTTTGCATGCAATAAAACCTTTTTTCCTTGCACAGATGTGCACTCTTCATTTTGGAATGATTTGTATTAATTGGAGTTTTTTAGTTAGGATTAATCCTAATCTCAAGTGGGCTTCTCCCTACATTCACCTTGAGGGAACTCCCTTTTACTTGGATCAACTACTCCCATAGAAGTTGCAAGCTTTGTCAGAGTAAATTTGGCATGATCTGCCCAAGGAGTGTTACTTCATGCTTGACTAGACCTTATGATGTGTCAATGTCTCAGGGGCCCAATCCTAAAACCCAAGCCATTTTAACTTTATCCTGTAAGGATCTATGCTCACTTGTGCCAAGAGGCTTATCTTTGGGTCTCAAAACTGGCTGTAGAGCTGTCTGTCTGCTAACCTCCTTGCCATTTGTCCACAAGCTCCATCTTCCACCATTTCTCCCAGACAATTGGTAAATTGGTATTGTCAGACTCTTTGATTGGTGCTAGCTGTGTAACTCCAGGAAATGTCCCACTTCTTGCTATTCCAACCATCCACATCTATTCATCCCTCTCCTCCTTGTTATTGTCCTTTTCCAGTGTCCTCTGTACTCTCAATTCTCTCCTAATGTGTTCCTATTCCAACATGTGTGCTTTTCTCGCCCCTTTGAGGTTCTCCTCCAATCCCCTCTCAACCCTCTCCTGATGTTCTCCTCTTCCAACCTCCTTGCACTTTGGAGCTTTTAAAGAAAGCCCACTTTCGGCTTCACCTCTTTCCAGGCATTCTACCATTCCTCACCTTCCCCCAGAAGCTCAACGTCTATAGAGCCCTGGTCCTCCGTAGTTTAAACTACTGCAACATCTTCTCTCTTAACCTCCTATTTTGTTGTCTACGCCCCCTTTGTCTAATCTAGAATAGGCCTGCAAGACTTATTATTGGCCTGGAGCCCAAGGATCATATCGCTTCAGCCCTAAAATGTGTGCATTGGCTCCTGGTGGCTGCAAAGATTAAATTCAAAATCCTTTCTATCATTGACAAGGCTTTCTGGGGCCTGGAATATCTCAACTGTGTCTCCCTAAATACTGCCCCACTAGAGCCCTCCACTCCTCTAGCTGCAATTTTATGCTTGTCAAACGCTTTTTGAAGCAGAGAGCGGGAGGCATGTGTCTCTCTTTGGCCGGTGCCTCTCTATGGAACAGCCTTACTGCTCCTCTTATACTTCAGCTGGACTTCTTTAAGTTCTGGAAACTTCTGAAAACTCTGCTTTTCTCTTCCTGTTTTACTTAATCCCTTCCCTGCTAACTCATACAACTGTCACTGAGAGTGGTGGCTTTGTCCCTCATGAACCTCACAGGTTCCAGGCCCATATCTCATGGGCATCAGTATACCCCCGCCCCCTTCAGCACTGCTCTTGCAGGTCTACCACCTGGCAGCTCTGTACCCCACCCTTAGGACTCCTCTGGCCCAGCAGTTAGCCAGTAGCCACCCAGTTTGGCAACTCTTAGCACTTTTGTTCTGGGCTCCTATGAGCACTTGGCAATCCCTACTCCCCTTTCCATTCATGCACATCTCTTACTGCACAATGCATATGTTATGTTATGTTATTTTGCATTTATATAGTGCCTTATGTATCATTGGTATGATCTCAAAGCGCTGGTAGGTTGAATGCCCTCGGGAACCACGGTTCAAGTCAGTGGAAAGGGGGAGAGAGAGAGAGAGAGAGAGAGAGAGAGAGAGAGAGAGAAAGAGTCATAAGGTGTGTCGGTGCACAGGATATGTGTGCAACTGGTGTGGTACTTGTATGATATCTGCTTCTTAACGGTAGGTGTGGTGGTTGAGAGGTCAGGAATATGTGTTAATTCTGGTGGGTTGATACCCAGACTGATTTCTGGCTGCGTTAGTCCTGAGGAGACGTGTAGGCTAGCGATGTGTCCTCTGCTAGCTGTGTTTAATTAGGATGATGAGGAATATACAGCGGGTGTTAGTATGAGAACAGCTATACCGAATGTGTCATAGTATCGCTGTGTTCTAGTTGAGTGGTGGTGTGTAGGAGAGAGTAAGCGAGGTGGTGTGATATGGTTGTTTTCAGTAAGGCGCTTGAGATCGAGCACTCATCTGTACCATCTATTCTATCTGTTTTATTCACTCTGTCCATTCATTCAGCTTCGGCTGTTCATACATTTCATCTGGTTCATCAATTAGTTTACTAGTCTTTCCATTCAGTCCATCAATCGATCCTTCATCTACATAAACTACTCCATCCAATCTGTTGATCCATTTCATCCTTCCCATCTGTTTAGTGTGTTCCAACGGTTCCATCCTTTTTATTTGTTTGATCTGTTCCATGTGTTTTACTCACTTCATCAGTTCCATCGGCAGCATCCATTCTATCCACCCCATCCGTTCCATCCACCCTATCGGTTTCATCCACTCCATCCATTCCATCCACTCCCTCCGTTCCATCCGCTCCATCCGTTCCATGTGCTCCATACATTCAATGCACTCCCTCCGTTCCATACGCTCCCTCCATTCTATATACTCCGTCCAAACTATCCATTCCATGCGCTCCATCTGTTCCATGGACTCCCTCTGTTCCATGCACTCCCTCCATTCCATGCGCTCCATCCATTCCATGCGCTCCATCCGTTCCTTCCACGCCATCTGTTCCCACCATGCAATCTGTTCCCTCCACGCCATCTGTTCTAGCCACTCCATTTGTTCTATTCATTCCATCTGTTCCATCCATTTGGTTTGTTCCAACCGGTCTATTCGTTCCATCTGGTTTATCAGTTCGATCCATTCCATCTGTTCTATCCACTTCACCTGTTTCATCTATTCCATCTACTCCATCTGTTCCATGCACTCCAGTTTGCTCTGTTCATTCCATCTTCTCTATCAGTTCTATCCATTCCAACTTTTCCTTCAACTTCCTCAGTTCCATCTATTCCGTCTGTTACATCCATTCCTTCTGTTCCATCCACTCCTTCTGCCTCATCCACTTCATCTGTTCTATACACTCCATCTGTTCTATACACTCCATCTGTTCATCCATTCCATCTGTTCCATCCACTTTATCAGTTCCATCCATTCTACCTGTCTCATCCACTCTACATGTTCCATTCACTTCATCTATTCCATCTACTCCATCAGATCGGTCCACTCCAACTGCTCCCTCCGCTCCTTTTGTTTCATCAACTCCATCTGTACTGTCTACTCTATCCGTTTCATCCACTGCATCCATTCAGTCAATTTGATCTGTTCCATTTTGTTAAAGCTACTAATTTTTCTATTCGTTCAATCTGTTTGTTAGTCTCATCCGTTCAATCCACTCATTCATTTTATCTGTTTGACTTCTACCAGCCGTTCAGTCTTTTCCATTCACTCATATGTTCTACCCACTCCATCCGTTCCACCCACTACATCCGTTCCACCCACCCCATCTGTTCTAACCACTCTACGTGTTTTGTCTGATCCATTTGCTCTGCTAGCCAATAAGTTTACTCTGTCCCATCTGATTCGTCTGTTCCATCCACTTCATTCAGTGCGTTTGATCCGCTCTATCCGTTCTGTCAACTCAATCTGTTCCATCTGCTCCCTCCGCTCAATTCAGTCACCTTTTACATCCATTTCATTCCTTTGTCCACTTTATCTGTCCACTCCATTCTTTCCACGCGTTCGATCTACTTTTCTGTTTCATTTACTCGGTCCATACTTTATATATCATCTGTTCGTTACATTTCATCTATTCAGGATACTTCTTTTAATCCCTTCTTCTTCCATTCTATCCAATTCTTCTTCCGTTCTGTCCACTTCTTCTCTTCTGTCCACTTCTTCCCTTCCAACCACTTCTTCCGTTCCAACCACTTCTTCTGTTCCAACCACTTTTTCCGTTCTATTCACTTCTTCAGTTCCATCCATTTAATTTTGGGTCAATCCACTTGTTCCGTTCCATCTGCCGTTTCAGCCGCTTCATTCGCTTTATCCGATCCATCGACTTCATCCGATCCATCCACTTCATCCATTCCATCCACTTCATCCATTCCACTTCATCCGTTCCATCTATGTCCGTTCCATCTACTTTGTCCGTTCCATCCACTTCATCCGTTCCATCCGTTCCATCCACTTCGCCTGCTTCATCCGTTCCATCCACTTTATTCGCTCCATCAACCTCATCCTTCCATCCACTTCATCTGTTACATCCATTCCACCCACATCGTCTGCTCCATCCATTCCATCCACTTTATTTGCTCCATCCACTTCATCTGATCTATCTGCTTCATCCGATCCATCCACTTCAACCAATCCATCCACTTCATCCGATCCATCCGATTCATCCGTTCCATCCGTTTCATCCGTTCCATCTGCTTCATCCCTTCCATCTGCTTCATCTCTTCCATCTGCTTCATCCCTTCCATCCGCTTCATCCCTTCCATCCGCTTCATCCGTTAAACCTACTGCATCCGATTCATCCGCTTCATCGGTTTCATCCACTGCATCCATTTCATTCACTGCATTCGTTTCACCCACTGCATCTACTTCATTCCTTTCATCCACTTTGTTCCTTGCATCCACTTCATTCATCCTATTCAGTTTATCCGTTTTAATTTACATTAGCAGTTTAGTTTTCCATTTTTCTCGATCGGGTATCGATGCTGGATTGTTATTTTTGATACAGCAACCGTGGGCTACTGTTTATTGTTGCTGTTATACTGTTTGTGTTAAGAGTCGATTTTTACGGGAAGAGCCACTTTTTCAGTAATTTACGGAAAGACATGAGGTCTTCGGTGAGTTGGATGTGGGGTGGAAGTGAGATACACAGAGTGGGGGCCAAGGCTGAGAATGATGATCCACCTAACCTGACTGAGTTGGTTTTTGGTATCACTAGGAGGCGGGCAGAGCTTGATCTTAGAGTGTGTGGTGGATGGTAGGGCTTTAGTTTGTCCTGAAGATATTGAGGTCCGGTTTTATGCATTGCTCGGTGAGAGATGCATAAGGTTTTGAATGTCACCCTTTGGGCAAACGGAAGCCAGTGCAGAGTTTTGAGAGCTGGGGAGATGTGATCTCTTCGGCCGAGTGCTAGTAGCAGTTTGGCTGCAGCATTTTGTGCTCTTTGTAGTTTAGTCAGGTGGTACGCATGGACTCCGAGGTAGAGGGGGTTAGCATAGTCCAGTCTTGACATAACAATTGATTGGACCATGGAGAGTCTGTTGGGAAAGGAGAGGTATGGAAAAATGCACCTAAGAATTTTGATGTGGTAGTGGCAGGACTTAGAGACATTGTTGACTTGGAGCGAGAGGGTTAGATCAGAGTCGAAAGTGCATCCAAGGTTTTTTACTGAGTTTGAGGTTGTCAGTGAATTGCCCACGGCAGATGGCCAGGGTAGGGGGTGCGGAAGAAGTATGGTGTTGCCACATACCATGATTACCATGATTTCAGTTTTAGAGGGGTTTAACAGGAGGTGGTTTGTGGTCATCAAATGATCTATGTCAACGAGGCAGGCGGCGAGGTCGGGTTGGCAGTTGGGTTTTGAATTAAGGAATTTTAGGATTAGTTGGGTTTCATCAGCGTAGTTGTAGCACAGGATATTGTGCGAGCGTATTATTCGTGGGAGGGTGGACATATAGAGTTTGAACTGGAGGGCTGATAGGCATGCTCCTTGTGGAACTCCAGGATTGATTGGTCGGGCGGGGGAAGCATAGGAGGAGAGTAGGGTTATTTGGTTCCTGTTGTTGAGGAAGGATGCTATCCATTTGAGAGCATTTCCACGGTTTCCCAGGGAGTGGAGGTGGTCAAGGAGGATTGACTGGTTGATTGTGTCAAAGGCGGCGGATAGGTCAAGAAGGATTAATGCGGAGCATCCCGCAGAATCTGCAGTGTTTTTAAGGTCATCCCAGATTGTGGTTAGGGTGGTTTCGGTTCTGTGTCGGTGTCTGAAACCTGATTGAGCGGGGTCTAGGAGATTGTTGGCTTTTACAAATGCATTTAGTTGGGAATAGGCTGTTCGGTCAATGAGTTTAGCAAGGAACCTCGTGTTTGAGATGGGGCGGTAGTTTTTGGAGTCGAGAGGGTTGAGGGAAGGTTTTTTTTAAAAGAGGCTTGACATGAGCAGTTTTGAATGAGTCCGGAAAAATTCCTGAGGATAGGGAGTCGTTTATGATGGTTCTTTCGTGTTCTCCTGAGGGTTGTGGCTGGGAAGGGGTCTAGCGGGGAGCCGGATGGTTTGCAGGCGGAGAGAAGTTTGAGAAATTGGTCAGTTGATATGTGCATTTATAGCAGCATTGTTCAAAATGTGTTGGGATAAGCAAGGGAAATGCAGAGGAAAAAGATTTCTAGAACATTCTTAAGTGGCAGTTGGTCTGTGGATGCTTAATATATATGTAGAGTTTTTTTAACTGATTGGTGGATAGATGTGTCACTGTTTAAAAGCAGGCAATGAGTGAGTGTTACAAACATAACAGTAAAAAGCGTAGAAGGGTTGTGTTGTGTGATAGTGTGCACGTGCAATCTGGGTTTTGTAATGATGCATGGCTTGGAAATGGGACTGCAGAGACCGCGGATAGTCATGTAGGTCCATGGATTATGGTCCTTATTGTATGCTAGAGAAAAGTATTTGGGAAAGCAAATTGTTTCTGTACTCTTTTTCCTTTTCTCTACTATACAACTGTCCATTATTCCCATTAGCAAAGTAGAAAATGTTAATGGGAATGTTGGAGAATCTTATTGAGTCTAACTACTTTACTGAAAAATGTAAGGTAGATGGGGCCATAAGCTTATTTTTTTACTTCTATTTTTTTACTTTGAAAGGTAGTTCAAAAAGGAACTTTATTTGTGGTGTTTTTTGATTTTGATTATTTATTTATTTTTGCAGACGAGGCCCGAAAGTAAGGCGGGGAGGGAAATTAGGGAAAGGGCACCAACCACGGGTATGGAGGGGCAGGTGGACAGGGGAAGATGTTGGGTGTGTGTTCAGTCTAAGGTAGGGGGCAGTGCTTCTCATGCTCCTTGATAACAGCCTTGAAAGCACTTCATAACTGCTCCCCTCTGCAGAGTGTTGTGTGGCACTATATACAGAGAACTGTTGTCTTGGAAATATATGGATCAACAGCCTCTTTTATGGCTTGCAATGTAGCTGGTGGGATTTTGTGCCCCAAATGAGTAGCCTGTGTGGTAGCAGTATTGGTTGAGGAAGATGAGGTAGAGGAAGATAGTCTACTGCTTTCTGAAAAAGGAACAGCCTTTCTCAGAGCATCCCAGTGGTTGTATTTGGTGTGGCAGCGCATGGAGGTCGTCCCGTAGCTGTGCTGCCCAGGTTGTCCACGACTGAGTTACACTCATTCAATTTCACCTTGGTAACCTTAGCCTTTGGTACCCACTCAACGGTGGTAAAAAATGACCACACCCATGATTATCTCTGGGTGCTGGAGGTAGGCATTTCCTCTATCTCCTCTTTCTGTCCTCTTGATTCTTTTCTACATCATTGCGCTTTTTCCATTTTCCAGGACCTCCAGCTGGTGGTGGTGGTGTAGGTGGTGGTGGCTCCTGGGGAGGAGGAATGGCCATGGTTGATGCCCTTTATGAAGTTAAATAGCAGTTGTGCTAATATTCTTCCAAGCATGAGTTCTCTACTGGATTGCAGATGGAAAATCAGTAAGGATAGGTCAAGGAGCTGTGCTAGGGTACATTTTCAGCTTGAAACTTCTTACATCAGCCGAAAATGCAGTTTTGAACTGTTCGCTAAGCGTGGACCCATTCACAAACGCGTCATCACAATGCATGTGCGTGGTCACGTGACATTGTCCGGGAAGTCTGTGATGATGCACGTCAGTGACAAAAAAGGTGCAAAAAATTGCACAAAGTTCATAGAAGTGTTAAAAATGTTGCTAGAAGGTGGGGAATGACATAGTCTTGAGGTGAAACTTTCCAGATCGGCCAAAAATGCTGCTATATTGGATGTAAGTATAATATTAGGAAGTCATAGCAAATTAGGGTACACTGGTAAAAACCCATGAAATTCAGTGAAAAGACTTTGTTAAAGGGAGTCATGCTTACAAGAAAAACCGAAAACCCCCAGAAATTTGCCAGTTACGGTAAGCTAAGCAACCATAACTCGCGCCAGCACTGTGCACTGCTAGCACTAACACCCAGGACATCAAAGATTACATCACAAATGGCATTGATGATATCATTGATGACATCACGTATCTAGGCAAGGTGTTTTTGTTCATTGACAGTAAAATTCTGAATGTGCTATACATCTAGACGTTCACAGATCACTTGTATCTAATTGTCTTTTCTTTCCCCATTTTTTATCTTATTGTTTGTTCAATGTCTTCTCATTTTCTTTTCTATCTTTATGATGTTGCCAATGGTTTCTATTTGTGTTAATGGATACGCCATATATATGTGGGTTAAAAATTGGGTTATATCCTCAACCCAATCCACCTTTCTATGTACACGACTTGCTAACATGATTGTGAATCAGCCCCGGGGAAGACCACCATTGTTCGGAACGCTGGTTGGTTGAGTCATGACTTTAATAAATTACCACAACTAAAACAAGAAAAAAACGTGACTAATTTATTGATAAAAAGCGTTGACACTCTACTGAACATAATGTGCAGGTCGAGAGGTACACACACACATTCACCTTGCTATATAAAATGGAGGGATTTAGGCATGGAAGGGTTAGAGAGTCTGGGGATGTGGTGGGGGAGTGCAGGCAGATGGCATCGAGCAGGCTTGGACTCAAGGTGGAAAATGGGCGTTGAGTACCCCGTTCAGTCCACTGATAGGAGGGAGGCGGTGGGGGGAGGATTTACAGGGAGAGAACCCACCCCCATTAGCGAGAGCAGTGGGAAGGAAAGGGGATTCAAGCTTAAGGGATTCAGTGGGTGGAATGGAGAGGGGCTTGGCGGGCAGGATTTGGTGGCTGGGTTTTCAAGAGTTGGTTATTCAACCAGGTATGATTCGGTTGGATCACATAGAACCATTCCAAATAACTTCTGCTTTCACCTTTATTGCCAAACTTTTGGCTATTGATGAGGGCCAAAGTGAGGCAGGGCAACAGGAAGGCTCCACAATATCTTAAAGATTCTAACTATTTGTGCAGGTGATAGAATAGTAAAAATCTAATCCTGAAATGCATTCACTCAGAGGCTTTGCACCTCCTTTCTGTATTCCAAATATGAGAATCCAGCCCTGCTTCCCGGCCCTCTGCGACCGCCAGAGCTGCCTGGCAAATGGAGCTCCGACCCCCTTTCCTTTACTCTTGTCTTCCTCCTTCCTTTACTGCATTTTCCCTCTACTCCTCCGCCTTGGTTACACATACAGAGAATTTTGGGCCTCTATTTCCATGTAAGAATTCAACAATAAACAGATAAGAAAAGTAATCTGATATGCCTTATGAAAACTGTATCAAAGTGACTGCAAAAAAACAACAAAATGTGTTCTCCTCTAGCATTTTATGAGATGATGACTTTGATTTTTACCCCATTCTGTGCATGCCGCTGCTTGAAAAGCACGCTCGGTGCTGCACATTTACATCTGCATTCCCAGATGCTTGATAACAGCAGGCCCACGGAGACATCTCCGTTTGGGAAATACTGCGGCTCAGTGCAATTGTTTGTACTGTTCTATATTTAAATGCATCTTCACTTTAGAATCACGTATCTCCGCCAATGGCTGTGGCATCTCATTTCATGCTACAAACACCCCTCATTTTCCCCGGTCACAGCGCTCAGACCCCTTGAATCATGTGCGTTTAGCCGTAATGGAAGAAATTGGCAGCTGCCTCTACCGTGCACGCTTCTCAAAGTGTATAATAGAGAAGGCGCTGAGAAAATGGCTTACACGCTTTGTCCATATAAATACAGGAACCATAGAAGGGAAAAATAGATCGCACCCTTCATTTGTGCTGAGAATGCCGCTTGTGTATCTGTTATGAGCGGCTGTTTTGTAAAGCAGATAGCCTTGTAGGATTTTGTTTAAAAGGCGCTTTCTTTGGCATTCAAATAAAAATAAGCAACACAAATACAAATAATTACATGGACGCGGTAGCGTCCATGTAGTTATGGTTAAGTTGGTGTTTCCATAGGAAGAGCATTTTTTGGGTGGCTTATAACTTCGCCCGCTCTGGACGAATCCTCACCAAACTTTGCAAAAAAAGTATATGGCCCACTCTGAATTTGTTTGGAGAGGTTTGGTCCAGGGAGGGCAAAGTTATAGGGGGGATCCCAAAACTTTTGTTTTTTCCCATAGACATAATGGGAAAAAACTTTGCGCACGCATACAGCCCAAACCGCTGGACGGATTTACACCAAATTTGCGGTGTAAATCCATCCAGTAGTTTTTTTTTAAAATGACCAAAATGTAAGGCAAAAAAATTAGTGATATCTCCGTTCACTTCGCAGACGGACTTCCAGGTTCGCTCCGCGGACAGTGCCCTGATTGGCCGAGCGGGTTGCGCGATGTCCGCGAACATCCGACGTGTTCGCTGATTGGACGGCGTGGGACGTGGAGCGCGTCAGATTTTTGGTGGCGCCCGACATCTTGCATTCGCGGACGACCGCGGACAGCGAGGTGAAACTTGGTTTAAAAATTGTATTTAGTGGAGTGTGTTGGTGTGTAAGAGAGTTTGGGGAGGGTGGGGGAGTATGAGATAGGTGCAATGTTGTATTTTTTTTATGTGCTAGACGCTTTTGTTGTGTTTGATTTGTCTGCGGACAACACGGCTGTTCTGAAATGTTCGTAAATAAACAGAATGGATTCGGTGTCAAGTTGAAAGTGTTCTAAGAAGACTCGTGGGGTCCTGGAATGTTCGCAGGGGGTGTCCTGAAGACGTTGTCTGTATTGTGCGTTGTCAAGCTGAAAGTGTTCTAAGAACACTCGCGGTGTCCTGAAATGTTCGTACAGAAAGAAAATGGGGGTGTCCTCAGGACGCTGTCCGTATCGTCCTCTGGCAAGTTGAATGTGTTCAAGGAACTTCCTTGTGTCCGCGGACATTAAAATGGTTGCAATGCTTGAATCTATGGGTGTGATATGCTGCGGTGATTGTGGCCAGGGTATAGAATGTTGGGTGCATGGCCACTTGGCCATGCACCCAAGACTCTATGCCCTGGCCACAACCACCACAGCATATCACACTCATATGCCATGCACCCAAGAGTCTGTGCCCTGGCCACAAGCACCGCTGCATTTCACACTCATAGTGGCTTATAACTTTGGGTCAAAAACAAATTTATAAGGAACATTGTTATAAGCCAGTATGGGTGTGATATGCTGCGATGGTTGTATTTATCATGTTATACTTACTATTTGGTTTAGTAACAGGAGTCCATGTTTTTCTTGTTCATTTCTGTGATAAAAGAAAATAGCATGTTAGTATTAGTATTTTATAAAGACTTATTACATTGTACAATCAACATTTTCTTCTTTTTTTGACCCTCATATTTAGTAGATGACAAACCAGAGTACTGTGCAATTTGCTCAGTCTCTGTGTTTGTCGCTAAAATCATTGGGTCTGTGGGAGAAAAAAAATCCATGTTGGATTAAAAAAAAACCTTTTTCTGTTATGCTACAGTTTATTTGTTTGTTTGTTTTCAGTGTTTACTTGTTGTTTCTGGCTAATGCTTTATACATTGGATTGTTCCAGTTTTTGGGAGCAGTAAAATATTAGGTATTTGTTTGGAAATTGTAAAATTTTGGAGCAGTTAGATACCAGTAGGCGTATTCTAACTGTTTATTTTTTTATATCATTTTGTGGTATTGATTTATCTGTTTGGATATTTCTAAATTTTGGGACAGTTAGATACCAATTGGCGTATTCTAACTGTCTGTTTTTTTCTCTATTTGAGTGGTATTAATTTATCTGATTAGTTGTTGTAGCATCTTTGGGCATTTAGATAGCTTTTGGAATATTGTGACAGTTTATATTTTTTTACTACAAGTGTACTTAAGGTTTAATTACAGTTTAGTTATCAATTTTTGGTTTTAAGAACATAAAATAAGCGTTTGTAAGATTTGCTGGTAATCCCTGCTTCAGAGTAATGGTACTATCATTACATTCAAGCCATCCACATTTCTTTTTTATATATGCAGTGTAGTGCCCTGAATTGGTTGTGGCTCCTGCGTGGTAGATTATACCTATTGTTGTGAAGGTTTTCCTACCAAGTGATATTTGGCCATGTGTGAATCCAGTCAGCTTGCAGTGGTTTTTGGTGCCATCTGCATTGTAACATAGAAGCATTAGTATTACGTATTTACTATGTGTTTGTATTACTAACGTGGAGCGATTATCTGAATTGCAGGTCGAACATAATCTACCATGGTTTGCATTTTGTACAAGTTGCTGAAATGGAACGGATTCACAATTAGGTATTGATATATACACAAAGCGTTCATTGGTGATTTGTTCTTGTGTCACATTGTTGCAGAGAGTGCATGTATGTTTCCACATGTATGAAATCTGGAAGATTTCATTTATAGGTATGTTTTTGTTTCCCAATACTAATAGTAAGTACATTAGAAATTCTTGTGGATCTTCCTCTGAGTTTATAGTGAATTTCACCATTCCAGCACAGTAGTCCATTTGTTGTCTTATTCCATGAACACTATACGGGTTGTCAGGATTGTTTGTTGCGTTTCTGTGAACGATAGTCTCAAAAGCACTCCGAAGTCGCTCCCCCCTGCAGAGTACTGTGTCACAGTACATACATACAACTGTGACCCTCGAAAGGTAAGGGTCATCAGAATTCTGTATGGCCTGTGAGGCAGCTTGAGGAAGACGCTGTCCCACAGAGGTGTTCCTTGTGGTGACAGGATCAGAAACGGAGGATGAAGTAGAGGCAATCAACCTACTACGCTCTTCGCAAGGTACAACCTGGCGAATGGCCCCAGTGTGGAATGAGTTCAGGTGTCGCTTCATGGTCGTGGTCCCAAAGCTATACGCACCATGCCTCCCACGACTGAGTACCATTTTGCACTCATTGCAGGTGACACGGTTCGCACGAGCCTTAGGAACATTCCCATGAATGGTAAACAACCGCCGCACCCAAGAATCACGCCGAGGGCGGGTAGTAGGGATTTCCTCTACCTCATTCTCGTCATCCTCTTCTTCCTCCTCTGTATCCTCACTCCTGTTCCCCTCTTCAGGCCCTTCGGGAGATGGTGGTGGTGGAGGGGGTGGGGGCGGTGCTGAGGCAGATGTAGCACCAGGTGGCAATAGTGGAGCCATGGACGTCATCGGCTTGGAGATGGAAATCTCAAAATCTGCAAAGTATGCAGCAAAATTCAGTGTGCTCTGTGGAATAGCCAGAAACACAATGAGAATGAGCTCTAGGGCGTGGTCTTTTATAGGGGTGCTTGTACACGGTTCGCGGACATGCGTGCCGCCCGCAAGACAGATCGAACACCAAAAAAGGTTCAAAAAGTCACAACATGTGGAAACTTAGGATTAGTATGTGTGATTTGTGGTATGGTGAGTTTTTTCTGAGAAATATTGTGGATTACTTGGAAATGTACTTTTAAACTGTTCGGGAACACGAACAGTGTCCCCATTCAGAACACACGATCAGCGTGGGCGCGGTCACATGATTGCTTCGTGAGCATGTTCGCTAGGGAAGCGGCCGTCCGCAGGACACACAAGGTACAGACATTGTTTTGCGCATGCGTGTTGATGTTCTATGGACAGTGTTCGGGTCCTGAACTAATTAAAAATGTGTCACACGTAAAACGAACAGTTACGGACAGCCGTTTGTTCTTAGCACAGTTTAACTTACTTGCGAACAATACGGACAGACATAGCGTCCCCAGCACACCTCCATTTTTGTTTATTTACGAACAATTCAGGACACCACGAGTGTTCTTAGAATAGTTTCAACTTGCTAGCGAACACTACGAACAGGCACAGTGTTCTTAAGGGCACCTCCATTTTCGTTTATTTACGAACATTTCAGGACAGTACGAGTGTTCTTAGAACAGTTTCAACTTGCATGAGACATTACGGACAGATATAGTGTCCTCAGGACACTTACATTTTCGTTTGTTTACGAACATTTCCGAACAACCGCGTTGTCCGTGGACACCTAAATTGGTTTTAACACAAAGAACTGAAAGTAATTACAACACAATATAAAAAAGTAACTTTATTTGACATATAAAAACAATTTATGACTGAGAAGGTGGGGCAGAAACGGAAACAAAAACTGGAGAATTAGGGATTTCAACATAATTGGGATCAGGTGAATAAGGGATGGAAATGTCATCAAAACGTTTTGGTCCATGGAGCGGGTTTGGGGTTAAATGAGTGGGATATGGTGAGGGGGGACAAGTACAGGTGGGACAATGGTATGTTGTTGGTAGTTTTAGGTGATCTTCCACAAAGTTCTTTAAATCGTTAAAATTAGCCATAAATTGGTCCATTTTTTGGTTAATGTGTTCCAGAGTGTTATCCACCGCTTCTTTTTCTGTGGTAGTGGCAATTTCTGTATGGTCTGTAAAAAAAATGTATATGTTAAATGTATACAAAATAATATTTATTAATTGGTTTATATAGTAAAGTGTGTACCATTAGGTGCACTATCTTCTGACATTTAGTCTTGTGGGAAATGCTCCTCTAGCCACTACAGAGTACTACACATTTCTGTGAGAAAACAAAAAAGTAATATATTTTTTTTATCTAATACAGAAAGTTTATAAATATATGAGTAAAATTAAGTGCACTTACTATTCCAGGAAAGTATGTGATGAGCAGTCTGTACGTCTGGTCTTGCTCTTAGTTGTGGAGTGTCTGTGAGGTAATTATGTTGGAAGCCACTTTATCTTCTTTTGGTATATTCCATTTTAGAACATATTGTATTTAAATGAATGGTTAGGGTGTTACATATATGGGTTACATTTCTTAAGTATTACTACATATACTTTGTATGTGTGCTGCTTTGTGAATTTGTTAAATGTTCCTATGTTATGATATAACAATTACACATACCCCCCCAGAGGTTTTAGGTGGTGGTACTGTTGTCCGAACATGTCCGCGGACAGTCAAATTCAGTAGAAAGGGTTCAGTATGTTCCATATTACATGTACATAATGTCAAAGGTATTATTGTTAAGTTGTGCTACTAAAAAACTATGAAATTCAGTAAAAAAACTTTGTTAAAGGGACGTTATGGTTCAGTTGTGCTACGAAAAACCTATGAAATTCAGTAAAAAAACTTTGTTAAAGGGACGTTATGGTTAAGTTGCGCTACTAAAAACCTATGAAATTCAGTAAAAAACCTTTGTTAAAGGGACGTTATGGTTCCAAGTAAAACCGAAAAACCCCTGAAATTCGCCAGTTATGGTAAGCTAAGCAACCATAACTCGCGCCACCACTGTGCACTGCTAAGACTAACACCCAGGACATCAAAGATGACATCACAAATGTCATTGATGACATCACTGATGACATCACATGTGCATTTACCTTTCATGAAAAGTCTTACAATGGTTTCTTATTGTAATGTTAATTAAAAAAAAGTGTCAAGGATCATTGGAATAAATATCAAGGGCTAATTAGTCCATCCAGTATACTAAGGTGCTCATGTAGAAACATAGGCATTGTGTGCAGCATACATGATGGAGGTTCAATATTCATAGGCTTGCCATGTTGAATAGGGAAATGATAACTGTTTTCTTATTAGACTTTTGCATACTGTGAAACATGTGATAAGTAGATAATAAAACCCACTTACTACATAATTGCATTATTATAGACAAAACACAAAGAGACAACACCACATACAAATATGAGTATATACAAGGAAATTGAAGTAAGAAAAAAAACAGCAGTAGTAGCAAAAAGTGTTCATAACCTACCTGATTACCTTTATGCAGAGAAATGATTGCTCTGTTTCAAAGCTGCTACTTACCCTATGTATATATATCGCATGATGTGACTGGACCCTAAGGAAAGTTGTGTGAATACAAGATATAAAAATAGGTGCATATACAGGGAAAGTACAGTAATAAAAAAAACAACAGAACTATCAGAAAGTGCTGATAACTCTACTGATAATTTTAATGCACAGAAAGGATTGCTGTCTTTCATGCTTGTATCTTCCCCTATGTGTATGTTTCATATGATATGACTGGACCCTAAGGGAATTATTGTAAGAACATACTTGAAGGATAAGTCTACAAATATACTACCTTTTCCACTTTTAATTCCTGACTGTTACTGAAGAAAACCAGGTGGCCTAGATATGTCAGTAAAGGAAAAAAGGGGGGCCAGACATGTGATGTCATCAGTGATGTCATCAATGACATTTGTGATATCATCTTTGATGTCCTGGGTGTTAGTCTTAGCAGTGCACAGTGGTGCCGCGACTTATGGTTGCTTAGCTTATCATAACTGGCAAATTTCAGGGGTTTTTCGGTTTTACTTGGAACCATAACGTCCCTTTAACAAAGTGTTTTTACTGATATGTATATATATAAAAGACGGACTGTAGCCAGGCAATCTTTTCAAGCACAGGTCATTAAATATGCATGCATACCTTTGCCAATTACCATTAATAATAATTTAATAGGCCACAAAACACTATGGGATCGATTTACAATGCAACACAACATATACAGGGTAATTCATAGATTTCAGCGCAGAGGCAGCGCACGCGAGCAGCGCAGAGAGTCAGAGGGTTAGCGTGCGCCTGCGTGCGCTAGCCGTGTGCGCAAAACAGCATTCTGGCGCACCGCGTATTCATCGAATATCAAAGCCATTTTGAGCGCTGGCGCAGAGAACATCCCGCAGCGCCAGTTACACCCTCAAGAACGCCCCTTGCACAAGGATAAGGCATTGAAATCCGCAATGCAGCGCAAAGGGCCGCGCTAACCTTGCACCAGTTCACAGGGCCGGGACAGTGCATTTGGGGGGTGCGCGGGAAGTTTCACATGCAATAGGCGTTGTGCAAGCGGGGTCTGTGTATTTCGAGGGGTGCGGGGAGAATCACACGTGATAGGCCTTGTACGAGCGGGGTACGTGTATTTCAGGGGTGCGCGTGAAGTATCACACACGATAGGCCTTGTGCGAGCAGGGTATGTGTATTTCGTGGGTGTGCGGGGAGAATCACACGTGATAGGCCTTGTACGAGCGGGGTACATGTATTTTGGGGGGTGCACAGGGAGTTTTACACACGTTTTCGCTGCTACGGGAGGGGTACGTGTATTCCTTTTGTGTCCCAACGCGAATTGGCAGTGTGTGTCCTCCCAGGTGTGCCCTCTGCCCCCTCCCCAGGCCCTGCAGGCAGCCCATCCACCCTGGCCATGCCCCCCAGCCAGCCCACATGTCACCATGCACAAGTGAGCACCGACCCATGTCCCCCTGCACCCTCACCCACCCAGCACTGACAGGCACCTGCCAGCAGGCCCCGACTCATGTCCCCCCACCCACTCACCAACCCAGCAGTAACGGGCACCTGCCAGCAGGCCCCGACTCATGTCCCCCCACCCACTCACCCACCCAGCAGTGACAGGCACCTGCCAGCAGGCCCTGACTCATGTCCCCCCACCCACTCACCCACCCAGCAGTGACAGGCACCTGCCAGCAGGCCCCGACTCATGTCCCCCACCCACTCTCCCACCCAGCAGTGACAGGTACCTGCCAGCAGGCCCTGACTCATGTCCCCCCACCCACTCAAGCAGTGACAGGCACCTGCCAGCAGGCCCCGACTCATGTCCCCCCACCCACTCACCCACCCACCCAGCAGTGACAGGCACCTGTCAGCAGGCCCCGACTCATGTCCCCACAACACCTCATGATGATCCCAAATCACACCCCACGCCACCCCAGTCCAAACACACAACCAGGTATTACATCCACCCCACAATGAAATCCCCATCACATGATACATCCCAAATGGCAAGTATGCACATCAACATATTTCCATCACACCCACACAATGGGTACATGTGATTGAGAAAACACACATTGTGACATGCATGAAACCAAAGAGAGAATACCACACATTGAAGTAGGAAATAAATATGTATTAAACACAAAAGCAAGGGAATTAAATGAAACACACAAGAATGCAAATAATGATTAAAAAGCTGCATGTCCAAAATATAAAATAAAAATGTAGGAAAGCAGAATCCAAATCAATCTAAAAGCACGTGTCCAAAGTGTCAGTCCGGCAAAACAAATCCAAAGTGAAAAAAGAAGATAAAACCATTGCTCCATGGAAAAATCAAAAATAAGAAGTGAAATCCAGTGAAGAACTATTTACAAAGTACAAATCCAGGGTTCATGAGCCCATGGAGGTATTTTTGTTTTTTCTCAACATCCACGCATGTGGGTGTTGGGGTGCACCCTGTACCTCATCTCTCCTGGGTACCCCTTCCCACTGGTCCACACATGGCCATTTTAGATTGTTTTTTCTTTTTTTTCTTTACAGTGTGGTGCTTTGTGTGGCTCCCATATGCATCCACTGTGTATTCCAGCTGGGCAGATGCGGGCTTGTCCTGTCTTTGGGTTAGATGCTTGGGTTCCTGACACACACACCCCTCCTGTTTCCACTTTCCATGGGCTTGCAAAGGGTGTGACCAAGTGACAGTAACTTACACAGTGACCTTGGGCTCCTATAAGTTGTGTGGACAGTCTGTGGTCAAAACTATGTATACATCCCTAGTGGGCATTGTTGTGGAAATCTCCACTGCATGGTGGATTTATGTATGGTTCTACATCCCTGACTTTTTCCTTATATACATGTACCTTCTTCATGTCTTAACAAGGCCATCTACTTTGCAGATGTAGTTCATGTTGTATGCAGTTCACTGATACATTTGCCTTCCAGCAACAATCTGCAGTTGGAAGGGGTCGATGTGCTGCCTTAGTCAGGTTGTGACACTTGCACTACTTTCATTTTGCATTGTAATATATTGCCACTGTTTGACCATGTACTGATGTTTTCTGTTGCTGGTGAGTATTTGTTCATGTGTGTTGTTTTTATATTCATTATTGAGAGCACATTTTCTGTGGCCTGTTTCCATTTAGGACAGTGCACTTTGTGACACTTGTCTCATGTGTTGTGCATTCATTTGGTTGCTTTCACATTGCATGCCATGCCATGGTGTGTTGGGGAGGTGTTGGGTGACATGGCACTATTTTGATGTGGTATTTTGCAGGGGGTAGTCCTTCATACTGCATGAATTTGTGCCTTTTTGTGACACATCATTGGGTGTCTTTAAGTAGCTAGGGATGCACACAATGTAGCACTTCCAGGTGAATAATCTCAGGCTGGTATGGTTGTGACAGTTGACTGTCCCCTTTGTCATCATCATTGATTGCAAGCTGGTATGTGCCAGGCCTGTGTGCACTACGCAGGGGTGGTATTTTAGGTGAAATAATTTGCCACAAGCTGGGTCCGGGCTGCCTCACCACGTGCCCTTTCACCTCTCATGCGCAGCGGTTGTGCATGTGGTTGGGGATGTGGGGGCACCACCATGTCCACCGGCACGCCCCACCAGGTTGCAACATTGTGCAGGACACATGCTGCCACTATGATCCTGAACAATACTGGGGGTGCATATACCAGCTGCCCACCAGAGCAGTCAAGGGAGCGAAAGCATGACTTGAGCACTCCGAATGTGCACTCCACTATGCCCCGGGTTGCAATATGGGCTGTGTTGTATCTTACCTCGGGTGGTGTGGTGGGGTTCCAAATTGGCGTGATCATGTAGGTGCTGAGAGGGTAGGCACTGTCCCCTGGGGAGGTGATAATGGTTGTCATTAGTGGGGTTTTCCCATTTCTCAGTTTGTGACATGCATGCATGTGCAGAGGCATTTATACTCACCAATTAGCCATGTGTCGCCATGCCGGCCAGCTTCCAGGTCCCGGTTTAGGGGTGATATTCTGAATATGAAACTATCATGGCTGGACCCTGGATAGTTGGCTTATACTGAGGTGATGATTCCCTTGGCATCACATACAACCTGCACGTTGATGGAATGCCAGTGCTTGCGGTTCCGATAGATATGCTCAGTGGCCCTGGGTGGACGTAGAGCCACATGGGTGCAATCAATGGTACCTAGGACTTTGTAGAAGTGTGCCACCCTGTAAAATTGCTGCACCAGAGCCTGCCTTTCGGCAGGTGTTCTGGGCATGTATATGTGCCTGCAGACTGAGGGGCGTGCAGTCATGATGGCGCACACCTGGTGTAGGGAGCGTGACTGCGTGGCCTGTGGCACACCCCCCACTATGACACTTGTCCGTTGAAATTAACCAGTAGCCAAGAAGTCCAGTACATTGAGCACCTTTTCCAAGGGGCTCAGTGCTTGGGAGTACAGGTTGGGTGATGTTAGGTCATCCTCCCACTCCCTCACCAGATCTAGGAGTATGTGTGGTGGAAACCTGTACCTCCCATACACCTGGTCATCAGGCATCCCAAAAAGGCTGGTCCTGGGTAAAGAAATGCGGGGCCTGGCTATCCTCCTCCTGCGGTGTCCCACGACCACTGCTGTGAGGAACGGTATATTCATTGTAGCGTCTGAGCTTGTTTGTTGTTTGCGTGCCCTTTTATGCTGCGTGGGGGCGCTTACACCTGCTTCCTGCTGGCGTACGTGTTTCTGGATTAGCGCGTCTTTCTTGGCGCACGCCTTTCCCCTGTTCAATTCCATGAATAGTTGATTTTAGCGCGTGTGTGGGCGTTGCAAGCATTTAGCTCCTGTACATCCCGCGTAACGCCCACATTTTCACGCGTTGTTCCCCATTCCACGTGTTACGCCCTGTGTTCCGCCACTTTTCTTGTGTGCGCTACGCTATGTGCGCTTTCCCTGTGTGCGTGGCGCATGCCGTTTAGTGACGTGTGCGCCCGCTTGCGCCACCCACGGATTTGGCACACGTCCCAGCTTTTAATAGCGCGGCGCATTCCATGAATCGATCAACGGATGTGTGCGTGGCTTTGGCATGCGTGCGCTGCGATTTTCACGCTTGTGCTCCCCTTTTTGGCACACATTTATTCCATGAATTACCCCGATAATCTGCTGGCGGAAATACCTTACTTTAACTGTGCATTAGACTGGCTTTACAATGGTTTTTCACCAGCCGAAAGCTGGCGGAAAATTCACCGTTCCCCATTCATTGCAATAGGGACATTTGGTTTCCAAATCAATCCCCTACTCCCCTTTTGAAGTAAATGAAAATGTCCTAGAGCAGAGTGGTTAAGCAAGGCTCATTTTGAGCCAGGCTGGAAACATTGCATAAGGCTTTTAATCATTCATTTGTATGGCAGAGAGGAGGGCAGATCGAAACCTCCGATTCCGTCGTTCCCTTCTTTTCCGCCATACTAATACTCCAGCATTTGTACCGGCATGGAATTTGATTCCGGCGCAAATGCCTGGGATCCCTGTGCAGCCCTTCTGGCTTTTTGCACAAGCAAAAAGCAGGCTGACTCCATAGGGATCCATTGTAAACGCTGCCTGCCATGTGAACATGTCAGGCTGTGTTTACTCAGCGCGGCAGGGATCGAAGTGTACGAAAAGAAGTAGTGGAACTATGTTCCCTGCTGGCTTGTCCCTGCTTCACATAAACGTCACCCACGCGGCATATAAACCCCTAAACAAATGGGCCTGCTGTTTAGAGGAACATTCAGTGCAGTGCACTGAAGTGCAAGTTTCAACTGCTTCCAACACATTTATTTTAAAACGAAACCATTCCGGAACGGTTTGTTTTTAAAATAGAAGTATAGGAACAGTAAACCACTCCCAACCACTGCCCCCCACTTCGACCACTGCACGGCGGAATGCAAAAGGAAAGTGTTAAAGGGAGGGCAAAAGGTGGCGTACAAAATTGTACGATGCTAAATGCTCTCACGTTTTGCGCTCCACCATGCAAATTAAGAAAGTGTTGTGGCAGGGACCTGGCTACGCTAAAGTGCAAATGTACCAGGTCCCCGCCGCCAAATTACGCATAACTCAAAGATGGACTCCACCCATTAGGAAAGGACCCCCACAGGGCCTGATTTAAAGTGTAGAGTAACTTAAAATCTGCTGTTTTTCACCAGCAGAAAATACCTAATTTTAAGTTTGTATTAGATCAGCATTGCAATGGGGGACCAGCAGATTTTTTGGCCAGCTCTGTGCCGGTGGCAAACCAGTGTTAAGATAGCATAATGTAAACTTAAAATAAATGTGCCTCATTATGACCCTGCCGGTCATGTAAAAAAGTGCTGGTATTTAGATATGTATGCCGGTGTGGGTAACCTTACTTACCTGCATCCAAGAACTGGAGGTATATCAGCCCCCCCCCCCGGCATAAAACGGCCAGTATTTTAGGCACTGGTATTGCCGGTGCTGAAAATACCAGCAAATCCCCAATGGAGTGCTATGGGACTCCATTGAATGGGGATTTAACGGTAGTTCCGCTGCCTGTAAGATATCAGGCAGTGGAAACGGAAGGTGCGTTTGCCAGTATCTTGGCAGATTTTCCACCAGGATACCGTCAGACTTGGAATGAGGCCAAAAGTCTTGATCACTGGTTGAAAACCAGTGGGTTTTACGTTTCGGCTCTGTCTAAATCAGGCCTTAGGGGTGTGTTTTTTGAATGGGGAGAGCAGTAAACAAAGGTGTAAAAACAAAGCGTAATGTATCAAACCTTTGCTTTACCACTCTGGGACATTTTCATTCACTTTGTCTGTGACTGCAGAGTGGGGGCATGAAGTGTAATTAATGTTTCCTCCACACTTTCCACCTCCGTCTTCAAAGCGCACTTTGTTTTACGAGATTATGAGAGTTTTATGCAGGCGCAAAACCAATAGATTCCTAAGGGCTGTCTGCATTGCATAATTAATAAGTGGCATTTACATATTTTTGCAAAGCGGAACATAAAATCAAACAGTAAAGGCCATTTGCCTGCTTTTACTCTTTACTTTTGCACTGCACTTTACAACATTATAAATTATGAGTACCTTTACGTCCCTTCTCCTTTTCCATACTGATGGGAATGTCATCCCAATAGTGATAGAACCAGAGTACTATGCACAGCAGTAACTAAAAAAGTGCATCAGGTGCATGCATAGCCACCCTTCCCCTGAGGCACTCCAAAGATGCCAACTGCCATTCCCTTTCTCCATGACAGTCGGGTCAGCGGTGCAAACGTTTGGGGCATTAGCCAAAAACATTTTGCCGGGTGCTTACTGATGAGGTAATTGCTGTTTTGTTCTGCCAATTCATTTTCTGGGACTTGAGATGTTGCCACTTTTGCGACAGTCCATATTACACAGCACATCCTCGTCATCTCTGCCTGCAGTGTTTGGCCCAGACCACGAGTGGTTGGTCTATGGTATGTATTGTGCTGTTTGCTTGTTTGTGTTTTCATCTAGACTCTCAAAATGGGTGGTCTTTTTGCATCGAACAGTCCCGCAATGATTTCAGGTCTTCGTACAAGGTAAGGAATGTTTTCTCTTCATGTGGGCTCCCTACAAGGATGACATATTCCCCATAGCCCAGCCCACTATGGGGACTTGTAAACTCGTCAGTTGCACAAGCAGCTTTCTTCACAAACCAACTCTCCAGGAGGCTTCCAGGGCTGGGTTGCCTCTGCCCGGGGGGTTGTGACAGGCAGTGTTGTCAGGGATCTCTTGTGGGCACACTGCTGAGGGCTTGAAAGAGCCTTTAAGATTCTTGCAGCCCAAAGCCAGGGCTTTCCCCAAGGGGCAGTCCCATGGCTTTGCCTGTGTATCGGTCCCCCACCTCCACTGGGCCTTCTGGTATAGATCTAGAGAGCTGCCTCCTGGGTCCACTTAAGGACAACAGCCAACCTCTCCACATGAGGGTAGAGACAATGCATCCAAGCGGTTTCCTCTGGAAAACCTCAGAGGCAAGATCCAAACCATCCGTGGCCACATGCAGGGACCCGGGTCTGCATAATGTTGACTTGATGCCCATAGAGAATTCCCAGGAGGAAATGCACAGATAAGAGGCTTTTCTTCACAGGTAGAATCGTGTTGGCATTCACAGAAATTGCAGCCTACATCAGTGCAGTGGTCTTCCCCCTTGACTCCACATGCAGGTGACGGATGCATCTTCAGCCTTGTAATACAGGTTACCTGAACCGTTTTCTACACTGCTTATGATATCTTTAGCTCAGGGTCTTATCTATGCAACTAGGAATACCCAAGGGAAAGAGGCATCATTTTCTGCAAGGTCCATGGAAATTATGGCTCCTACAATTAAGGGTTTTTCAAAGGAATTCTAAGAGAGGTGAATCCCTACAGTTCCCCTCCAGTGTCCCTACTGATTCCAAGGCTCCATCGATGACAACCGCAGGGTCTTTCCAGTCCACCACCTTGGACCAGTCTTCCCCTTCTGCACCAGTGTCCTCAACAAAGCTCATCCCTTGGATGACATTTCTGCCCCAATGCCAACCTTTGAGTCAGGCGTAGCAGGCACATGCAGCACCCAAGAGGTTGGGGAGAAGACCACCATATTGGTATGGGCATTCCATGAGAGAGTATGTGGGTGTCATGTAACATTTTGGCCTAGCATTCCCGCTCAGCTTGATGTTATAGTGGATGCTATGTGAGCCTCAGATCAATTGCCTGCCATATCAATGAGTGATAATCAATTTGAGGCCATGTACAGGCTCATGGAGGATGAAAACCTCTGTCTGGCTTTACTCCCTCAGCTCAGTTGGCGGTAGCTGTGGGATGTATTGACCCACTCTGCTGTACTATTCAGCATCACTCTGATAGTTATGGTGCAGGAAACTGCAACAAAGCTCTTGTGCGCGCCAAAAAACCTACAAGAAGCTGCATTTTCCAACGCACAAAAAGATGGATGTACAACCTGCCACTCATGGTGCATAGGTGGTGGGATCGAGCACACACTACAGAAAAGGTGCCAGGGGGCTCCATGACAATCAAACAGAGTGCAGAAAGAGAAGCAGCACTTTACAAATGAAACTCCAAAATGTGCCTATAAATGACATTTGCTTTGTTGCTAAAAACTCCACAATGCCTATACACAACACTTCTCAAAATTCAAAATCTTGCTTGACGCTCAAATTCATGTAATCTTATGAAGCATTGCGAACATACAAAGTCCTAAATGTGAAGAGCAAAACATTTCTTCAGAGAAACTGATTGTCTGTAAACTGACAGCCCCTGTCAAAATCTGTGTGAAGTACCCTGAGCTACCTGTAAATGACAGCTGTCAGATGGGCTCCTGATGAAATTTCAAAGTATTTAAACTAAAAGTCTGCCGGATTAGCAAAAATTAAAGAATTGTTGCTAAAATGAATACAGATCTTAGTTGTGTTTTTGATCCCACAGTTTTAAAGCTAAGAAAGTAATGTATTTAGGTGATTTGATCCAACAAGTTTGGTTTCTGCTGGATTTTTAATTAAGAATACATTAGCCTGGCCGAGCTGCAACCCTTTGGAAGTGGAAAAACAGGTTTCTTCCAAGGTGAGGGGAAATCCTCTCAGCAGAAACTCACTGGTAGATGATAATTGTGGGTTAGACCTGACTCTTGTCTACAGAAAGAGAATGAACAATAGCAGACCCTTCAGCCCAGCAAACAGAGGTATGAAAGTGGTAGTAAACTGCTCCTGCAAGGAACTCCCCAAGGGAGGCGGTTGCTCCTGGACTGCAGAGAGAGACAAAGGGGCAGAACCATTTGCTGTTGGAAAAACAGAAATGCACTTTTGAAAATGACATATGGGTTTGATTACACTAGATTATGACTATGAAAAAGCGAATGCCACAGATGGATCTTTCAGTCGCGTGATTAGCGTAACCCACCTATTGTGGATAATGAACAATGAACCATTTTTAAAGACTTATAACTTGTGATTCAAAGTGGTGAAAAATATACAAAGGACAGATTTGTTCATCTAATTTTTGGCTGCACGTTTCAAGAGGCGGTAGAACTGTGTAACAGATTCTGGACAGTAATGGCAATATATGTGGTTTTATGTGAATTGTGTTAATACTAAAATTGTGAAACTTTACACACACATTGCGATGTTAAACACACACATTTGTGAAAAGTTGCAGAACGTTTGGAAATTGTATTCATGGCAAAAAGGATACAATTCTGTAGAAATGTGATACAGGATTCCACAGCTGCAGGATTTTGAGGAACAGCTACTACATAAAATATGGAATCTTTGTGTGTGATTTGTGTAAAGGTGACCAAGGTAGAAATATGTATTCAGGATAAAATCTGATTTTGAGACCTGTGGCTAAAGGGAGGTTTCTAAGGACTGTAAAGCAAACCATAAAATGTGACATCATCCGGCCTTGATTCAATCACTCATATGCAAGGCGGAGATGAGGTTTTGATCCAATCCCAACTTACAGGGGCTAGCTTAGTTAAGCCGGCCCATACACCCATTTTGTGATGTCATTTGAAAGGATAAATAGGGACAGCTGACAACACAAAGGGACTCACTGATCCACTCACTTTCCTGATTCCGGCGAAGCACTCTGATCCAGCATTCTACATCCAACCTTTAACATCCTTCCAGATACGAAGACTCTTGCAAGCAGTAGAGAACTATTGACTTTCAGCGAGGCCTAATTTCTCAAACTTATTCTCACAACCCAGTGAAGCGCTGTGGTGTGGTAAGGCCTTTTGAACCAGTATCCTGAAACTTTCTGGCTTGCTACCACAAGGCTTGTCTGAGGAACTTGTTATCCAGCTGATTGAAATACCCACAAACAAGAAGGACAGATCCTGTGCAAATCCGGGGACCGGCCTAGCTGATCCGTTCCCGCGCCTGATGTGCTGCCCTTCCTTGACAGATCCAATCCATGACCAGAACTGATGGTCCAATTTAATAACTTATTCTGTGAGTATTAATAGAAAGAACAGTGACCCATAATATATCTGCATTGTATGATCCCAATCTCAAACCCATCCTATCTTTAATTCAGAACCAAAGTATTGCTAGAACTATCTTTTCTCATCTGTGTTATTAAACCCTAACTTCTTATTGATTTGATTAAGAAAAGTAAATCCCAGGAAGTAGAAGATTATCCACAATAGGTGGGTTATGCTAATCACGCGACTGAAAGATACATCTATGGCATTCGCTTTTTCATAGTCATAATATAGTGTAATCAAACCATATGTCATTTTCAAAAGTGCATTTCTGTTTTCCATTCTCGCACCTATTTTGCAAAAACATCTCTCACGAAAACCTCTATAACTTCCTCAGTTTTTATGATAGAAGCGATTGGCCCGTTATAGCGAAAATCACGAAAGCAAAAGTTTGCTGCGATTTGAAATTCTGAAAGGTTTTACAAGTGTGAATTAGCTTTAACTTGTTTCCTACTTGGACTTTGAGATTTCAAATGTGTTATTTTGACTAAATCATTGCTTGTGAGTGTGTGCAACTGTTCAAAGCAGCTC
This sequence comes from Ambystoma mexicanum, assembly GCF_040938575.1. NCBI lineage: Eukaryota > Metazoa > Chordata > Amphibia > Caudata > Ambystomatidae > Ambystoma > Ambystoma mexicanum. The sequence continues at coordinate 773,664,336 of NC_090931.1, forward strand.
CCATAGGAATGTATACTCATTTAAGCATTTCTGACCATATTTGGTGTTTTTACTTAGCCAATTCCAAAGACAATTTCAAAGCCATCTGACAGCTGAAAAGTCAATTCCATGTTTCTCTTGTGTTTGAAGGTGGGAGTGATATTCTGTCTGATTTGTGCTATTCCTGAATACCTGCTCTCTCCTCACATCTATTTAATTGCCTATTGGGCAGTTGAGGGGTGTTGCAGGGGGAACCTCTAACCATAGTGCTATCTGTTCCAAACCAACACAACAGTATTCTTTTCTGTGCTGCATTTGTTTTTGTGTTCATTATTTGACTCCTAGTGCATTGAAGACATTATTCAGTGTTCTGTCACCCCATTGATGATTGTTGTTTACCTATTAAAATATATGGTGATTTAAATTCTAAATACATAAATACATATTTACCTTTGCAAACCAGGCTGATTCCTGGTTCAGTGTGACCAGTGGGGTCTCAGGAGAAGGGTGTGATATGAGTGGTATATCGTTCAGAATATTGGACTTATAGATAAAATAAATAAGGGTTTCATGTGCGGTCTACATGCTGGGCGAGACTTGGGTGTGTGCCAGATTGAAATCACTTACATGGCAAACCATCATTCTTCATCCCCTCTTTCTCAGCTTTTCTGAGCAAGGAGGAAAAGGTCCAGGGTTATATAAAAATAGGTTCCTGTGGTGACTGTTTTGTTCCTTGTTGTTTTTGACATTTTTTGTTTCTCTGGGGTTGTTTGCTTTACTTCAGGGTTCCTTTGGTGATTGTTCTTTTCCTTGTCATTTTCGTTCCCCAGGGTTGTTTATTTACATTGTACTGCCTGCATTCCTGTGTGTTTATTCCTTACTTTTAGGTTCCTTTTGTGACTGACTTCTCTATGCATTGCATCTGATTTTCTGTTTGTGTTCTGTCCTCTGTGAGCCTCCCGTCCCTGCTTTGGCTCCCCCTCACCCCTCTCTTTGTTCCCACCCTGTTCTCTCTGTTCCCTCTATGGTGCTCTCTGTCTCACCTACCTTCTCTAACTGCTTTTCTATCAACTATCCTATCCCGATTACTAAGTCTAGCAGGAAGAAGCTCTACAGGGATATCCTGGTCTCCAACCCAGGCTTCCCTATTGCTGATACCTACACCAGTGGTTCCTCCATACAGACCATTACCAACATCCTCTTTGTCGTTCCCTCTCCAGGCCTATGGACTCCCATATGGTGTCTGTTCTCTCTCCTTTTTCCTCTTCACCCATTAATGGTGGCACCCTGTGGGAGGACCTCCTGGCTCCCTTCTACTCCTCCAAGATCATCATCAGTGTTTACCTAAATTTCACTATCTTGGTCCAAGGCCCTCAGGCCAACCTCCTCCTTTTTGATAAATGCTTCCTGTACCTTATCAACGTCCTTTCTTCTCCTGCAGTTCCTTCTTTCCCCTCTCTGGCTTCTCTGCCACCTCCTTCCTCTGCCAATTATACGGCGGCCTCTGCTGCTTCTCTGTCCACCCTGTTGCCTCTTCCTCCACCACCCCTCTGGCACCCACCTGCTCCTCCCTGGCTACCTTGCCTTCTCCTCCTTCCTCCTCTATCCATTGTCGGGCAACTGCAACACTTCTGTAGGCCATAGCACTGACCTGTACCCCTCCACTGAAATCCTTCAAAGGGGGAACCTGCTCCACATTGCTCCTCTTAACTCAGCTTTCAAACACTCATCTGACATCTACCATCTCCTCGAAGAACTCGATCAGGATCTACTCGGTCTGGTTCATGGCCAGCTCTGTCACAAGCTTTGACGCTCTCCTTCCTGATGACTACAGGATCCTCTTTGAACCCAGAACCAATGGTCCCGATGGGGGAGTAGCCTTGATCTTCCCAGAGTGGATCCCTGCTTCTATCTTTCCTATGCAGGCTCTCTATCTGACCTTTCTCTCACTGTGCCACTATCTACAGGCTCGCCCTTTCCTCTATTAGTGGGCGGACTTCTCCTCCTCCATCCTCACCTCTACCTCTCAACTTCTCCTCCTCAGATACCTCAACATCCACCTGGATGTAACCTGCCCTTCTTCAGGACTCTTTCTCAACCTCTGCGACTCTCTCTCTCTCTCTCTGTATTCTTCCCTCTGGCCTGACTCACTCTGCAGGGCACACCCTGGATGTTCCGATCTCCTCAGACCTCCCCTCTTCAACTCTCTCACCACTCCTCTATCCTGGAGTGATCACTTTCTCCTTTCCACCAACCTTTCCTCCCACGCTCGTGCTCTGAAACAGGTGTGTATGAGCCAATACAAATAAAATATCATAACATACCTCTCTTTCTCTACCCCTCAGGCCAAGCCGACTCCAGTACTGTCACCTACCTTCTTGGTCATCCGACCCATGAAGCTTGTGTCAGCGGAGGCCTTCGCCGCTACCATCTCTCCTCCTTCTACACCTTTGGCTGACTCACACCCTGACACAGCCCTTTCTAACCTTCATTCTTCTATCTCTAACACACTTGATGTACTTGCCCCTGTCATGAGTATCCACTTGAAGCCCAAATTCAAGTGCAACTCTTGGTACAACTCCAACCCCACCCTCAGACGTGAGTGCAGGGTGACTGAGAGGAAATGGCCAGCATCAGGCACACCCTCTGATAAACTGGCCTGCTTCAATGGCAATGCAGACTCTCTGTCCTCACCAATAAGAGAGCCCACGTTCAAGCCCGCATTTCTGTGGCATTTAACAACTCGGCCAAACTCTTCAAAATCTATAAGGAGCTGGTCAATAGTGCTGCGGTCTCTACCTCTCCTGTTCCCTCTCAGGACCTCTGTACAGCCTTGGCATCTCACTTCATCACTAAAACTCTGGACATTCTGTCCACACTCTCTTCCTCTTTCTTCTCCTCCTCCTCCTCCTTCACTGCTGGCCTGCCTGCAGTCATCTCTCTTCACTTCTCTTCCTTTCCCTTGTTCAGCCCTGATGAAGTTTCTAGAAAAGTCTGATCTATGAAAGTCTCGTCAAAAAAGATTCTCCCCTGTTCATCCAGAGCCATCAAGGACCATATTGACACCCTTGTTTCAGCCATGGCCAATTTCTGTAATCACTCCATTGCCACTGGAACCTTTCCTTCCCTCCTTAAGCACACCTTCGTGTGCCCCTTGCTAAAGAAGCCCTCTGCTGATCGTTCCTCTGCGGCTCACTATCGCCCGATCTCCATCACCCGTTTCCTGGGCAAACTCTTGAAAAAGCTGACCCTGTCCCAGCTTAATCTGCACATTGAATCTGTTGGTTGTCTACACGACCACCAGTCTGGCTTCAGAGCTGCCAGAAGCACAGAAACTGCTCTCCTGAACACACATGAGGATCTGCTCTCAAACCTTGATTCTAACCTTCTGTTTGTCCTCATTCTCCTCGATCTTTCTTCTGCCTTTGATATGGTCAACCATGCCATCCTGCTCAATCGCCTCCATGATAACCTGGGTATCACTGATCAGACCTTGGCATGGCTGACCTCCTTTCTCAGTGACCGACCCTCCCAGGTCCAACTGGGGTATTTCCTCTCTTCTTTCTCTATCTCCACTTGTGGTTCAACCAATACCTGGCACCTCTTGCCCACCACATCACTTCCTTCTGCTCCAAATTTCAGTGTTATGAGGATGACACCAGCTTTCCTTCAGGCGGCCCTCAGCCGCCTCTTCTTCTTCTTCTTCTCTCATTCCAGACTGTCTAACCACAATTCAGGAATGGTGTGCCGCCAATGATCTCTGCATTAATGCCATTAAGACTCAGATCCTCTTCATCGGAACACCAGCTCCATCCTTTCCTCTTTCTCTCTGGCCACCCACTCTGGGCCCTCTTCCTGCTCCTTCCTGTGATGCTAAGAATCTTGGCGTCATCTTTGACTTCTTCGACTTCCCCCGCTCCTTCTCTCCTCAAATCTCTGACGTCTCTAAGACATAAAACTATCAACTGCACCTCCTCAGAAGTATTCTTCCTTACCTCCCTCTACCCCAGAAGCTCACTGTATCCAGAGCTTTGGTCCTCTCTAGGCTGAACTACTGCAACAGCCTCTTTCTAAATCTTCCTGCCTCTACTCTCTGACCTCTTTAACTTATCCAGAACAGGACTGCAAGACTTGTCCTTGGCCTCAAGCCTGGGGATCGTACCTCTCCAGCTCTGCAATCTCTTCATAACTGCTCCAATAATCCACTTCCAACTCTCTGAGGGTCAGTCGCTCTTCCAAGAAGAAAGTTGGGGCAGATCTCTTTACTCTGCTGGGGCCTCTCTCTGGGACAGCCTCCATGCCTCTCTCAAACTTGAGCAGAACCATCTCCGGTTCCAGAAGCAACTCAAGACCTTCCTCTTCGCTTCAGTTTTCTCTCTTCCTCACCCCTGCTGATTCCTGACTGCTCCTAGTACTTGTGATCTGTATCTACAGTCCCTTCTCGCTACACTTATGATCTACCCAATGGCTGCACTATTTGATTTACCTGAAATGAGCCGCACGCTGGCTGCACATTTGAGTTACCTGCACTTCTGCCTCCGCCCCCGACCCCCTTAATCATTCTGGCACTTGTCCTATTCCTCTTCAATGCTCTTGCATGATCTGAATAACACAGGTCCTAGTAAGATCGTTGTTTTGTCCTCCCTATGTTTCCCCCTCTTGTCTTGTTGCGCCTAGAAAGACTTGTGTACAGGCATGTTATAAATGCCATATCATATCATATCATATCATATCATAGGTAAAATGGTTCATGTAAATCAGCCACTACATTATCAGCAAACAAATCCTGATTCAATCTTGGCAACCTGTAATGGCAGATTTTGGCATGGGAAGCAGACTTCGCTGAATGACTCCCAGAGGAGAAACAGGAGCAGTTCTTTGTGGGTGACAGAGGTCAAATTGGTTGCCACTAACCACAGTGATACTGCCTCCAGAATAACGTGTACAGGGTTGGATATCAGGTGGTAGGCCTCGCTAAAAAGTACTAAGCTTTTCCCAGATGCCTAGGAACAATCATTGAATCCCCCATGGTCATGACTCACCCATATGGTGCCCTCTATCTGCTTTGGAGCCTAGGGTGCAAGGCATTACTTTGCTATGTTGTTTGGGAAGCATCAGCCTTTGGCCCTGGGAAGGTGGTATGCAGAGAACACTGCACAGTGTTGATCTTCCTGCAGGACATCTGTGGAGTGAAGTCTTCCACAAACAGGGAAGCTCACTGCCCCCTCCAACATAGCTACCCACAGAGCCTGATAGATGCCACTTTCCCAATATGGGCACCAAATATTTCCGGGCAAATAAGGAAGAACAGAACAACCTCCATATAAGCTACTATATTGTGTCAAACATTGTATCGCAAGGCATATGTATGCTCACTTAGGAACACTGTTTCCTGTAACCAGCAATAACCCTTCTCTTCCTTGCGATTTCCTGTTTCTGCTTTCAGCAATCCATTGGTTGCTTTGTCCATTTCTTCAGCCCTTGTCCCCTGGCACCTCTGGCTCTGCCAGCCTTATTCCCAGCATTCTGTTACCCTTCTCAGCACCCGCTCCATTACAGTCTTCCTGCTGCATCTAAAATGGAATGTCTGTTTCGTTGTCTGTTTCTCTTAGACTTAGAGTTCGGGCTATATTTTTTCTGATGTCCACACCTCCAACTTCGTCATGTGCTTCAAGAGGTGTTTTCCTTGCTGAGGTTTGTTGTCCCATCTTGGTGCCACTTGTTACTAGTTTGCTAAACTCATCTGTGGGGCATAGTGGCTTCAGGAAAGGAGTGTTCTTACATTACCAAACTGGCTTGTGGTGTCCAGGTAAAACCTGCTCTTGACAGGTTGAGACACCAGCAGTTAGGAACCTAGAGAACAACTCAAAATGGAACACGTCCAGGAATTGTTGAGGGCCATCCAAACACTCACCACAGAGCTTGAAATCCCTGACAAGAAAACTGTCCGTAAGACACTTGTCTCTTTTTACCACCCCTATTGGAGATTGGAGATATGAATTTGGGTACATTTGATGTGAATCCAAAGGCTCTAATTGAATACTTAAATGCGTGTGTGGTACAGATTACATTTAGACATCACCAGCTTTCTATCAACTGTAGTAAGGTGGGGTTTAGGGTTAGCAACCTGATCAAGGATGCCTTAACTTGGACAATGTCACTGGTGACTATGGATGATACCTTGTTTGATAATTATTCTGTACTTGTAGAAGCACCAAAATGAATGTTTAACTGACCTAAATTGATGTTCTCATCCCAAGAATAATTACTATATTTCTGTCAAGGTAGCCTGGATGGCCTAAGATATGTTGCAAGATTCAAACATCTAGCAGAGGAAACTGGTTGGCCCTACAAAGCACTCTCTTCCATTGTTCTGCAGCAGGATTTCAGATAAAGTAAAAGATGAACTTGCTAGCGTCCTCTAACTGGCTTCATTTGAAGCCTAACTGATAATGAAATGCAGTAACACTTTATTCTGCAGGAAAGCCAGCTGGAATAATGAAGAGGCCATCCTAGAGCTTACTGTTCTTCCAATTTTTTTTCACCAACTCCATTAGCTGCTGCAAGTGGGGAAGAGGGCTCCATGCAGAGTGAAACTACAGGGGACTTCTTTCTCCTGAAGTACAGAATAGATGACTTACCCAAGGTCTCAGCAGGTATTGCGGCCCCAACAGTTACC